>NC_141086.1:12402789-13002789 GCF_041138505.1 Cibotium barometz | reverse complement strand
GCTTATCCTTCTAGGCGGCTATCTCAAGGCAGCTCTCCTGCTGCTGCTGCGTCCCTCCAGGCTTCCTCGCCTTCACGCCAGCTGCTGCAGCACCACGCCAGTGTCCTCGCCTTATTACCAGCCAGCTCTACCTCCACACACTAGGCGGCCATCTTACTTTGCCTGCACACTGATCAACTCTTATCACCAGATGGCTCTTTTACCCGGCGGCCACCACGCTTCACGTCTACCTTCGAGGCCTCAACTCGCCAGCCCGTCAGCCTTTCCTCTGTGATCAGCCCTTCACACCTGGGCGGCTACTCTCTCCCCCCTTGTCTCTGCAGACCCACCAGCCTGTCTCTTTTTTTTCACTTCTTTTTGGACCCCGGTTCCCCTACTCCTTCGAGGCGGCCCTTCGACCATCTTCCAGACGGTTTCGCTGGCAGCCAAAAGATCTTCCACTTGGCTATTTATAAAGTGGCCATGTGTATCATATATTTTTTTAAATTTTTTTTAAAAAAAACCTCAAAGCCACAAAATAATGGCCACCCACTAATGCTAAAAGAGCCCCTTCTTCTCCACTTCGGATCATCACGCCGTGCCCATAACTTTCCAATACCAGAGCTACCCCTTCTTCACTTCCCGCTGTAGCTACTTACCAAATCCGACAATTTCCCAGTCGGTGCCCTACTTTTAGCAACCATCCGTATACCACGCCATTGCTATAAAACTTTCAAATCCCAGCATCTGCTCGAGAAAAAAAACAATAGGCATATCAGCTCACTGCAAAAAACACCTAGCCTGTACACTTGCCAGGGCATTCAGGGCAAATTTTATTCGCAAACCATCCACACCACATGTACACTGACCAAAAATACCTCTCAGATTCTCACCTGACATCTGGCTCACACATGCCAACCAAATGGCTTAGATGAAAAGTGTATATGTGGACCCCACCCTCATTCTTACAAAGTTTGGTCTAAATCCCAGCTTATTTGGTTGGAATGTGTGTTCCAAAGGTAAAATTTTGAGGAGGATCTCTAAGGCTATGACACATTGAAAATCAGGCATATGGCTTATATATTCAAACTAAATGTGCTTTGATGGTAAAAATATCTTTGTAAGTGTGTATATGTGGACCCCGCCCTCACTCTTGAAAAGCACAAATTTCTAAAAGGATATCTTCAATCACTTGGTTTACTCTCTCAATCTAGACATCAGTCTCAAGATGGTAGTAGACAGTATTGAGATCTAGAGAGGTTTATATAGCTTTGAAGAAAGAAGTCTAAAAATGGTATGTGAAATTTTTATCTTAATCACTAACAACCCTTCTATGCAATCCATGGAGTTTGAAAATTTTCTTCAAAAAGACTTTTAACAACATTAAGAGCTAAATAAGCCTTCTTTATTGGGATTAAATGAGTAACCTTTGTTAATTGATCTACCACCACTAAGATGGAATCATATCATTGTTAACTAAAGGTAATCCAATAATTGCTCTTACCCATGTACCCCGCTTCCTTTGCTTTTTTCTCATATCCTTAGCTTGAACCAGGCTTTGCTCGTCCCTCCCACAACCATAGCCTCCACTTTCCCTCCTCCCCTGAAGGGTCAGGGTCCAGATGCCAATCCTTGCCCTTAAGGGAAACGACTCAAATCCGGTGCCACGAATGCAAGACCTTCTCCGACTCTCTCTGGGGCAGCAACCCTCTGAAGCCTACCACCCTCCACCACAGTAGAATACAAACAACCCTCTGTGCCCCTCTGAACAAGCAGAGGGACACCCAGTCTGGAAAACTGTCCCTGCAAATAAGAGTCCTCGCTCCCTGCTAGCACCTGCCCCTGCCGGCCAAGCCAAGTGGGGGGGATGGCTGAATCAAACTCCCTCCTCCGCAAACTGATGCCTCTACCAGATCCCACTCGTGCCGATAAGGTCGCATCATCCAACCCTCTATCCTATCAATGAACGTCGAAATGCAAAGCCAGAGAGAGATATAGAGCAAGGCTCTTTTTCATTTGATTTAAATGAGCTATATTTTCCTAACGAGGCCCTGTGGATATAAAATACCGTGTCCTCTGGATGAGCCTCATACAACAAGTGCTGCCCCCTCCCCGGAAGAAGCCAATAGAAAGTCCCCCCAAGTCACAAAACCCAGGTCCAGGGCCACCTGCCGCCGCAAGATCCTGCATGCTCCTCTCCAAATCAGTGTAGAAGCCGGGCAAGCCCATATACAATGTCGGGGAGACTCCTCGGCCCCTGAAGAGCGTCTGATGCATACTCCTAATCCGCCCATCTATGCCAGCCACGTACCTACCGGTAAGGCTCCGTGTGCCACCATCCACCTAAAATATGTAATCCGCTGAGGCCTCCATGATTCCCACAGAGTCCGCTAGAATCTGGCCAAAAAACTGGCCCCAATCCTCTGATCACTCCACAGTCGTGCCCTCGAGGGAGCCCTCTCCTGCTGGCGGAGGAGAGACATGCGTCCAATGTAGTGAAATTTATATGTGATTCTTGAGATTGAAAGTGGCATAAAACCCTACCTCAGAGGAGACATACTTGCATGTGAATTTAGATTAGTTGCACTTCATGCCCAAGATGCGAACACTCACATAGAAAAAACAAAAAGATAAAAAAGAAAAAGGAATAATCATAAAACAAAAACAAAAGAGACACTTTGAGGAGAAATAAGGGTACGAAGGGGTAAAACAATAAACTTCACCTCTTTGAGGTGGAACACGGAGAAAAACTCCCGTTCCCCTCCACCTTTCCTTGAGAAGAACCAAAATCCAATACAGTGTTTATTAACTTGCACCATGTCTTCTTCTTTCTTTTCTATGTGGACTCTCGAGAAATTTTCCTTCATTATGAAGTCAATACAAGGAGGTGTTTTTTATATAATGTAGTATAATGTGTTGATCGAATCTCATTTTCTGGGCTTTGGTGTAAGAACATTTGTACATAATATGTAAGGTTTCCCTGCATGTTGATCTAAAACTAAAACTGTTTATTATAATCTTTTCCGAATTTAATTTCTTTTCATCTTTGCTAAAACTAATGTTGCAAATTTTTAATTTAGAAGTTGTTATAATTTAAATCATTGTAAATACGAGTCTTTTTAATTAATTACATATAAACCTTACCAATAAACCTTACAATAAGAGTGAATAGAAGATCCTTACAAAATAAATAAAACTAATTGTCAAGAGTGCCCACTATGCCCACTTTGCAACAAAGGCCTTGAACGTTAGACCTACATTATTGACAATTGTGATTATTATTGTAGGACAGCTTTTCAAGCTAACTTGGCGCGAGAGAAGAAAAAAAAACTAACTTGGTGTCAAACCTGGGGAGACACATACGGCGTCAGAAACAACGCCGGCAGGTTGGCATGCTTTGGCAAGCGCGGCCATTAACATAAAGCGCCCCATTCAGGGCCTAAATTTGACGGCTGTTTTTCCTGTCAAGGGCCATTTTGCCTGTCAAAAAAGGTAGTTGAAAAAAATTCCTGTCAAACGACAAGCCCGAGAAAAAAATTTGCCTGTCACCTCGACAAGCTATTCCAAATACTGGCAGTCAATTGAAATTTGACATGCTTAGTAATTATTACTAAATTTCCAATGGCCATGTGTGGGCACTGAATGATGCATTTATGGCAATTAAGTTTGGTTGTTCTAGCAAGTACTGCTGCATGTGAGCGCGGATTTTCTCGCCAAAATTTCATCAAAAGTACCTCAAGATCTGGCTTACGACTAGACACTTTGGATGCTTTGACGTTTCTATCTATTGATGCACGTGGGAGTTCTTTGATTGACTGGGACGATGTCTTTGATATTTGGGGTAAAGCAAAAAAGAGGAGAGCTATGCCATTAGAGTGATTTTTGGATTGCACAACTTTGATGATTGTTCAAATTTTCAATCTTTTGTCCGAGGTTTATTGTGATCTAGTGGTTTTTTATTTGATATCTTTTGATGATTAGGGATTTTGCACTGGCAAGATATGCATGAATGTGATTTTAAAGAGAGCCGGTCCGTAGGTTATTCTCTATTTTATGTGTCTTCTTTTTATGGTATCTGTGTTGATATAAATTTACCTGTCATTTGACAAGAACTTTTTTGTTGAAACCTGTCAAGCGAAAGGCGGGAAAAAAAATTGCCTGTCATAAAAAATTGCCTCTGCCTGCTCTGGTCCCGGGCGATGAGGCCCGTTACAGTCTACAGTTACAGTGTCGCTTATGGTTACAGTTACAGTTACAGTCCACAGCTACAGTGTCTACAGCCCTCATCCAGGCTGGGTGTGTGTGTGTGTGACGTCGATATAACTAGGAGCATCATCAACAATAAATAGATAGTAAGTACGTACAATTACTGGTGGGCTTACTTACAATTGTATATAGGAGCCAAGTTTGATTTATGCAAGAGGAGTAGTGCTCACTGCTTACACTTGTCTTTATCACCGCCCTAACTATGCAAAGGCGCAGGTTCGTAGTTGTTGGTAGTTAAAACTTAACAGCTTATAATAGCAACTTGAACGCTGCAGAGTATACCTGGCTTTCCACCATCCTGCTCGCTATTTTCCCACGTGATAATGTAAATTAAAGCGCTGGTTCCCCACGACTAGGTTTTCATACTTAACAAGCCCCTCATTTGTGCCCAAAGATTCAGCTCTCTCGTCATTCCCTATATCTATGCCCGCTCCATGGACAGACCACTGGATTTCTTTACACTCCACTGGATATGCACCACCACTAGCTTAGGTTTTTGATATTTAACAAGCCCCTCATTTGTGCTCGCTGTCCCCCACACGATCTAGCCATCTCCTATAATCTAGTTCTCCACTTGGCATATATTATTGCGTGTGCCTGGGCTTTCCTTCTCTTGATTTCTACAATTAGGGGACATGTGACGTCAATTCTGGGACTCGTAGCCAATGGTTTATAGAACCTAGAAAGTGATGAAAGTCTACCACATCTAACTTGCCAGCTCACTTTTTGAGAGTACCACTTGCTTTGCACTCTCAAGGGCCATAATCTCATGCTTCATAATCTCACAAATGCACTGGCTCACCACATTGAGAAACAAGCTTCAATAATACTAAATGTATGTTATACAAATTGAAGATGTTTGGGAATGAAGCTTCACCACCATCACAAGAGACTCTTGTGAGGTGGTACTCAAGGAAGTGGTATTAGAAGGGCAACTCTCAAAGCTCTAAGATAGACTTTTTTGTGCCCGGTAAGGTGACTATGCTAACCACCAATTTCTCCTAACTCAGATTCATTTTGAACAAAATAACATCAACTTATAAGAATCCCTAAATTAAGGTTTAGAGGTATATTACAAGGTTTCCTACGAGATATCAATATTTCACTGAATTAAACACACATGTAGATATAGGTTCCGTGTATGAGTCCACTATGAGTTGTGTGTGTCCCCACATTTTGCCCTTTTTATTTCAAAAGGGATCCATGGGCATACTTGGGAAGTCATCCCAATGGAGTCCTTATGTGTCATCTCCAAATGCTTAATGCAAAGAATTTATGGTGACATGTGATATAATACTTATGTCCCTAATGTAGAGTTTTTATATGGAGTTTGAAGTGGAAGGTAATACAAGGTTAGTACTTGGACTCGGTAGTGGAAGGTAATGCAACTGGACTTTCCTATGTTCTACTTTGTCTTGGGTTAGTTTGAATGATCTCTTACCCAAAGGGTGGCCTTGAAAATATGGTTGTATCATGGTCCATTTTATGCATCTGTGACATTAACTTGGGACTTACAATTATTGTGCAATCAAGCGGAAAATATGGACTATGTTTAGCAAATCGCTATTAATGAGTGTGTGTGTGTGTGTGTGTGTGTGTGTGTGTGTGTGTGTGTGTGTGAGTGAGAGAGAGAGAGAGAGAGAGTTTAGTAACGAAAACAATAATACCAAAATGACAATATGAGATCAAAGATGCAATATAAAGACCGTAAGGGGGGGGAGAGTGAGAAAGAGAGAGAGAGAGAGAGAGAACTTCAAGCCAACAACGTGAAACAATAAAAGTAAATGATGAGAAAGCACAATATCACCCTAATGCAAAATGGCAATGACGAGCTAAATAAAAACAAAGGGAGGGGATCCATGGCACTAGGACAAGGAAGGAAGATAGTTAATTTGAAACCAAAAAAGAAATGGTGCATGGTTCTAACATTCCATGTGGAACTCTAGAAAACCAATTTAGTGAGTTGGACCCTCGTTTGGAAACTATACACACTTACACCCAAAGTCATACAAAGTGTTTCAAGTTTATCTTCTTTTTTAAAAGATTGTAGAGTTTCTTCTTGAACGTAGTCACAAAAGAATGTGTTTCATCAAAACGATCATGTGTGAAACATTTATCCTCCTCCAAGACATTTCAAAATATTTTTGAAACATCATAAGCACAAAATGTTTTCTCAAACTATGAGCAATTGATTTGGATATTTTCTCCCCATTGTATGCCTATTTAATCTCCCCTAATTGACTTATTCTTCATATATAATATCTTGCAAGAATGCATGCAAACCCTTGTAAACATATGTGTGACCCCTCTACTTTCCCACCTTCTTTTCATCTCCTCTATCCTTTCTTCCCTCTTCTTTTTCTTACCTCTTCTTCTTATGGTCTTCAACTTTGTTAAAGTCTTATCCTCGCTTCTCTTCTTTTTTCTTCTTCTTGCAATTTAATATCATCCACATTCTCTTCTTGTATTTCAATTTCTTCCACCTTCTCTTCTTCTTCTCATTATAGACTTATTGATCTCTTTCTAAGACTAAACATTTACCATGTGCTTAAATAATTGTTAATTAATTATAAAAAACTTACAAATCAGTTATCCACTTATTTATAATTCATTGCCTCAAAAAGAAGAAAGGTACCTCAATAAGAAGGAAGGTACTCGATATACCCAGTATGTGACTTTCAATATGGACACCACAACATGTTAGGGGGAATAGCAATAATTTTTGAAGTGTTCTGCAAATGAGGGATTTGAAACCCTTTTAACGCTATTGTGTAGAAACATTTCATTGCTATTTTCACTGCTCAGAAATGAAAATTTGATGTTTCAACAGTGAACATAGGAATGAAATTTCATTGGTGAGATGTGCAAAAAGTGTATTTCCGCCTATTTTGTTTCCACGTTATGATTAGAAATATCTTTCACCTCTTTCAAATTTTGTGCATATACAAGTATCTATTCCATCCCTTTCACCTCTCCTGTCCTACGCTCAAGTAAGGTATGTGCTCTTGATCTCCCTTTTGTATGCATCTAAGCTTTCTATGAAACTTCATCTCCATCTCCATCATCCTGTCCTACGTAAACTAGCTTTCCATGAGAGATTATGTTCCCCCTCTCTTGTAAGTTATTCCCCTCTTTCTTGAAGCTTACCCTAACCCTAGCTCTTACATAAAAACCCTAATAAAGATCTTTGATGTTAATCTCTCTATTAGGGATTTTATTTAGAACCTAGGGTTAGGGTTTTGCATCACCACCATGAGCTTTCTATTAGGTTTAGGATTAGAGATATTTGTCCTCTTTCTCTTCTGCTCTTCTACTTCTCATGTAATAATATGTTGTTTACTACTATTTTAATTTGGTATACTCATTTTTTCCATCTTGGTTTCATTTTGTAGGGTCTCCTTCTACATCTTCAAGTGAAGACTTACAAGTCTCATAAGGTGAGAGATCGCTCTCTTTTAAGATTTTTATATATTTTAGTATTTATTTATTTTTCAGGGCTTATGCATGAGGCTTTGCCTCATACATGAGCCTCATTTATCTACTTATACATATGGCTTAGGCAAATGCGTGAGGTTTAAGCTTATGGATTCGCCTCATGCATGGGGCTCATGGATTGGCATACATGAGGCTTGGGCTAATTAAGGAGGCTCATACAATAGCCTAATGGATTAGTCATAAGATCATGCATGCATGAGGCTTATGAATAATGCTTAAGGCTAATGCTTGCATAAGCCTCACATATTGACCTAATGCATAAGGCTAATACCTAAAAGGGATTCATAAAAGGTATCTATTCATAGAAACTTATGGATAGGCATGCATAAAGGCTATCAATATGGATAGGCATGCATAAAAGCTATGAATAGCCTTTATGCATAGAATCTCATGCATAAGCCTCTATGCATAGATACTCTTGGGGCTCTATCCATAAGCCTTATTCTTAGGCTACTGCATGCATAATATGAGGCTCATTTCGTTATATAATCTCTTATACAGAAGGCTTATTCATATGTACCTAGTAGGCTCATAGGATCCTACATAGCATAACCCCTTTTCCAAAAGGCTCATTTCGTTATATAATCTCTTATGCAGAAGGCTTATTCATATGTACCTAGTAGGCTCATAGGATCCTACATAGCATAACCCCTTTTCCAAAAGGCTTATTCATATACATCATAGGCTCATAGGATCCTACATAAAGCCTGTGCATAAGATTTTATACATAAGGCTTGTGCATATACCTAGGATAAATAATAGCCTTCGCATTGATTTCATGCTTACCTCATTTTCTTGTTTTGTTTTATAGGTCACTTTTTTTAAGCCCAACTCTTCTCAAACACTCGAGGTAAAGCTATTACACACAAGATCTTTTTCTTTTTCTTCTTTTCTTGTTTCCACCCTTATAAGATGGGATTTAGGATTCTTTATAAATTATCTAATGCATGCTCTGTTTCTACATACATAGAGTATCCTCCATAGGCTTATGCATACTTTATGCATGCATAAAGTATAGCTCATAGGCTTATACATATGCATCATAGGATTATGAATATACATAAGGATTATGCTCATGTATACGGTTTAGGGATTATGTATAAGGCTCTATGCATAAGGCTAATAAGGCATGTCCCTCCTTATGGCTTATGCATAAGGAGGCCCATGCATAAGACTCTTATGCATATGACTCATGTATACGACTCTTATATGCATATGACTCATGTATACGGCTCTTATGCATAAGGCTTATGGCTTATGCATAAGTTTGATATACATAAGGGTTACGGATTATGGCTTATGGATAGGGATCTTACGCATATAGCTTATGGCCTATGCATAAGGTCCTTATGTGCATTGTGCTAATGCATGCATACCAGCTCAATTGCATAAGCCTCTATGTATAGAAGCTCATGCATAAAAGGCTTCTATTCATTGAAACTTATGCATAGCCTTACATAAAGGCTATCAATATCCTTATGCATAAAAGCTATGAATAGCCTCTATGCATAGAAGCTCATGCATAGAAACTCTTGGGGATCTCTACATAAGCCTTATGCTTAGGCTATCGCATGTATATGAGGATCCTTTTCTTATATAATCTCTTATGCATAAGGGGCTTATGTAAAAGGCTTATTCATATTCCTAGTAGGGTCATAGGCTCCTGCATGATACTTGTGCATAAGCCCCTTTTGTGTAAGGCTCTTATGCAAAAGGCTTATTCATATACCTAATAGGCTCATAGGATCGTACATAAGGCTTGTGAATAAGCTACTATGCTTAAGGCTTTTTTATATACATAGCCTAAATCATAGCCCTATTTAGGATTGATTTCATGTTTACCTCAATTTCTTGTTTTGTTTTATAGGTCTCACCTTTTTTGAGCCCAACTCTTCTCAATCACTCAAGGTAAAGCTCTTACACACAAGACCTTTTTCTATTTATTCTTTTCTTGCTTCCACCCTTGTAAGATGGGTTTGAGAATTAGTATGCATGCTCTATAAATTATCTAAGCATGCTTTGTTTCTACATGCATAGAGTATGCCCCATAGACTTATGCATACTTTATGACTTAATAGAGTATCGCTCATAGGCTTATACATATGTATCATAGGCTTATGAATATGCATAAGTCTTATGCTCATGTATATGGTTTAGGGATTATCCATAAGGCTCTTATGCACGTGACTCATGTATAAGGATCTTATGCATAAGGCTTATGGCTTACGTAGCATAAGGCATAAGCCTCCTTATGGCTTATGCATAGGGATGCTCATGCATAAGACTCTTATGAAGGTGACTCATGTATAAGGCTCTTATGCATAAGGCTTATGGCTTATGCATAAGTCTCAAATGCATAGGGTTACGACTCATGGCTTATGCATAGGGCTCTTATGCATAAGTCTGATGGTTTATGCATAAGGCTTATATACATAAGGTCCTTATGTGCATAAGTCTTATGGCTTATGCATAAGGCTCCATAAAAGCATATTTATAAGGTCCTTACAAATAAGGCATCATAAAGGAATTATGCATAATGCTTTGCATACTATATGCATGCAGACTTAAACATGCAATATGCATAAGGTCCTTACTCACCTTATGCAAAAGGCTTCATAAAGAATTATTCATAATGCATGCATGCATGATTAAACATGAATTATATTATAATTTCTCTCATGCATGCTTACCTCATTTTTGTGGCTTGTGCATAAGGCTTCTTCATATACCTTATAGGCCCATAGGTTCCTACACAAGGATTATGCATAAGCTCCTATCCATAAGGCTTGTGCATATACATAGCCTTATCATTGATCTCATGCTTACCTCATTTTATTGTTTCGTATTATAGGGCTTGCCGTTTTTTATCGCAACTCTTCTCTCAACCACTTGAGGCAAATCTCCTGTATCCACCATGAGTCTATGCATAAGCCTAATGCATAATATACATGGGGCTATCCTATAACCTTATGAAGCTCTCATGCTTACTCTAATCATGCTCTTTGCATATAAGGCTCTTTGTATAAGGCTTCTATGAATGAGCCTCTCATGCTTACTCTAATGATGTCTTATATAGATAATTGTATATATTGTGTAGGTAGTCATGGCTTCTCCTTCTCGAACTTCAATTTTGAGAGACCCTTCTTAAGCCGTAGATGTCACAAAACTACTCACCACCCATCATTAATCAATATTATGGTAGTGAGGCATAGACACCATTTTTGCATACACAGGTATGTTTTTTCAATTCTATGTTTTATGCCTATTTATGTATTTATTCATTGAGTAAGTCTCTTTATGCATACTTATATGCAGAAAAGCATACCATTAAGCCAATCTACTTATTTTGGCTAGTCTACTCCATTTACCGAACATTAAAATGTCGGTGCTCAGTAGAGTGATCCTATTGCACAACAAAAATAGCAGTGTTTGTAGAAACGAAATAGCCCCAACATTTCCTAGAACTTGTAGTATAAAAACACTACTATTTTTTCTTCTATAGCCTCATTATATTGTAATGGACATGTGTGGTTTGTAAATATTGTTATAATATCTTACAAGATCTTGTCACATACCTCGAGAATTCACACCGTTAATGGTCTAGGCCAGCTAAGAGGGTACACAAGATGCCTAAGACTATCACCAACTATCCACACTATAAGTGTACAAAGGCATAGCCATGTAATAGTGAGAGACTGTAGTGAGGCAATGATGCAAGCAATGATAGCAAAGGCAGTGACCATGATTTGAATATATATATGCCTATATGTGCAAATTAGCCATATAGGTACCCATGAAATAGTCAAAGAAATTTGTGAGGGAGTGGTGCAAGCAATGATAGCAGAGGCACCAACCACACTACAAGGTGTATAAAGGCATAAGCATAGATGTGTAGCTCCCAGAGCTACCTTAGGGGTGTCATACACCTAAACAAGAAGGGGAGGAGATGATGATGCTCCTACCCATGTACCACTTCATTGCTTACTTTGTTCTTTCATCTTGCCTGCCTCTAATCTCTCGTTGTACAAACCGAAGATCTGATACCATAAAGAGAATGCGGGGGAGAGGGAGAGATTGAGTTCCTTAAAAGAAAACACACACACACAAGAGATCAAGACACAAGAGAGATGAATGACTGATTTTTCTCCAATCTTCTTCTCTTCACTTACAAAAGATAAGAGTACATAATATAAGGGAAACTACTCTCCTAAAATAACATACAATGGTCACACTGATAGTGTGACCATTACTCTAGTACTCCAAAGTGACTATCACATAGCCTGCCATCCACTGGCGGCATATCAACCATAATCTTACGACCATGCCAGTGGCATAGGTGTCTCGAATGGTAACCAAACTTTGCAAGAGTGAGGGGGGAGTCCACATATATACACACTAGAAAAGTTTGCTCACTATATGGGAGCACATTTATTTGGAATGTTTGTGCCAGATGCATGATTTTTAATGTGAGATAGCCTTGGGGTGGAGAGCCCCTTGAAATTGGACATTTGGCCGGCACATTCAACCCAAAGGTTTTGAGATGGTAAGCAAACTTTACAATAGTAAGTATGGGGTCCACATATAAACACTTACAAAGTTTGGTCACCATCAGACTAAATATCAGACTAAATTGTGTTGGAATATGCATGCCATATGCTTAATTTTAATGTGTCATGGCCTTAGAAAGCCCCCTTGAAATTAAGCCATTGGCCCACACATTCTTACCAAATGAGCTCGAATGGTGTACAAACTTTGTAAGAGAAAGGTGGGGTCCACACATACACTCTTGCAAAGTTTGGTCACCATCAGGGCACATTTAGTTGGAATTTGCATGAAAAACATATGCTTCTCAATGTGTCTTTGTGGCCTTAGAGAGCCTTCTCAAAATTGGGCTTCGGCCTACACATTCAACCCAAATGTGCTCAGATGGTGACCAAACTTTGCAAGAGTGAGGGTGGCATCATCCACATATACACAATTACAAAGTTTGGTCACTGTGAGAGCAAATTTGGTTAGAATATGCATGCCCAGATACCTCATTTTTAATGTGTTGTGGCCTTAGAGATGTGGCCTCCTTGAAATTGGACCATTGGCTTGCACATTCAACCTGAAGGTGCTCCGATAGTAACCAAAATTTGCAACAAGAATAAGTATGGGATCCATATATATACACATGTAATGTTTTGTAGCCAACATCAGAGTATATTGAGTTGGAATGTTATGTGTCACATGCTTGATTTTGAATGTGTCATGGCTCTAAAGAGCCCCCTAAAATTAGGGCCTTTTGGCCTGCACATTCCAACCAAATGTGCTCCAATGGTGATTGAACTTTGCAAGTGTGTATATTTTGATTTCACCCTCATACTTGCAAAGTTTTATCACCATCCAAGCTCATTTGGTTGAAATGTGCAAGAAAACTTCCCAATTTTGACAGGGCTCTGTAAGGCTATGATACAAAAAAAATGAGATGCTTGGCATGCGCATTCCAATCAACAAATGTGCTCAGATGGTGACCAAAATTTAGAAGTGTGTATACGTGGATCTCATCCTTAGTATTGTAAAGTTTGATAGACATCTGAGCTCATTTGTTAGAATGTGTGGGAAAAAGGCTTAGTTATGAGGGAGCTCTCTAAGGCCATGACACATTGAAAATCAAGTGTTTGGCTCGCACATGCCAACCAAACGTGCCGAGATGAAAAGTGTGTATATGTGGATTCCACCCTCATTCTTAAAAAGTTTGGTCTACATCCAAGCTTATTTGGTTGGAATGTGTGTTCCAAACATAAAATTTTGAGGAGGATCTCTAAGCCTATGACACATTGAAAATCAGGCGTATGGCCTATATATTCAAACCAAATGTGCTTTGATGGTAAAAAGATCTTTGTATGTGTGTATATGTGGACCCCGCCCCCTCACTCTTACAAAACCACAAAATTCTGAAAGGATATCTTCATTCACCTAGTTCACTCTCTCGATCTAGCCATCAGACTCAGGATTGAGATCTATAGAGGTTTCCATAGATTTGAAGAAAGAAGTCTAAAAATGGTATGTGAACTTTGCATCTTGATCACCAAAAACCCTTCTATGAAATCCATGGAGTTTGAGAATTTTCTTCAAAAAGACTTCAAGAACATTAAGAGATAAATGAGTCTTCTTTATTGGCATTAAATGAGTTACCTTTATTCATCGATCTACCACCAATAATTAGATGGAATCATATCATCATTAACTAAAGGTAATCCAATAATGAAGTCCATGCTATGAACTCTTACTTTATCTACAAAATATCCAAGGGATGTAAGTCTCATGGCATCTTTATCCTTTCGTATTTTATCTTTTAGTAGATTAGGCATTGAGATGAAACATGATGTAATACATCTTTGTTGATTCTAGGCCAAAAGAAAGTCTTCAGATAACCAAGGTGGCCTGCTACTATAAGGCTATCATGAGCTTCATTTAAAATTATTCTCTTAAGATCTCCATCTTTAGGAACACAAAACGGATTATTGAAGTATAAGTACCTATCTTCCCAATGAGACAGTATGATAAAAAAGACGGAGATGAACTACAAAGAGGCAAACAATTCAATCAACCCATGTACACATGCAAGAGGATGTGGAGCCACACGTACCAACAAATATTGAAGTATAAGTACCTATCTTCCCATTGAGACAGTATGATAAAAAAGACGGAGATGAACTACAAAGAGGGAAACAATTCAATCAACCCATGTACACATGCAAGAGGATGTGGAGCCACACGTACCAAGAAATATTGAAGTATAAGTACGTATCTTCCCAATGAGACAGTATGATAAAAAAGACAGAGATGAACTACAAAGAGGGAAACAATTCAATCAACCCATGTACACGTGCAAGAGGATGTGGAGCCACACGTACCAACAAATATGAAGCCACATAATAGAAAATACGGAGCAACATATACAAGAAGATACAATATAAGACATGATCGACGCATGTTTTCAAGGTAATTAAATAAATGAAGGACAAGATGCATTGTTTTAAAAAGAAGCACCAATACAAAAATTTGCATCGAAATGATCATGAACGCACAAACTTCAGGCTGGTCTTTCTTTGTATCAACTTCTTTGTACAAAAATTGGCATCAAATTCTTTGTATGAGGGATCCCGAATGTTAAAACTTCAAGCTTGCCTTTCTTTGTAGAGCTTGTAATCTAGTTTTTTTGCTAAATGTTTTATTATAGTATCGTAAACTTGGAGCTTGATGGAGCACATAGTTCAGTGTGTCTTTTAAGGTGTGAGCTTCACAAGTGTGAGCCTCATGGCGGGTGTGAGCCTCACAAGCTTGATCCTTCACGGGAGTGAGCCTCACAGGTGTGAACCTTCACGAGTGTAAGCCTCATGGACCGAGCCTCACAAACGTGAACCCTCACAAGTATGAGTCTCATGGGCCTGAAGCTTTGTGGAGTTTGATAAGTGCTCTTGCTAAGTGCATAGTACATTCATAGGTGCTTCACAAATACATATCCACCTTCACAACAGTCAATTGAGCCTCACTAACATCCAGTAAACAACACATTGGTCTAGGACACAACAATCCTAATTGCATTGGCTTAGAGGCCACTAAGATTGTGAACCAGCTCTAGGCCATTCCACCTTTGTGTATATTCTTGCCATATGCTTTTTGCTTTATCTATTCTCTCATCCACATGCACCCAGACATTATGGAAATTTTGGGGTCTACAAAGGGCCCTAAGGACTTTTTAGAAGAATATTCCTTTTTTTTAAACTAAAAAAATGAACATGTGGTACACTTTGAAAATTAACTCCAAATTTTTTGGAGTTGGCATATTTAGAATCCACTCTTCAAGAGATTTCTGTTGATATATAGTGTGATAGGGCTCTACCATGGGAAAGGAGTGGTACGCAAAAGGTGGTTTTAAAACCCTCCCAAACCCTCTTTCATGATTGTTTTTGGGGATTTTAAAACCACCTTTTGGGTATCACTCCTTTCCCATGGTAGATCCCCATCATGCCATATATCAAAAGAAATCTCTTAAAGGGTGGATTATAAATACGACAACTCTAATAAATTTAGAGCTGATTTGTAAAAAAAAATAATGCACACCCATTTTTTAAGAGAATATGCTCATACTAATTTTTAGAGGGCCCTTTTGCGACCCCAAGTATCCCTTAATGCTGAAGGCCATCTTGATGTGGACGATAAACAACTTTCCTGGTTATGGTGAGTGTTCACGTGAGTCAAATGGGTTTCTATTCATGTTGATTCTTTATTATCATTGTACTAGATTTTAAAATGCTTAAATGTGTATGTTGTTTAGGTCTCTCCACATCTGGATACCAAAACACTTCCTCTTCCTATTTTTAGCTTTACACTTTATGTTGTGACATTGATTGAAGTACTGAAATTTATATGTGATTCTTAAGATTGAAAAGCTATTATTCTTGACACTTTAAAGCATAATTCAGTGCCATAAAACCTTGCCCCCGGAGGAAACATACTTGGATGCGAATTTAGATTAGTTGCACTTTATGCCCAAGATGCGAACATTCACATAAAGAAAACCAAAAGATAAAAAAGAACAGGGAATAAGCGTAAAACAAAAACAAAAGAGATACTTTGAGGAGAAATACGAGTACGAAGGGGTAAAACAATAAACTTCACCGGAGAAAAAACCCCGTTCCCCTCTACCTTTCCTTGAGAAAAACCAAAATCGTGTCTCCTAAATATTCTTGACTAAGGAGATATTTTTGTGAGGAGGTTGATCATATGCACTTGAGGTCTAGGAAGTTGGTGGTGCCATAATTACCTCTAATGCTCTATATGAGGTTTCCTCACGTGCAACTAGGGGCACTCAAAAATTGAGCAATTCCTAACCCCCCATCTCCTCAAAAATCATTTCCTTGACCTTGGATTTCATAGAACCACAAATAGCTATTACCCCACCCATCGATGAATTCTACTTAGCCAAAAACGTTCTAGACCTAACCCTAGCTTCACGAGTAGTAACCCCACTCTCAAGTGGAAAAATGGTAATCTTTAACACATATATTCTCCCTCCTACTAGATCTTAGGAATCCCATGGAACCTCAATGTCCTTGATGGGTGGTGTATTGGCATACTTTTAAAAAATGATCAATCCAATGACACATGAATAGAATATGTTGATGGCCACCACCAAATCTATGAGATCGTGCAACCCGAATGGGTAAACGAAGAAAATGTGGTTGAACCTTTGAACGCCACGGTTGGGAGATTAACAAATAGAGAAGGGTGTAGAGTGTACACGGACACTTATGGGAACATCTAACTACTACCCTAAGATTCTCAGAGAACAAACCCCTTTTGATCACACAAATGTTCACTTAGAAAGAGGTCCCCTCTAGTGTCAACAAGTGGGTGTCCAGTTATAGAGCCTTTTGAGAGAACTTTATCGGATTAAATGGATCCTCTTGCCTCAAGCCACCCACACTTGATTGAAGATTATTATGTCCCAACTATTCACAGCGCACCACCAAAGCATTCGACCATTTCATCAAGTTTGCAACTCACTCCTATGTATCAACATAGCAATGAGCCTTTGGAGTCTCTATTACCATCTATGTGGGCAATGGCGACATGGATCTTGTTCACTATGGTGATCATCTCGAAGAAGAAAGAGAATGTAAAAAAACAATGTGCTTTGGAATTAAAGGCAATCGGTATTCTTGGATATCGATGATGAAGGAGCCTCCTACCGTTACTACACTAACAAATATTCTTCCATGTGGAAGAAAATCTACAGAGCAAAGCCTATTGTCAAGTCTCATGATTTTGTGCTTTTTCTCTCTAGCCACCAAAAAGGCAAGGAGGTGGTTTGTATATAATGTATTGTAATGTGTTGATTGGATCTCATTTTCTGGGCTTTGGTGTAAGAACATTTGTACATAATATATAAGGTTTCCCTACATGCTGATCTAAAACTAAAACTGTTTATTACAATCTTTTTCGAAATAATATATAAGGTTTCCCTACATGCTGATCTAAAACTAAAACTGTTTATTACAATCTTTTTTGAATTTAATTTCTTTTCATCTTTTCTAAAACTAATGTTGCAAAGTATAAATTTACAAGTTGTTATAATTTAAATCATTCTAAATACGAGTCTTTTTTCATTAATTCCATATAAACCTTACCAATAAAACCCTAGACTTTAATTGGAACGTTACAATAAGAGTGAATAGAAGATCCGTACATAACAAATAAAATTAATTGTCAAGCGTGACCCACTATGCCCACTTTGCAAAACAAAGGCCTTGAACGTTAGACCTTGGAGACAACAACATTATTGACAACTGTGATTATTATTATTGTAGGCCACCTTTCCAAGCTAACTTGGTATTACACCTTGGGCGAGACAGCAAAAAAGCTAACTTGGCATTACAGCATGAGAGAGAGCAAACTTGGTGTCACACCTGGGGAGACACAAACTGATGTGGTTAAAAATCGAAGGTAATGGGAACGGCGTCAGAAATAACGCCGGCAGGTTGGCCTGCTTGGGCAAGCACGAGGAAGAGTTGGGCACGGCCAGCTACGGTCAAGGCCTCTGACTCTGATCTGTCCCGGCGCGGAGGCCCGTTACAGTCTCGCCGGGAGCCAGACTGCGGTCGCTGCGGTTGCAAAACTCAACTGAAACGTTGACGCCGATATAACTAGGATCATCATCACTCTTGTTGGCCATCCTTCCAAATCCCAATCTGCAACACATTAACAAACCTAATTAGTAAGTACTTACAATTGTATATAGGAGCCGAGTGCTTACACTTAATGTATTTATCACCGCCCTAATTAAGCAAAGCAGGCTCGTAGTTGTTGATAGTTAACAGCTTATAATAGCTACTTGAACGCTTCAAAGTCCCTACTACCTGGCTTGCTCGCTATTTTTTCGTGTGCCAGCTCTGTGGACAGATTTTACACTCCACGTGATTCACGACTAGGTTTTCATATTTAACAAGCCCCTCATTTGTGCTCAAAGATTCGGGTCCATGGACAGACAACTGGATTTGTTTACACTCCCACCACTAGCTTAGGTTTTTGATATTTAACAAACCCCTCATTTGTGCTCGCTGTCCCCCACACGATCTAGCCAGCTCCTATAATCTACCTTCCTAAAAGAGCCTTCTAGTTCTCCACTTGGCTTATATTATTGCGTGTGCCTGGGCTTTTCTTCTCTTTCTACAATTAGGGGGCATATGAGGTCAATAAGGGACTCGTAACCGATAGTTTATGGAACCTAGAAAGTGCTGAAAGTCTACCACGTCTAACTTGCCAGCTCTCTTTTTGCGAGTACCACTCGCTTTGCACTGTCAAGGGCGATAATCTCACAAATGCACTGGCTCACCACATTGAGAAACAAGCTTCAATACGAGTAAAGTTATGTCATACTTGGCACATACCCAATGTAGGATTGAACTAGGAGTAGTGGAAATAGCCTATTTTCACATGCAAGCACCATGTTGGTAATGACACTGCCAAGCACAAAGGCGAAATTATAAGATCAAGACTTCTGTCAACACACCTGAAACATTGGCCTCATTAAAAACCCCAAATATTCTACTCTAAATTATTCGTATTAAGTCTTGTTATCCCTTACCTTTCATAAAATGTGATTTGGGAAAGGCGGCTTGGACAACAAGCGGAAGTGATAATGTTTTTGAGGATGATCGAGAGTAAGCCCTTGATACCACATGAGGTAGTCTTGGTTGAGTTTAGGGCAACATCCTTGGTCTTTTGTACGCAATACCAAATGACGAGTCGACTACGAGATGCACATGCTATAAGCTTTGAATGGAAGCCCTGGTAAACGGTGGCAGCAGCAACTCTAAGTGTCCTAGGTCAGATGGATCACAAGATTAGGTCATCCGTTCAAGAAGTGGTCAACAGTACCCTAGAGTCATACTACAGTTCTTTTCCCTTTTCGGACTGAAAAAAAGACGGGGTGATCACAAGTAAATTCGGTCTAGCTACATACGTATTGGCACTGCCGAATGGCTCCCAATCTATTTACTCAATTTCCCATAATGTTCCAAGCAACACATAAGAATAAAATAAAAAAGTTTCTTCATGCGTTCCATTCCCGTGTGTTCGTGGGATTTCCGGATGGTGATGAGCAAGGGATGCCACCATTTGAAGTGATAATATAGAAGCAACCCTCCTCTTCACGTGGTGCATTTATGGCAAGCGTAAACAACAAGAAGACATATCTTGCTTGCAAGCATATATATTTTGTGTTTTTTATGGTGCTTGGGCAAGATACGAATAATAGTCAACATGCTTTGAAGGACATGCTCACAAAAGTTGTAGGGAGCTACCCTCCCACTTCACATTAGGCCAGAGTTCCTTTGCCTCCTTTTATGTTCTACTCCTTTTTAGTAGACCAAGAATACCTAGTATAGCACTATTTTGTGATGGTAGAAATACCAACATAGGTAGAAATTTCAATTTTTTGAAGTTATCATGAAATACCATGTGTCTTAGATTCTCCTAAAAACTAGCACTATAATGTTACTTGTTCTTGCCTCAGTATTACCACACTGGTATATTTTTTATAATGTATTGTTTGTAAATTACTTGTCAATTCATAATCAACTTGTTATCTGATGTTTGTAAATATAGGTGGTTTAGTATTTTGTTATGATTAATTACTACATTTGTACATATCCATACATCTTCTGGCTCACTCTTCCTTGTAAGATGGGTTTGAGAATTAGTATGCATGCTCTAAAAATTATCTAAGCATGCTTTGGTTCTACATGCATAGAGTATGTCCCATAGACTTATGCATACTTTATGACTTAATAGAGTATCGCTCATAGGCTTATACATATGTATCATAGGCTTATGAATATGCATAAGTCTTATGCTCATGTATATGGTTTAGGGATTATGCATAAGGCTCTTTTTTTTTCCCGAGAAAAGATCCTTTCATTAGTTATATAAAAACGCCCGTAGGGGTACAAAAGATCTCTCCTGCTCA
This sequence comes from Cibotium barometz, assembly GCF_041138505.1. NCBI lineage: Eukaryota > Viridiplantae > Streptophyta > Polypodiopsida > Cyatheales > Cibotiaceae > Cibotium > Cibotium barometz. The sequence continues at coordinate 12,982,031 of NC_141086.1, read as the reverse complement.
TTAAAAAAAATAGAGCAGTGAACAAAGCAAGGCAGCCCGGGAGACTCTCCCCCTAGGTGCTACAAAATACAAGCATCAGTACAAAGAACTGAGGGGCTAAATCATACAATAGGAGGGGGGAAAAGCCAAACAGGTGGCCTGTAATGCCAACGGGGGGATCCTGTGTGTAGGGTATAGAAGGGGCCGCTACGCCAGGTGGTGTGAAAGGCCTCGCACCAGGTGGTGTAAGGATCATGCCACTCGTACTCCCCAGGGTCGTCCCACTGTAGTCGGGCCAAGGGGCACGCTGCATATGCCCATATGCGCCAATCCGGGAGCACAGCTGCAGGGTCTGGGTCAATATACCACTTTCGAGAAGCGACGACCACTACCCATATCATCTGAAAGGTGCACTCTGCAACCAAAGGCGACTCCACCTCCACTCTCTGAAGTCTGCCCTCATCTTGAATCTCATAGTAGAGGCATCTGCCATCCTCAGTGCAAGCTTTGACAGCAATCAGGCTCTCCAACTGTGTAAAGGCTCCCGTCCGCCGCCGTGGGGCCACTAGCTCGAAAGGCGTGAACCACTCCTCTGTGAGTGCCTCCTGAATATCATCCCTCATAATCAACCCCCCTCTGAAGTGACTCAGCCTCTCCACCTGGATCTCCTCTAGGAGACTGCAGAAGGCCTGCCAGTCTCCAAAACTACGTGCTGGGCCTGCCGCCAAAGGTCCCCAGGCTAGATGAGGCCGAGAACCCAGCATATGACCCTAATCTGTGCGAACCGCTGGGCTCCAGATGAGCGGCTGTGTGGCCCGCTCCTCAACACAAGAAGGAGGTCGCTGAGAGAGCCCCGGTCTCAACAGCTCCCAAGCTCTCAAGATGCTCAAAGCAAATCTGTCCTCCCATCCTCTACTGAGGCATGTCCTCCTCATCTCTATGAAGATCCATCGAATCTCTGGTGTCCAAGTGCCCCCTGCTGGGGAGCCGGAGCCTACAGCCACTGCAAGAGAAGCTCTTTCCACAGCTCTGCGCCTGGAAGCAGCCCCCGAACAATAAGCTTCCCCAATAAGGCTCTACTCTGATCGACTGGATCTATAATGCCCAAGCCTCCCTGAGCCAACAGAAGTGTAATAATTGCCCATGCAACCTTTGCCCGAGCTGGCTGACCGTCCCGCCCAGACAAGAAAGTTCCTGATCAGCCTCTATACCTGGCTGATACAAGAGCTCGAGAAGATCCAGCAAGACGTAATGTACCACATGGTCGCTAACAGCACCTGATTTGCCACCACCACCCTCCCAGCCAAGGATAGTCGAGCTGTACTCCAATACAAAAGCTTCTTCCGAATGCTCAGAAGAAGCGAGGCAATCTATTACTTAGGTGACAAATCTAGTCCAATCTGGCATCCCAAATACCGCATTGCTCTGCCAGGAGGAATCCATCTAAAACCGAGGTCCGGGCTCCATGCTGGAGTGGGAGCGCTACTGATCCAAAAGGCCACTGTCTTGCACCAATTGATCAATGCTCCCGAAGCTGCACTAAAAACCTGGAGCAACTGCTCTGCCCGAAGAAAATTGGCCTCTTGGCCATGCAAAAATAAGCTTGTGTCGTCAGCAAACTCAGCATCGAGCAGGTCCTCCCCCCGGACTGGGAGCTGGAGTCCTCTCAAACCAACCTCTTCTGCCGTCAAATACATGCTCATAGCCTCTGCAAAGAAGAGAAAAAGAAAAGGGGCGAGGGGACACCCCTGACGGACTGATCTGGTCAGCTCAAAACTCGGCCCCCATCCTCCTACAATCAACACCTGGCTACGAGCTATGGAATACAGAGCCGCCACCCCTCTAATCCAGCCTGGCTCAAAGCCCAAGTACCATGTACTAAGTATCAAGTACCATGTACCAATTACTATGGACCATGTACCAATTATCAAGTACCATGTGCCAATTACTATGGACTACGTTGTTCCAATTATCATATACCATGTACCAATTACTATGGACCATGTACCAATTATCATGTACCAATTACTATGGACCATGTACCAATTATCATGTACCATGTACCAATTACTATGGACCATGTACCAATTATTATGTACCAAGTACCATGTACCAATTACCATGTACCAAGTATCGTGCACCAAGTACCATGTACCAAGTAGCTTGAAAATACTTATTATTAAAAAAGTTTTTTAATTGCCGTTTTTTGTCCATCCCTGTTTTTGTTCACCGGGATTGCTTACATACATACATACATACATACATGCATGCATGCATATAATGTGCATGCATACATACATGCACGTATATACATACATACATATGACATACATACTGTAAGGACCCTTTTTGATATAGACATGTATATACAAAATTTTGGCATAAAGACTTAATTTTTGGTTGTGTATATTTTGCCTGTTAGTAAAATAATATATTTTGAGTCAGTTACTAATATGTCTGGGGCATAATAGAAGTACGTCACCGTTTGCTTCTAGTCTTCATTTTGAAGGAAAATACGGTCCGAAATGCGGATCCGGAAGGAGCCGGAATATCTATATGAACCGGAATGCAGACCAGAATGGAGTTCCGGAAGGCAGAGAGACGGGTACAGAGGAGATCCAGAAGAGTGCGGAACGGGAACCTTCCGCATACAGTACAAAAGAATGCGGGACAAGAACCTTCCGCAAGCCGTACGAAAAACTAGTCAGAGTCCATACGGAAATAAGAGAGTATGGGATACCAGATGAGAGCAGATGCCGGATGAGATACATACATACATAATGTCTTACATACATACATATATGTATACATATACAATGCATGCATGCATGCATTATGTATGCATAACATATGTATGTACTACTATGTGTGTATGTACTATGTATGTACATGCACATTGTATATGTGTATGTATATGTATATTTATAAGTATATGTATATGTATTATATAGATATATATATAATATGACATATGTACTACATATGACATACATCCGTGCATATATATATATACATATATAATGCATGCACGCATGCATTATGTATGCAGAACATACGTATGTACTATTATATGTGTATGTACTATGTATGTACATGCACATTGTATATGTTTATGTAAATGTATATGTATTATATATGTATATGTTTATGTACATGTATTATATAGATAAAGTAAAGCTTGAAAATAGTTGAAGTTAAATAAAGTTTTTTGAACTGTCGATCTTTGTCCCATCCCCGGGATGGCCCTATCCCCTTCCCCGCTCCCGTTCGTCTCAGGAATGCTTACATACATACATACATGCATGCATGCATGCATACATACAATGTACATACATACATAGATGCATGTATATACATACACACATGCATGGATTCATACAATGTAGATACATATATACATGTGATATACATACATACATACATAATGTCTTACATAGATACATATATAATGCATGCATGCTTGCATTATGTATGCATAACATTAAACATATGTATGTACTACTATGTGTGTATGTACTATGTATGTGCATGCACATTATATATGTGTATGTATATGTATATGTATATGTATATGTATTATAAAGATAAAATAAGGCTTGAAAATAGTTAAAGTTAGAAAAGTTTCAATTTCAAAAATTAACAATAAAAGAGAGCTAGATAGCGCTGTTTACCAGAATTCATGTTCGTTTATGCACCAGTGTTTGACCAATCTCCGCAAAAACAACGACAGCACGGAGTGCAATCACAATTGCAAGATAGCAAGCGACAAAGAGAGCAAAAGTAGGTAGATCATGAGAAAAATATAGAAAACATTATGTTTAATATAAATGAATCAACCGGTATATAAATTGTATATTTGTCTATTTTTTTCGTTGCGCGTCATCGCTTAAGCGACGTAACCGTCGCTTAAGCGACGTTAAATAACTTATTAAAAATTACGTCGCTTATGCAACGCATATACATCGCTACAGGAGTCGCTATTGTAGTCCCTTAAGCGACGTACAATAGCGACGCCTATAGTAAGGGCTCGTAGTGTCGCTTAAGCGACGCTTTTGCATCGCTTCTATCGTCGCACGAGCCCATGGACTAGTAGTGCTGACACCTAGGAGGTTTTATTGTAAATGGTCGATGCATTAAGGGATACTTGGGGTCCCAAAAGGGCCCTCTAAGAAATCAGTATGAACATATTCTCTTAAAAAATGGGCGTGCAATAATTTTATTTATTTATTAGAGTTGGTATATTTATAATCCACCCTTTAAGAGATTTCTTTTGATATATGGCATGATGGGTGTTGAAATTTGAGCATAATGATGAGCTATGGTGGATCAAACACTAGAATCAACATCATTAACAAAGTGATTAGTAAATAATTAAGATGTAATTAGGGGTAATTAGCAAATAGATTAATGTAGGCATGGATACTCAAAAACCAGCAAATTCTCATTAGGGCTATGCCTCAATTTATAGAGTTTACATCAAGCATCAAATCCCATTGATTTCCCCATGATTCACTCCCAGAATATCTCCACCTCTTGCCTGATTCTCTCCACCTCTTCTGTTTTCCCTGAATATCTCCCAGAATAACTCCACACTCCTAAATTCTCTCATGCTACCCTTTATTCTCTCCTGGTAGATTCTTCTCACCTTTTCACAGGTTGTTCTTTCACAATTACATCTCCTCTTTTACAGCCTCTATCCAAGAGCTTGTTCCCACACACACCCTATTCACTTGTATATTTCAACACCTCCCCTCAAGTGAATAATCCTAGCACACCTGGACCCTATACCAAGTTTCCCTCTTACTTGATAGCCCGCGACCAGTGCCTCAAGTCCCTAAACTCCATAGTCCTTGACTCTCTCTCTCTCTATGTGTCCAAGGCTACTATAAGTGCCCGCGACCTTGACTAAAGTGCTCACATATACATCTACCACGTGGCCTACATCATCGGTGGCTCAGAGGTGGTTTTACTCTTTTGGGGCAGGTTACATTGGGTTGTGGGGTCTCTCTCTCTTTCTCTCTCAGAAAAGATGATCCGACTCCACTTCCTTTGGAGCCTCCATGAAGTTTGCCGATGTTGTTCCTTCTTCACTGGGTTTGCTGTAGCAGTCTCTCGCCATGTGTCCTGGCTTTCCACATTTGTGGCAAGTGAAGAGTGAAGGTCCTCCCTCCTACTCTGCCTCTTCCTTGTCCTCGTCGTCGAGAGAATCCTCCTCGGGTGAAGAATGCTTTTTCCTCTCCTGCTGTTGAGTCGAGCCCTTTCTTCTCTTTGCCTCTGCTCTCTTGCTCTAGTAGAGCTGCTTCTATCTCGTGTATCTTCAATTCAGGTACATTCTTTAGTGTTGCTACAATGTTTTCATAATCTCCTTTGTCCACACTCTTCAGAAGTACAGCTAATGCTTCATCATCTTCTACCTTTTTGCCAATAGCTGCCAGCTGTTGCTTAATGCTTTTATATTTGTTCAAGTGTGTGATTAAAGGTTCACTTTTCTTCATGTCCAATTTGTAGAATTGCATTAATAGATTTATCTTTGAATTTTTTGCTTGTGTACCAAATAATTTATTGAGTTCATCCCATGCATCTTTTGCCCATTGTATCCCTGTGATGTGATGAATGATTTCATCATTTAAACTGAGTGCAATAAGTCCCAATGCTTTTTCATTCCTGCTCTTCCACTCATTTTCCCCTCTCTCTGGGCATTCATCTCTCCCTTCAACTAATCCCCACAGATTTTTCCTCATCAGCAAATACATGGTTTTTGTCTGCCATGTATAAAACTATTCCCCATTAAATTTGGCTATTTCCTGTGCTGAACTCATTGTGATGTGAAGGGGGTCTTACCTCTTGATCCAATTTCAAGATTCAAGGGTAGTGTCTACCCTTTTACAACTCAATCTGGTGTTTAATAGATGATTATAACAATTTTATCAGTATAAAATCACCAAAAATTACATTAAGGGTAACCAATTTGTACGGGATGGTTGGAGTATCAAACCAACTCTGATTTGCAATCTGAAGCTATAGGGATCAGTATCAGATACCTAATGGTAATTTGAACCCTCAATTGCACCAAAATATAGTGATTAGCACTGATTAATCATTGATTAGCAAATTAATACTCTATTTTGTGTGCAAAAAATAGAGTATGCGGGGAGTCCAGATCTGGTGCCTTCCACTTCAAATGAGCTCAAATGCTTTCAAAGGCATCAATAGCAATGAGTCTAGTAGAGGATTAAGCCAAGAAACACAAGATTTGACCAAATATTGAAAGCTTAATCTCTGTTTTACCAAAGTCACCTGTAGATTTGATGAAGAGCTTGGATCTCATTGTAGACTTGATGAAATTGAATTCTGTCTTCACCAGCTTGTAGAGCATGCTTGAAAACCCCCGGGGCTAAGAGGAATTGAAGCAATTTGATTTGATGAGCACAAGATCTGCAAATCACTCAGAAAAAACAACGCTGACTTAATCGTCGATTTCTCCTCAACGCTTTCGCGGTTTGCTACGCCGTTTGGATGGGCTTGTAGCCAAGTGTGTTGGCTACCTTGTGTTAGAAGGGCAAGACCTAATTTAGAGTGTACAAGCTGAATCGAGTCCTCCACTGGTTGGGGGTGAAGGGGGAAGTGAAAAACTAACTAAAAATTTGATTATTTACTAATTATCTACTAATCCTAATTAATTAACTAATGGGCTCATAAACCTAATTGATTCTAGGCATGGCTCTGATACCATGTTGAAATTTGAGCATAATGATGAGCTATGGTGGATCAAACACTAGAATCAACATCATTAACAAAGTGATTAGTAAATAATTAAGACGTAATTAGGGGATAATTAGCAAATAGATTAATGTAGGCATGGATACTCAAAAACCAGCAAATTCTCATTAGGGCTATGCCTCAATTTATAGAGTTTACATCAAGCATCAAATCCCATTGATTTCTCCATGATTCACTCCCAGAATATCTCCACCTCTTGCCTGATTCTCTCCACCTCTTCTCCTTTTCCTAAATATCTCCCAGAATAACTCCACACTCCTAAATTCTCTCATGCTACCCTTTATTCTCTCCCAGTAGATTCTTCTCACCTTTTCACAGGTTCTTTCACAATTACATCTCCTCTTTTACAGCCTCTATCCAAGAGCTTGTTCCCACACACACCCTATTCACTTGTATATTTCAACAATGGGGATCTACCGTGGGAAAGGAGTGATACCCAAAAGGTGGTTTTAGAATCTCCAAAAACAATCATGAAAGAGGGTTTGGGAGGGTTTTAAAACCACCTTTTGCGTATCACTCCTTTCCCATGGTAGAGCCCCATCACACTATATATCAACAGAAATCTCTTGAAGAGTGGATTCTAAATATGCCAACTCCGAAAAATTTGGAGTTAATTTTCAAAAAGTGTACCACACGTTCATTTTTTTAGTTTAAAAAGGGAATATTCTTCTAAAAAGTCCTTAGGGCCCTTTGTAGAGCCCAAAATTTCCGTAATGTTTGAGTGCATGTGGATGAAAGAATAGATAAAGCAAAAAGCAGATGGCAAGAATATACACAAAGCTAGAATGGCCTAGAGCTGGTTCACAATCTTAGTGGCCTCTACGCCAATGCAATTAAGATTGTTGTGTCGTAGACCAATGTGTTGTTTACTAGATGTTAGTGAGGCTCAATTGACTGTTGTGAAGGTGGATATGTATTTGTGAAGCACCTATGAATGTACTATGCACTTAGCAAGAGCACTTATCAAACTCCATGAAGCTTCATGCCCATGAGACTCATACTTGTGAGGGTTCACGTTTGTGAGGCTCAGTCCATGAGGCTTACACTCGTGAAGGTTCACACCTATGAGGCTCACTCCCGTGAAGGATCAAGCTTGTGAGGCTCACACCCACCATGAGGCTCACACTTGTGAAGCTCACACCTTAAAAGCCACACTGAACTATGTGCATAATAAAGCTCCAAATTTATGATACTATAATAAAACATTTAGCCAAAAAACTAGATTATAAGCTCTACAAAGAAAGGCAAGATTGAAGTTTTAACATTTGGGATCCCTCATATGAAGAATTTGATGCCAATTTTTGTACAAAGAAGTTGATACAAAGAAAGAGTAGCTTGAAGTTTTGGCGTTCGTGATCATTTCGATGCAAATTTTTGTATTGGTGCTTCTTTCTAAAACAATGCATCTTGTCCTTCATTTATTTAATTACCTTGAAAAAATGCGTCGATCATGTCTTATATTGTATCTTCTTGTATATGTTGCTCCGTATGATTGGGACAAACCTATCGCCCACCCATGCAGCCACAACAACAGCATCAGCGAATGAGGAGTGTACTACCTACAGGTCCTCATCTTTGTGGAGCATATGGCAATAACCATAAAACCGAAGAATGTAATACCTTTTCTCCTCTAGTCACAAACCAACCCACAAAGAAGTGGTGCCAGGCCTGTGCTTGGAATTTTACCCACACCACACAGGAATGTACTCGCATTGCAAGAATGAGACAAGAGCGTGAGCAGCAAAGGGGTGCAGTGGCTCCACAAATGCATCAACAGTATACTAATTTTGAACGTAAGCCACCGATAGCACAAGAGCAAGCACGACCTGTACTTGGAGCTCAACCTCCTGCTCCTGGGACTGCTCCTGTGAGGTTTGTTGACTACGATAGTTCAAATATGTGTAGAGACTTGGTAAACCCAAGCTATGTGGAGGAGGAATATGCATCATATTCATCCAAGGAAAATCTCTTTGAAAGTCCCGCATATCCAAGCCAAGCACTGGAGCCTCAACCGGGGGAACAAAAATTCTTTGATGTTGCTAGGCGGCTACCAGCCTAGGACTTCAGGCCCTTCAGGTCAATGGATGCAAAGGAAAGTAGAAGCCAAACTAATGGGCCCCTGTTATGAGTGCGGAGAACCCCATTGGGCTCCTGATTTTCCACATCGCCAAAGGCAAGCAGCTCGATCCAATACAATAGTACCACAGTTTCCACCAATTGAAAGATATTGTCTAGGGCGTTGTGTAGAACACTTTCCAAAGGATTGTTTGGTGAAACCACATGAGGAAGGCACCTCTCAACCAAAGGTCTCACTCAACTTTGTAGAGGCAGTTCCATCGCCACCTTCATCAGAGAATGAGAATGTCGTGCCACTTAGAGTCATGACTAGATCACAGACACGAAATGCCGAAATGTAGACTGATGAGACACCTCGAACTAGGGATGCAAAGGCAAATCTAGTGGACAAGACCCTACATTCCAATAGAAAAAGGACCACTAGGAGGAAAAAGAACCGTAACAAGCAAACTAAGAGTGCATCCATAGTTCTCAAGAAGTCTCTAAACAAAACATGAAGGATTAAGCTTTTACATCCCAAGAAGTGCATGAGAAGCATCAACCTCAACCTGGGCCTACTGCTAAACAAGATGAGGCTGTTACAACCGAGGATAGTTCTGGGGGTTCTGTTTTTGTGGATAAGGTGAACGAGACTCTAGATGCCATCATTGATGCTCATAGAAGTCGCATTGCAGCTTTATCTGAGCTACCCAAGAAGCTTCAAGAATACCCAAACTCTCGTGAGGAGAAGATCAATCTAGCTGTACATCAGCAACTCATTAGGGAAGCTCAATCAATACTTGAGGGCCCACCTCCACCTATCCCTCGGGGCCCAACCTCTCTTAAGCCAACGTTAGAAGACCATACCACAAGTGTCATCAAGTTGGGAAATGAAAAGTGAGCTGATCTCACGAGCTCATAGGGAGAAGTCTGCACCAATTCACACCCCATTGAAAGAAGGCATTCTGCCACCACCTACTCTTGCCTTCCCATGCAATGATGAGGTTATTGATGCTAACGAGGACATGGCAAATGAGATGTGGGCAGCAGTTCATGAGAAAGTTAATGAGAATATGTCCTGTATTATTTCACCTCCATTCTTTGAAGTGGATTTTACCAGGGGCACATAAAACAACTTTAGACGCCCAAGCATCCAGGAGGAAGTTCAAACAATTGTTTCTCCTAGAAGTAAGCATACAATGAAAACCTTACCATCTTATTTGGGAGAATATGAGAACTGTTCTCAAACCTTGAGGATACCCTCCATACATAGAAGGCTGACAAAGGAGATGGATATGGGTATCGTGCAAGCTATTTTGTCAGCACCAGTTGTACCTTACCTTTGCTTGATTTGATAAAGCTTTGACCAGAGTTGTGGAATGATATTGCCACATGTTTGTTAGAGAAAGTATTGCTACAAAAGGGTCACCATCAATGTACTATACACCCTGAGACAAAGCATGTTATGCCAGTTCCTATCAACAAAGTAGGAAAATTTTGTGAGGACAATCAGGGAAATGCTACCCTCCCATTAGAACTACGAAAAGTAGCTTCAACTGCAATAGTTGATAGTGGTGCAGGAGTGGGCATTGTGACGAGGTCCATTTGGAAAAAATGGGGCAAACCAACTATTAGGAGTACAAGGATGCGCTTACAACTAGCAGATGGAAGCTTAGAACATCCCATTGGGCTGCTAGAGAACATATTGGTCACCACATGTGGGATTGAATATGAGCACACATTTGCAGTAGTGGATTTTGGAAAGCATCCAAGCTATGAAGTGATATTGGGTAGACCATTCATGCGACAATTTCAAATGATTAAAGATTGGGGATACAGTTATTTGTACCTCTCCGACATGATTCTGTCATCACAAGGGTCAACCTAAAGAATCACTCATATCGTGATGTAACGCGGTCTCCAATAGATGAGTTTAATTTTGCTTCATCTGAGGGCTCAAGAGTTACATTGTCGGATGGGTGAGAAGATTTGTGGATGTGTGGAGCCTTGTGTAAGGATTTCAACACTGAGAGACTTAAGGGTAATCGAAGTGTATCAAATGAGGCATACATTCCACAACCCTTCCCTGAGCACTTAATTGATCCCCTAGAATGGAGTCATGTCCTTGCAACATTATCGACATGTGCTTTACCTAAGCCAATTCAATTTTGTGACTCAGATGGATATGTCATTATTCCTATACAAATGGTACAACCACGTGACCTTCTAGATGATTTGTACTATGGGAATGCATCCACAGCACTGCATGTAGAGGAAGTCTCGATGGAGGATTTAACACTCGAATCTGCTAATGATGCTGATAAGGAAGATGGATGGGACTCTGATTTTGATGATCATGTGATAATCCCTGAGGAAGAGTTAGGAAAGGCACGCTTACTCTTGAGAGGAAGGGAGGTTCAAATAGAGATCCCTCAAAGCCGACCCAAACGTAAATGCTGTAAGAGCCATATGAGAATCCATAAACAAGATGAGAGGGAACGACGTGAGAGAATACAAAAAGAAAACGAAGAGTTTAAGAATGAACACTCTCGACCACCACCTCACTTCTCAGGAAAGAATGGATATCTATACTATGTCCAAGCACAAGATAGTATTAAAGACCAAGTAAAACAATCAGATGGATTCCAACCAGGAGAAAAGCTAAAAACTGTTAGCAAAAATTGCAAAAAAATAGAGACCAAAACAAAAACTCAAGTCTCAAACAGATTCAAAAGAGAGTGTCGGAAGTGCAAAGATAAAGGTTGAACGAAAAACTCTGATGCAAGATTGCAAAAGAGAGCTCAAAACCACATGGTCTTCAATTAGTGATGACTCAAGTGGACAAGAACAAGGTCTCACTGTTCCCCCCAACTTCACACAGTACACTCTTCAAGATCAGAAGATTGTTCTTCAACAGCCCATGCGACAAAAGCCAAGCATGGCAGGGGTTTCATATGATGGTCCAGAAGATGCAAAAAAAATTGATATCGCTAAGCCAGGAGAAGAGCCTCGCTATGTGTGGATTGCCACAGACTTGTCCTTAGATGAGGAGAAGTTATTAATTCAAATAATAAAGGAGTATCACAATGTTTTTGCTTGGAGTTATAAAGACCTCAAAGGAGTTGATCCAAGCATATGTGAGCATACAATTCCATTGCGAGAGGATGCAAAGCCTTCCAAGCAACGTCCTTATACTTACAATGAGAATTTTGCATGAAAGATAAAAGAAGAAATAGACAAGCTCTTAGAGGCAAAATTTATCTATGACATTGAACACACTGAATGGGTTTCTCCTATTGTAGTGGTGCCCAAGAAAAATGGAAAACTTTGAGTATGTGTAAACCTCAAGAAGGTAAACGCAGCTACTGTATGTGATCATTACCCACTTCCAATCATGGATCATGTTTTGGAATGTGTTGCAGGGAAAAAGGCATATAGTTTCTTGGATGGATTCTCCGGTTACAATCAAGTGTCAATTGATCCAAAGGATCAACACAAGATAGCCTTTGCTTTCTACTGAAGATGGCTTCTTTGCCTATCGTGTTATGCCATTTGGTCTAACCAATGCACCTACAACCTTTCAGTGGTTAATGAGTCATGTATTCAAGGAGTACCTTAGGCTATTTCTTGAGATCTTCATAGATGATTTATGTGTTCACTCACAACAGCACGATGATCATATAGAACACCTCAGACGTGTTTCAAAAGTGTCAAGTTTATCGTATATGGTTGAATCCTAACAAGTGCAAATTCATGGTAAGACAAGGGAAGATTTTGGGCCATATTGTTTCTCGCAATGGTATTTCAACGGATATGGATAAAATTGATGTCATTGTCTCATTACCTTGGCCTATCAACCCTAAAGGGGTACAAATATTCATGGGACATTGTGGCTATTATCGTCGATTCATCTACATGTACGTTGTCCTAGCCAGACCATTATATGCTCTTCTTGTAAAATTTAATTGGACTGACGAGTGTGAGGAATCCTTTGAAAAGTTAAAGCAAGCATTAGTGTCTGCACCCATCTTATGGGCACCAGATTGGAACCAAATCTTTCATGTCCATATTATTGATGCTTTAAACTTTGCAATTGGATGCATTTTGGCTCAATCGGGAGAACATAATAAGGATTTCCCAATCTCATATGCTACAGTTGAACAATGCTGAGAAGAATTATACCATAACAGAAAGAGAAGGTTTGTCCATGATATATGCAGTGAAAAAGTTTCGCCATTACCTTTTGGCAAACAAATTTATATTTTTTGTGGACCATCAAGCACTGCTATATTTGGTGAATAAGCCTTGTGCAACTGGAAGGATTGTGAGGTGGTTTGTCATCCTTCTTGAGTTTGATTTTGAAGTGGCAGTCCGAAAAGGAACAACTCATCTTAGGGTAGATCATTTGTCTCGAATCACCTCTGGAGAAGCTCCAGTGGGGTGTGGATGATGATATGTTAGATTCAACACTTTTCCTTGTAGAGACAGCTCTTAAATGGTTTGAACCCATCTTAGAAATTTTGACAAGTGGGCAGATACAACTAGCGGGTCCTAATGTGGACCTATGGTGACCATTCAAGTTAGTCTCAGGGAGATTATATCGTCAGGGTAATGATGGAGTGTTGCGGCTTATACCTAACCCTGACCAATATGAGGAGATTTTGGAATGGGCACATGAGGGTATTGGTGGAATCCATGCATCAGCTACTACTTGTGTGCGATGTATAACTCAGGATGGGCAATGGTGGCCTACCATGCATGTGGATGCTGAAAAACTTGTTCTAACTATGATTCATGTCAAATTCAAAAACCAATTCATAATGTCACATTATTCCAAATTTCAACTACACCAAGTTGGAGTAAGTATATTGTGGACTATCTTCAGCATGGTCATACTGATCGAGCAATTCCTAAATATCGAAAGCATGCTATTGAAGTTGAAGCGGCCAACTATATGCTAATAGAGGGCCAACTCTACAAGAGGGGCAAGGATGGCAACTTGCGCATGTGTGTATGTGAAGCTGACTACTTGAAAATCTTGACTCACGCACATGCAGGTGTTGGGGGTGGACACTTTTCGGGCAATACCACAGCTAAGTTGATTAGGTGGTCTAGGGTTTGGTGGCCAACCTTACAAATGGATGCCAAAGAATATGTAAAACGTTGTGACGATTGTCAAAGGACCAAACCTCCCATCACAAAGGACAATATGCCATTGCGGCCTATGTTAAGCACCGTGCTTTTGCCAATTAAGGTATTGATTTTGTCGGTCCCATTAAACCTCTAGCTTGTCACACGCATGCCGAATATATTATAGTCGACTGACTATTTGACCAAATGGGTAGAGGCAAAGGCGACAGTCAAAAATGATGCCAGAACCACAGCCAAGTTCTTGTATGAGTACATGTTTACACACTATGGCTTACCTAATTGAAATCGTTAGTGATCAAGGTGTGCACTTTGTGAATGAGGTCATAGAGTTTTTACTTCAAGAATTTATGGTAATTCACAAGCGTTCTGCACCCTATCATCCCCAAACCAATGGTCAAGCTGAGAGTACTAACAAGATTCTCTTCACAGCACTCACAAAGATTGTTGAGGGATATAGGACTGATTGGGAGCAAAAGTTGCACTCAATTCTTTGGGCATATAGAACAGCCTATAAAATATCTATGGGGCACAACCCCATTTGAGCTTGCTTTTGGGCTAGATGTAATTCTTCCCATTGAATTTCTTGTACCTACTCTACGAGTTACTAAACAATTACAATGAACCATTAACTGAAGCCATGCTTCAACAAATGCATGTTGCCCACACACGGAAAGAAGCACATGACCTACTTAAACGTCAGGCTCAAGAAGAAGCTAAAGCTAGAGTTGCAAAAGCCAAGGAGCGTCGCAAGGCTTCTGTGTTGACCTTACAGTTGGCTACTGATGAACAATATGTTGATCCTTTCAATATTCACGTGTGTCTTCATCTTCATGAAACTACCTACTTTGTCTCTGCCTTAATTGACTCTAGTGCAGATTATAATGTTCTCTCATTTGACACATGGGTAGCCTTAGGACAACCAACACGTGCACATTCCTATCGACTTACGAAGCTTCTCAGGTGAAGATAACCCTATCGAGGGAAAATGTGTCATTATGATGTCCATTCAGGATCACCAGATGTCAGTTCCCTTTTATGTGGTTTATAAGTCCAAGGCAGTGGTAGAGGTTGTTCTTGGTCGATCATGGTTAAGTGCTGCCAATTGTTCATTAGATTGGAAGGATAGACAATACAAATTGCAAATTGATTCTGATTGCATCTTGGGATCTGCTGCTCCATGAGTTTTATCATGTCAAAAGGGTGGAAGTTCTACCTTATACAGCCCACTTTCAACATCTGCTCTTCAAGCTCCAAGACAAATGATGTGGATAATCAATGAGTTCTCAAGTGAGGGCCATGGCTAGCATGTTCCAACTACTCTAGTCACTGCTCAAAGAAGGCCACGCAAGAAGGAATTGTCAATTTGGCTACCCAAAGATGCGTACAAACTTGTACCATCTAGCCTATTTGCTAAACCTCCTAAAAAGCATATCTTTTCCAAGCCTAAGCATCAGATTGTTACTCATTGGGTCCTAAAAGATGTTCTTAAAGCACAAGGCTATTATGAGGGTGCAACAACACTTTGGCTTTCCAAATGCCATGGTTTGCTAGAGCCAGAAGAGTGTATCAATAAGACCACTCTTGGGTTTTCATATCAGTGCGTGCAAAGGAAATCAACACAACCTCTTCAAGATAGGATAGGTGGTTGTGATAGCACCTACAAATCTCCTTGTGTTGAACTTCCCCAAACATGTATTGAATCACCAGTTGTCCCAACTTCTCCTTGTTACACACTTCCACCATCAACTTGTGTACCTAAGACAAATCCAACTTTACATGAGTCTCCGTTGAGCATAGATTCTAGCACTTCACTGCCTAAATCCTCTTATCTTGCTCAAATTCCTCGACAATTGCTTCCCACCTCTTAAGAAGGACATACCCAAAACCAAAGGTAAGGCATTAACACTACAATTGAAGCTCTTTGGTAGATCAGTGTTTGAAAAGTCTCACTTTTACTAATGTGGTTCCTTCTGCCATTATAGGATTGTGTTCTTTTTGAGATGATCTTATCTACATTATTTTTGATAGGGATTGTAATGATAGATATGAGTGTATAAAGTTTGAAGTTTCTAAATTTCATTGTTCTACGCCCAGATACCTCCTGATGGATACTTGGCGAGATACATGTCCACCATGCATTGACCCTCATAGTACTTAATCTGAACATCATGGGGGTATAGTGCTCCTCCTTTTCAAACTCATTCTAGGTACTTTTATGCTCCCTTAGGTGAAATTTGCTGTGGGCGTCACTTTGTCACTTTATTCTATCAACAACATCATCCATTTCCACATTGTCAAGAGTGTGCATGACTCGTATTAGGGGAAGCTTCACACATTTGTTGGCTATGCCGCTCTTACTTTCGACGATATGGCACGGGCTTAATGAAACAAATTGTGGGAATTACACCCCAACGCCATAACCTTCTTGATGTGAGAGTACCAGACCGAGGACCAAATCAACATAGATTACCTGAGGAGGTTCAAGCACAACAATGGCGGGATACATGCGTAAATGACTTGCAACCACCTATCTTGTAAACCCTTCTTCCCCTAGCCTCAACATGTCAATTTTGGATCACTATGAGCACCTATATTGAGCAATTCCAAAATCGGCATTGTTTGCTTAACCTTCCCATAGAACCAATGCCATATTTTAGCGAGGAAGCACTCCTTCCTCTACCACCTTCTCCAGAGGTCGGCTTTTGTACAGGGTTGTCCTTGCATCCTGAAGTGATTGATATAATCTTTCCAGTAGAAGTGGACACGGATCCACCGCCAGTGCAAGGATAAGCTCATCAACTCCACAATAAGATCAACAAGCCAGGGCACTTTTCTCCCATTGGGTTTTTTCCCTCGGCTATATTCAGTGATTGGCACCAATAACAAATTTTATTCTTTTCTTTTCTTCTTTGTTAATAAGACATTTTGCAGAGATCTAGAGCATACAAACATGCTCCAACAGTCCACCTCCCGTGCACACAAATTAGGAAGGAGGGAGACATGTAATGCCTACAAAGAGCAAAGAGAAGCAATCTGCACATCAGCAATGCATCAAGACAAACGTGCCACATCAACGATGAGCACTACAACAGGTGTATTCAAATCATAATCTTTTGTTCTTTATGTGCTTTTTACTTTTGCATATATTGTTTGCATGTTCAGACACAGTTGGCTGGTTTAAGATTTAAATTAGTTGTTACTATTATGTGGCGAGTGATTTCTAGATTCTTAGGGACTTAGTAGAAGGTATTTCTATTTGAAGATGGTGTAAGACATATACCAATGGACTATGCCAAGTTCTTATGCTCTAGAAGTATATTAGTTATCCCTAGGGGTAGCTACCTTTTAGGTATGGGCTAGGTGCTACGATAAACAAAAATTTACGAAACACATGCCCTAAAAAATATATAAAAGTGACTTGAGACATGACGTGTCTATGGCCATGTGGAATGCTTGGTAGGACCTTGGGTTGTTTTAGCACCTTGGGGCCGATGCCTTGGTTTCCATGGGGTGAATACTAACATCTAAAAGATTAAGAAGAAGACCTACAAGGACTCTATCGCCTTGATAGATGCTGGTAGGACTCTTGGGTACATTATGGGCCCTCGAGACCGATGCCCTCATCTTCATGGGGTACTCCTTATGTCAAAAAGAAAGAAAAGGGTTTGTCGCCCTTGAGATACTTAGCGGCCTTTAGATTCTCTTGGCGGAGGTCTCTTGGCCATTGCTTGGGTCTCATTGGGATGGAACCTTCCTCTTTATCAAGCTAAAAATAATAATTCTCTTTAATCTTCTGCTCTTTACAAAAAAATAAAAAAATAAAAAAATAAAAACAAAAGAAAAAGAAAGAAAGAAAGAAAGGTCCAATCACCATGGCTTATATTTAGGAGTGGGGTTACCACTTAGGAATAATTTAAACACTTGTAGGACATTGAGAGTGTGGTCATAACCTGCGGTGTACAAACACACTTGCCTTTGCATAGCACTATCTACCACTTAGTCTCACTTTGACTAGTCTTTACTCGCTTCTTTTAGCACTCTTTAAAACTCTAATCCGCCTTTTACTTGCATGCTCACATGTGAGATTGTCAGTGCTGGATTTTTTTCAATAAAAGGTTTTACTTGTCTTCCATTGTTTTTTGCAGCTTTTGTTTCTGCCGCGCTCGAGGACGTGGAGGACGTGCGCGATTTAGGAAGGGGGAATGTTCCACGGGAACACTCACGGGAACACAGATTATGGAAGGAGGCCGGAAGCAATTAATGCAAGAGAGCGGGATTGTAGCCATGGGAACATAAAGACGCACATAATTTTTACATATTTTTGTGCCGAAGTGCAATGTAAAAAGTTTTAGGCCAATGTGGGTTCTAAATGAGAGTTCTAAGTGTATTAAGCAAGGCTCACTTATGGGGTTGTCCGCCTATGTGTGAAAGAGGCCTAGGGTTAGGGTTAGTGACATCTCTACTATAAAAGAGAGGTTAGCTAAAGAAAGAGTACATTTTTTGGCCTTTCTCATAAGCTATTGAGTAAAGCTCTTGAGCTCTCAAGCTATGGCAACTCTCTAACTCTCTCTCTATTGTACTCTAATGAGCATCAAGCTCCAATGAGTATAGCTCCACTTCTTTCTCTTAATCTATTTTAGCATCATTGAAGTAGATTAATCTATGAGTAGTTGAATGCTTCTTTCTTTCTCTTGTGTATGCATGCTTGTAGTGTGTGTGTGTGTAGTCTCCATTGATGCAAGCTCTTGCCCACTTCATTGGCAATGAGTTATTCATGGATAGACTCTCTCTATGAGCTTGTGGGTTTGTGAATGTTACATTCTATGCTTGCTTAAGCTTGTGGGTTAGTAGATGCATGCTTATGGGTTTGCTGGCATTAGGGAAAGCTAAGATTTAATCAATGTTTGAAAGGGATTAAGAGATTGCCATGCATTGCTTGTTCTCTTGATTAGTGAAGTGGGTTTAAGGGATTGAGAGTTTGATTGAGGTGTTTGAATGGTTGAATCATCAAGTGGTGGTTCGTGTATGTGAGCTCTCCCTCAAGGGATAAGCCTTCATGCACTAATCGGGTCGAGTCCTCAGATTGACACTATGTTTCTTAACACAACTGTTGATCGGTAGTACTCTATGAGCACTATATTACAAGGTGTAGAGAACCGTTCTACAAATGCCTAATCTACTAAAAGATAAAATACAAAAGAATAAAGATGCCAAGAGAGTTACATCCCTTGGATATTTTGTAGATAAAGTGAGTGTTCATAGCATGGACTTCATTATTGGATTACCTTTACTTAATGATGATATGATTCCATCTAATTATTGGTGGTAGATCGATTAATAAAGGTAACTCATTTAATCCCAATAAAGAAGGTTCATTTATCTCTTAATGTTCTTAAAGTCTTTTTGAAGAAAATTCTCAAACTGCATGGATTTCATAGAAGGGTTGTTAGTGATCAAGATGCAAAGTTCACATACCATTTTTAGACTTCTTTCTTCAAAGCTATGGAAACCTCTCTAGATGTCAATACTGTCTACTACCATCCTGAGTCTGATGGCTAGATCGAGAGAGTGAACCAGGTGAATGAAGATATCCTTTTAGAATTTTGTGCTTTTGCAAGAGTGAGGGCGGGGTCCACATATACATACTTACAAAGATCTTTTTACCATCAAGGCACATTTGGTTTGAATATATAGGCCATACGCCTAATTTTCAATGTGTCATAGGCTTAGAGGTCCTCCTCAAAATTTTATGTTTGGAACACACATTCCAACCAAATAAGCTTGGATGTAGACCAAACTTTTTAAGAATGAGGGTGGGGTCCACATATACACACTTTTCATCTGGGCACATTTGGTTGGCATGTGCGAGCCAGACACTTGATTTTCAATGTGTCGTAGCCTTAGAGAGCTCCCTCATAACTTAGCCTTTTTCCCACACATTCTAACAAATGAGCTCAGATGTCGATCAAACTTTACAAGACTGAGGATGAGATCCACATATACACACTTCTAAATTTTAATCACCATCTGAGCACATTTGATTGGATTGCGCATGCCGAGCATCTCATTTTTTTGTATCATAGCCGTAGAGAGCCCTCTCAAAATTGGAAATTTTTCTTGCACATTTGAACCAAATGAGCTTGGATGGTGACAAAACTTTGCAA
The DNA here is from genome assembly GCF_041138505.1 of Cibotium barometz. Taxonomy (NCBI): domain Eukaryota; kingdom Viridiplantae; phylum Streptophyta; class Polypodiopsida; order Cyatheales; family Cibotiaceae; genus Cibotium; species Cibotium barometz. The sequence goes on along the minus strand of NC_141086.1, from coordinate 12,961,902 downwards.
GTATGAGGGTGAAATCAAAATATACACACTTGCAAAGTTCAATCACCATTGGAGCACATTTGGCTAGAATGTGCAGGCCAAAAGGCCCAAATTTTAGAGGGCTCTCTAGAGCCATGACACATTCAAAATCAGGCATGTGGCACATAACATTCCAACTCAATATACTCTGATGTTGACTACAAAATATTACATGTGTATATATATGGATCCCATACTTATTCTTGTTGTTGCAAAGTTTGGTTACTATCGGAGCACCTTCAGGTTGAATGTGCAAGCCAATGGTCCAATTTCAAGGGGGGCTCTCTAAGGCCACAACACATTAAAAATGAGGTATATAGGCATGCATATTCTAACCAAATGTGCTCTCATGGTGACCAAACTTTGTAAGTGTGTATGTGTGGATGCCACCCTCACTCTTGCAAAGTTTGGTCACCATCTGACCACATTTGGGTTGAATGTGTAGGCCGAAGCCCAATTTTGAGAAGGCTCTCTAAGGCCACGAAGCCACATTGAAAAGCAGGTGTTTTTCATGCACATCCAACCAAATGTGCCCTGATGGTGACCAAACTTTGCAAGTGTATGTGTGGACCCCACCTTTCTCTTGCAAAGTTTGTTCACCATTCGAGCTCATTTGGTAAGAATGTGTGGGCCAATGGCTTAATTTCAAGGGGGCTCTCTAAGGCCATGACACATTAAAAATTAAGCATATGGCATGCATATTCCAACACAATTTAGTCTGATGGTGACCAAACTTTGTAAGTGTGTATATGTGGACCCCATACTTACTATTGTAAAGTTTGCTCACCATCTCAAAACCTTTGGGTTGAATGTGCCGGCCAAAGGTCCAATTTCAAGGGGCTATCTCACTCTTGCAAAGTTTGGTTACCACTCGAGACACTTATGCCACTGGCATGGTCGGTGAGATTATGGTTGATATGTCGCTAGTGGATGATAGGCTATGTGATAGTCACTTTGGAGAGTACTAGAGTAATGGTCACACTATCACTAACCATTGTATGTTATTTTAGGAGAGTAGTTTCCCTTATATTATGTACTCTTATCTTTTGTGAGTGAAGAGAAGAAGATTGGAGAAAAATCAGTCATTCATATCTCTTGTGTCTTGATCTCTCGTGTGTGTGTGTTTTCTTGTAAGGAACTCAAGCTCTCCTTCTTCCCCACATTCTCTTTATGGTATCAGATCTCTAGTTTGTACGAGAGATTAGAGGTAGGCAAGATGAAAGAACAAAGTAAGCAATGAAGTGGTACATGGGTAGGAGCATCATCATCTCTTCCCCTTCTTGTTTTGGCTTATGACACCCCTAGGGTAGCTCTGGGAGGTACACATCTATGCTTATGCCTTTATACACCTTGTAGTGTGGTTGGTGCCTCTGCTATCATTGCTTGCACCACTCACTCACAAATTTCTCTGACTATTTCATGGGTACCTATATGGCTAATTTGCACATATAGGCATATATATATTCAAATCATGGTCACTGCCTTTGCTATCATTTCTTGCATCATTGCCTCACTACATTCTCTCACTATTACATGGCTATGCCTTTGTACAATTATAGTGTGGACAGTTGGTGATAATCTTAGCCATCTTGTTTACCCTCTTAGCTCGCCTAGACCATTAACGGTGTGAATTCTCGAGGTATGTGACAAGATCTTGTAAGATATTATAACAATATTTACAAACCACACATGTCCATTACAATATAATGAGGCTATAGAAGAAAAAATAGTAGCGTTTTTATACTACAAGTTCTAGGAAATGTTGGGACTATTTCATTTCTAGAAATGCTGCTATTTTTGTTGTGCAATAGGATCACTCTACTGAGCACCGGCATTTTAATGTTAGGTAAATGGAGTAGACTAGCCAAAAGAAGTAGATTGGCTTAATGGTATGCTTTTCTGCATATAAGTATGCATAAAGAGACTTACTCAATGAATAAATACATAAATAGGCATAAAACATAGAATTGAAAAAATATACCTGTGTATGCCAAAATGGTGTCTATGCCTCACTGCCATAATATTGATTAATGATGGGTGGTGAGTAGTTTTGTGACATCTACGGCTTAGGCTTAAGAAGGGTCTCTCGAAATTGAAGTTTGAGAAGGAGAAGCCATGACTACCTACACAATATGTACAATTATCTATATAAGACATCATTAGAGTAAGCATAAGAGGCTCATGCGCATAGAAGCCTTATACAAAGAGCCTTATATGCAAAGAGCATGATTAGAGTAAGCATGAGAGCTTCATAAGGTTATAGGATAGCCCCATGCATATTATGCATTAGGCTTATGCATAGACTCATGGTGGATACTATGCATAGGCTTATACATAGTATGCATAATGCTTTTATGAAGGCCTATACATAGTACACATACTACTTTTATGAAGCCTTACGCATAAGGACCTTATGCATAAGGGACTTACATGAGTCGCACTCATAAGAACCTTATGCATAAGGGACTTACATGAGTCACATTCATAAGAGCCTTATAGATAAGAGCTACCTTATGCATGATGCTTGTTCATAAGCGTACGAGGTATATGTATGAGCCTATGAGGCATACTCTATCCATCCATATTAAACCTAAACCCAAGTACTTAAGCGTACGAGGTTTATGTATGAGCCTATGAGGCATACTCTATCCATCCATATTAAACCTAAACCCAAGTACTTAAGGGTGTAAACAAGAAAAGCATAAATAGAAAAAGAGCTTGTGTAAAAGAGATTTTCCTCAAGCGGTTGAGAGAAGAGTTGCGATCAAAAATGGCAAGCCCTATAATAGGAGATAGGAAAATGAGGTAAGGATGAGATCAATGAAAAAGTCTATGTATATGGACAAGCCTTATGGATAAGAGCTTATGCATAATCCTTAGTTTTTTCGCACACAGAAATCACCCAAAAACAGGCCGCCAGCCCCTCCATAAGCATGTGTACCCCTTCAGCACTCAGCCCAACTAGTAGCAAGTACGGGAGAACCCCCACGTGCAGTTCAGCTTCTGTGCGCCACCTGCAAATAGCCCGACAACCTGATATTCGACTCTTTGTTCAGTCCACGTGTAGTCCAACCACGTGCAATCCAAGCTGACAGTCGCCACACAGAGAGAGAGAGAGAGAGAGGTTCAGTCGGCTCTGTATGTACTGCAGCGCTGCCTCTTTCTAGAGAGAGAAAACACACACCCGCCTCTGCTGCAGCCCTGAAGCACACCTGCAGTTCAGCCCACCTCCTACAGCCCTGCGCAGCTTTTCACCAAAGAGAGGGAGAGACCCACACACAGTTCAGCCCCTACGCAGCACCCTTCTCCAAGAGAAAAGCGCACACTCCAGATTAAGTAGGCGCCTCCCAAAAAGCATGAGAAAGAAAAAAAACGCATCCTCCAAAAGTGGAGTAGCCTGCCAAAATAGCTTTTGGGCCACCCAAGGTTTTAAAACCTTTATAACTTTAATTTTTGCCCACCAAAGGTTATAAAACCTTTTTAAATTAAAGTCTCTTTGCCCCCTTCACACTTGGGGTTGTCCACACATGGGCTTCCTTTTTAACTCCAATCTGATGCCATTCACACTGTCCACCACGTCCCCGTGCACACCTGCATACTGTCCAGAGAAAAACACAGGGTCGTGACACACAACACAACTAAGCTTGGGTGCCATCAAGTTTGGCGTTCTAGAATGTTGCATTGGATCATCTCAAACAATGGCATGATTAACGTAGAGGACGAGCACAATAAACAAGAACATTGGACTACTTGTGTATGTTTCATTTTTGGTGAGTATGGGGATTTCATGGAACTCAACACAGTCCCCACTACACCCATGCAATGGTTACTAACGTGGGAGCATCAAATTGATCAAAGCACTTAGTCGTTTTACCCATGGATGGTACCAACTCATGTAAACCCAATAGAAAACCCAACACAGAGAGATACAGGTCAGGTCGCATGCGGAATCATGCAGTCAAAAACAAGCTCACTGGAGGCTATGGAATGCACAAGAAAATACAGGCTATGGCTGATTGGCTGGATCAATACATACATACACCGGCAAACCACATTAGCATACTATCAGCCCCCACTTAACATTGAATATTACAAATTGGGAGCCACCTGCATGGGATATCCAACAAGCAGTCACACACAAGATATATAGGAGACATAAGCCAGGAGGACATGCTTACATATGTTGCACAATTTTATGTACATAAAGATGCCAAAGGAATGCCGGACATGTGCAATAACACTCAGATAGGAGAATATTTAGATTTGAAGACAGTTACAAAAGGCATAAAAAAATTAGCCAACGGTAAAGCACCCGACATGCTCCATTTTAATTCGGAGATGCTTAAATGGACAGGTAACCGGACACGGAAATGGATATGTGGGCTTCTTAATAAAGCCATCACACAAGGGCTGCCCATAGATTGGCAAATAAATTGGATCAAAGCACTATTCAAGAAAGGAGATGCAAATTAGCCCACTAACTATCGCACTATCGGGGTCTTGTATGTCAAAACTCTTGGGGAGCATTCTGGAACAAACCATATGCTCATGGGAAGAAACAAATGGCAAACGGGCAAAGGGGCAAGCGGGCTTTAGACCCAAGCACAGAAGCATTGATCATCTCATCTCGCTCAGAGTTCTAATGAAAGAGAGGAGGCTAAAAGGGAAAAATCTGCATTGTTGTTTTGTAGATTTCACAAAAGCATTTGATACAATTCAAAGAGCCGTGGCCAATGGCAAAGAATGGAACATATTGGAGTTCCCATGCATCTTTGAGTTGCGATGGCACAACTATATCAACAGGTTAGATGCCAATTAAAAACACACACAGGTTTCTCCAGAGAATTTTCAAGCAACATGGGAGTAAAACAGGGGTGCCCTCTGTCCCCCACACTCTTTGGATTATGCATAGACCAACTAGAGGACTACATGCCTCCAATATTAGAAGAAGACAGGGAAGGGCCAGCCATCAGAATGCTCAAACTCTTACTACTCATATATGCAGATGATGTGGTTCTTTTTTCACATGACATAATAGCTTTGCAAAGATTGGTAGATGCGATTCATGCTTTCTGTGAAGCCACCGATCTTTCCGTGAATGTGGACAAGACAAAGTTCATAATAGTGAGTACTCATAAGAAGGAAAATCAGCCTATGCTCAAATATCGAGGACAGCAAATTGAGGATAGTGAGTACTCATAAGAAGGCAAATCAGCCTATGCTCCCCTTTCCCACCCGCCCGTGGTGGTCAGGCCCCCAAGGCAGCAACATAACTCTCCCTCTCTCTCTCTCTTTTTCTCATTGCCCATCTCTCCTGCTACTCACATACGCACCTGTGCACCTATTGTCCACCTGCGCACCTTAGTTGTAGGGTAGGGTTGTAACCCACCTCCAAGCAGGTAAGGGCTTGCACCTCATGGGGGTGGGGTTCGTGAAGAGCAACCTCTCAAACAGTCCAGCAGTTTGACATGGCGAGCAAGAAAACCTTCTCCGAATTAACCCTTATCTCCCCTCCTACCAAACCCAATGAAAAACCATCACCATGGGAGCGGTACCTCCTGAGCATGATTCAACATCTTCAACAAACAAATTGAGCCTTGCAAAATGAACTACATCAGACAAAACAACATCTTTCAACCCTAGAGAAACAGATTAAGGAACAACAACACGAAAAAGAAAACAGCGAGAAAATCACACACGTAAATTTACTTGATCCACAGCCTAAAGAAATTCTCATTAAAGAAGGAATATCACAAATTAATGAAGAGAACGAGTAGCAATGGATTGCAAAAGAAATTAGGGTGGGTGGTTTGTTAGAGGGTTGGGAACAGATGGAGGTATCGGAGGATGAGGAGATTGCGAATGATACTTATGTCCCAGAATGCGAGATTCTACAAAGAAAGCTGTGCACAGCTATCCCTTTCATCGACATTGGAGATCCCTCAGTGGCAAAGGAAAACATGTGGTTTTGAGGTACGCAGATATGAGAGACAAAATTAAAGTCATGAAGCAAACAAGGTCACTTAAGGGAACGAAGGCGTGGATGGCGGATGAGCTCACAGCCACACAACTAAAAAACAGGAAACAAGAACTCAATAAAGTATATGAAGCAAGGAAACAAGGAAAATGGGCACTCTACCGTAGAGGTAGAGCTGTTATTGCAGATTTCAGGACAACCAAACATGGTAGCAATGAAGAGTAGCTGCTAGAGAAATCCTTCATGTTATCTAGGATTCTCCTACGGTCATGTAGGGAATTTAAACTATTTTTAGTTTTATCTCTATTTTCATTTTGTTGCCCCCGAAGTGGAATGTAATCACATGGATGTATCTTATTAGTCCTATAGGTCAGATGTGGCCTCTAAAGGACGTTAATATAGTTTTCTTTCTTTCTTCTCTCTCTCTCTCTCTCTCTCTCTCTCCCTATATATATATATATATAGAGAGAGAGAGAGAGAGATGTACACTCGTAGTTGTACTACACACACACACACATACATACATACAAACACACAATCTTACCTCTCCGTTCTCTCGCCGCCCAATCGATGAGATGATCAGACGTCGTTCAAGAACGTCGCTTACGCGATAGCAAAAAAAAGCATCGCATAAGCGATGATTTTTTTTAAAAAAATTTTAACATCGTTTAAGTGACATTTCATCGCTTAAGCGACCCATTCGTCATCGTTTAAGCGACAGTGTATATTTTTAACACCCTCGCTACAGCCCCCAATGGCTAGTAGTGCAGGTTGCATATTACTTCGGTTAGTATTCATTTAATTTCAGCTTGTCACCATTAATTTTAGCTTTAGACTTTATGTTGTCAAATTGATTGAAGTAGTCAAATTTATATGTGATTCCTGAGATTGAAAAGCTATGATTCTTGACACTTTAAAGCATAGTTCAGTGGCATAAAACCCTGCCCCCCCGGAGGAAACATACTTGGATGCGAATTTAGATTAGTTGCACTTTATGCCCAAGATGCGAACATTCACATGAAGAAAACCAAAAGATAAAAAAGAAAAAGGAATAAGCATAAAACAAAAACAAAAGAGACACTTTGAGGAGAAATATGGGTACGAAGGGGTAAAACAATAAACTTCACCTCTTTGAGGTGGAACACGGAGAAAAAATCCCGTTCCCCTCCACCTTTCCTTGAGAAGAACCAAAATCAACTCTCCTAAATATTCTTGACTAAGGAGATATTTTTGTGATGAGGAGGTCGATCATATGCACTTGAGGTCTAGGAAGTTGGTGGTGCTATAATTACCTCTAACCCTCTATATGAGGTTTCCTCACGTGCAACTAGGGGCACTCAAAAATTGAGCAATTCCTAACCCCCCATCTCCTCAAAAATCATTTCCTCGACCTTGGCATTTTATCTTCGGCAAAGTGAGGATTTCATAGAACCACCAATGGCTATTACCCCGCCCATCGATGAATTCTACTTAGCAAAAAACGGTCTAGACCAAACCCTAGCTTCACGAGTAGTAACCCCACTCTCAAGTGGGAAAATGGTGACCTTTAACACATATATTCTCCCTCCTACTAGATCATAGGAATCCCATGGAACCTCAATGCCCTTGATGGGTTGTGTATTGGCATACTTTTAAAAAATGATCAATCCAATGACACATGAAGTAGAATATGTTGATGGCCACCACCAAATCTACGAGATCATGCAACCCGAACAGGTAAACAAAGAAAATGTAGTTGAACCTTTGAACGCCAGGGTTGCGAGATTAGCAAATAGAGAAGGGTGTAGAGTGTACATGGACACTTATGGGAACATCTAACTACTACCCTAAGATTCTCACAGAAGAAACCCCTTTTGATCACACAAACGGTCACTTAGAAAGAGGTCCCCTCTAGTGTCAAGAAGCGGGTGTCCAGTTTTAGAGCCTTTTGAGAGAACTTTATTGGAAAAGATGGATCCTCTTCCCTCAAGCCACCCACACTTTATTGAAGATTATTATGTTGTGGAAGTTCCAAGTTTTCACACCACACCACCAAAGCATTCCACCATTCCATCAAGTTTGCAACTCACTCCTATGTATCAACATAGCAATGAGCCTTTGGACTCTCTATTACCATCTATGTGGGCAACAGCGACATGGATCTTGTTCACTATGGTGATCATCTTGAAGAAGAAAGAGAATGTGAAAAAACAATATGCTTGGAAGTAAAGGCAACCGGTATTCTTGAATATTGATGATGAAGGAGCCTCCTACCGTTACTACACCAACAAATATTCTTCCATGTGGAAGAAAATCTACAGAGCAAAGCCTATTGTCAAGTCTCATGATTTTGTGCCTTTTCTCTTTAGCCACCAAAAAGGCAAGGAGGTGGTTTTTATATAATGTATTGTAATGTGTTGATCGGATCTCATTTTCTAGGCTTTGGTGTAAGAACATTTGTACATAATATATAAGGTTTCCCTGCATGTTGATCTAAAACTAAAACTGTTATTATAATCTTTTTTGAATTTAATTTCTTTTCATCTTTTCTAAAACTAATGTTGCAAAGTTGAAATTTACAAGTTGTTATAATTTAAATCATTCTAAATACGAGTCTTTTTTAATTAATTCCATATAAACCTTACCAATAAAACCCTAGACTTTAATTGGAACGTTACAATAAGAGTGAATAGAAGATCCGTACATAATAAATAAAATTAATTGTCAAGCGTGACCCACTATGGCCACTTTGCAAAACAAAGGCCTTGAACGTTAGACCTTGGAGACAACAACATTATTGATAATTGTGATTATTAATTGTAGGCCACATTTCCAAGCTAACTTGATATTACACCTTGGGCGAGACAGCAAAAAAGCTAACTTGGCATTACAGCATGAGAGACAGCAAACTTGGTGTCACACCTGGAGACACAAACTGATGTGGTTAAAAATCGAAGGTAATGGGAACGGCGTCAGAAACAACGCCGGCTAGTTGGCCTTCTTGGGAAAGCACGAGGAAGAGTTGGGCACGGCCAGCTACAGTCAAAGAGTTCTTCACTGCATAAGCGACCCATTAACATCGAGGAGGCCTCTGACCAGGCTTTAAATTTGGCACCCGTACGGGAGGCTTTCACAATTTCAAGTGCCAAATGGCACCTCCGTTTTTAAGTGCCAACGTGGCACTTTGAAAAAACAAGGGAAGTGCCCAATGGCACCTAGCCTTAGGGGTCTAAGTGACCAAGGGTATATATCCTATATAATATATATAATATAGTAAATATATATAATATAGTACACAATACATAATAAATATGGAAAGTCTTCAATAACTTGAAAGTCTTCAATAATTTATGATGCCTTTAAAAATTCTCTTGCTATAATGTATTTTGTGTGATGAGAAGATGTCTATTGAATTGTGAAAGCTTAATGCACTTACAAAACTAATATGTTTTCATTACTCAAAGTAAAGTGGTTTGTTATTAAAAGGGGCACTCAAAACTTTAGCCAAAGGTGACATTTTGGCACCATGGTTGATGGCAAAAGTGCCACTAGATTTTCTATGGCACCTAGACTTAGGTGCCAAATTTAAAGCCTGCCTCTGACTCTGATCTGGTTGGAGAAGTAATAGGTCCCGGCGCTGAGGCCTGTTACAGTCTCGTCGGGAGCCAGACTGCGGTCGGTTACAGTGTCGCTTATGGTTATAACGTAGTCGCTGCCACCAAAGATTCGGCTCCATGGACAGAAAACTGGATTTCTTTACACTCCCACCACTAGCTTAGGTTTTTGATATTTAACAAGCTCCTCATTTGTGCTCGCTGTCCCCCACACGATCTAGCCATCTTCTGTAATCTACCTTCCTAAAAGAGCCTTCTAGTTCTCCACTTGGCTTATATTATTGCGTGTGCCTGGGCTTTTCTTCTCTTTCTACAATTAGGGGACATATGAGGTCAATAAGGGACTCGTAACCGATAGTTTATGGAACCTAGAAAGTGATGAAAGTCTACCACATCTAACTTGCCAGCTCTCTTTTTGCGAGTACCACTCGCTTTGCACTGTCAAGGGCGATAATCTCACAAATGCACTAGCTCACCACATTGAGAAACAAGCTTCAATACGAGTGAAGTTATGTCATACTTGGCACGTACCCAATGTAGGATTGAACTAGGAGTAGTGGAAATAGCCTATTTTCACATGCAAGCACCATGTTTGTAATGACACTACCAAGCACAGAGGCGAAATTATAAGATCAAGACTTGTGTCAACACACCTGAAACATTGGCCTCATGAAAAACCCCAAAAATTCTACTCTAAATTATTCGTATTAAGTCATGTTATCCCTTACCTTTCATAAAATGTGATTTGGGAAAGGCGGGTTGTGGAGGCGGACAACAAGTGAAAGTGATAATGTTTTTGAGGATGATCGAGAGTAAGCCCTTGATACAACATGAGGTAGTCTTGGTTGAGTTTAGGGCAACATCCTTGGTCCTGTGTACGCAATACCAAACGACTAGTCAACTACGAGACGCGCATGCTATAAGCTTTGAATGGAAGCCCTGGTAAATGGTGGCAGCAACTCTAAGTGTCCTAGGTCAGATGGATCACAAGATTAGGTCATCTATTCAAGAAGTGGTCAACACTACCCTAGAGTCATACTACAGTTCTTTTCCCTTTTCGGACTGAAAAAAAGACGGGGTGATCACAAGTAAATTCGGTCTAGCTACATACGTATTGGCACTGCCGAATGGCTCCCAATCTATTTACTCAATTTCCAATAATGTTCCAAGCAACACATAAGAATAAAATAAAAAAGTTTCTTCATGCGTTCCATTCCCATGTGTTCGTGGGATTTCCGGATGGTGATGAGTAGGGGATGCCACCATTTGAAGTGATAATATAGAAGCAACCCTCCTCTTCACGTGGTGCATTTATGGCAAGGGTAAACAACAAGAAGACATATCTTGCATATATATTTTGTGTTTTTTATGGTGCTTGGGCAAGATACGAATAATAGTCAACATGCTTTGAAGGACATGCTCACAAAAGTTGTAAGGAGCTACCCTTCCACTTCACATTAGGCCAGAGTTCCTTTGCCTCCTTTTATGTTCTACTCCTTTTTAGTAGACCAAGAATACCTAGTATAGCACTATTTTGTGATGGTAGAAATACCAACATAGGTAGAAATTTCAACTTTTTGAAGTTATCATGAAATACCATGTGTCTTAGATTCTCCTAAAAACTAGCACTATAATGTTACTTGTTCTTACCTCAGTATTACCACACTGGTATGTTTTTTATAATGTATTATTTGTAAATTACTTGTCAATTCATAATCAACTTGTTATTTGATATTCGTAAATATAGGTGGTTTAGTATTCTGTTATGATTAATTACTACATTTGTACATATCCATACATCTTCTGGCTCACTCTTCCTTGTAAGATGGGTTTGAGAATTAGTATGCATGCTCTATAAATTATCTAAGCATGCTTTGTTTCTACATGCATAGAGTATGCCCCATAGACTTATGCATACTTTATGACTTAATAGAGTATCGCTCATAGGCTTATACATATGTATCATAGGCTTATGAATATGCATAAGTCTTATGCTCATGTATATGGTTTAGGGATTATGCATAAGGCTCTTATGCACGTGACTCATGTATAAGCATCTTATGCATAAGGCTTATGGCTTACGCATAAGGCATAAGCCTCCTTATGGCTTATGCATAGGGATGCTCATGCATAAGACTCTTATGAAGGTGACTCATGTATAAGGCTCTTATGCATAAGGCTTATGGCTTATGCATAAGTCTCAAATGCATAAGGGTTACGGCTTATGGCTTATGCATAAGTCTCAAATGCATAATGGTTACGACTTATGGATTATGCATAGGGCTCTTATGCATGTCTTATGGTTTATGCATAAGGCATATATACATAATGTCCTTATGTGCATAAGTCTTATGGCTTATGCATAAGGCTCCATAAAAGCATATTTATAAGGTCCTTTATGAATAGGGCTTCATAAAGGAATTTCACATAATGCTTTGCATACTATATGCATGCAGACTTAAACATGCAATATGCATAAGGTCCTTACTCACCTTATTGAAAGGCTTCATAAATAATTATTCATAATGCATGCATGCATTATTAAACATGAACTATATTATAAGTTCTCTTGTGCATGCTTACCTCATTTTTGTGGCTTGTGCATAAGGCTTCTTCATATACCTTATAGGCCATTTCTTGAGGAAAATCTAATTTACACAAGCTCTTTTTCTATTTATGCTTTTCTTGTTTACACCCTTAAGTACTTGGGTTTAGGATTAATATGGATGGATAGAGTACGCCTCATAGGCTCATACATATACCTCGTACGCTTATGAACAAGGATCATGCATAAGGTAGCTCTTATGTATAAGGCTCTTGTAAATGCGACTCATGTATGTCCCTTATGCATAAGGCTCTTATGAATGCGACTCATGTAAGTCCCTTATGCATAAGGTCCTTATGCGTAAGGCCTCATAAAAGTAGTATGCGTACTATGTATAAGGCTTCATAAAAGCATTATGCATACTATGTATAAGCCTATGCATACTATCCACCATGAGTTTATGCATAAGCCTAATGCATAATATGCATGGGGCTATCCTTTAACCTTATGAGGCTCTCATGCTTACTCTAATCATGCTCTTTCCATATAAGGCTCTTTGTATAAGGCTTCTATGCATGAGCCTCTCATGCTTACTCTAATGATGTTGTATATAGATAATTGTATATATTGTGTAGGTAGTCATGGCTTCTCCTTCTCGAACTTCAATTTTGAGAGACCCTTCTTAAGCCGTAGATGTCACAAAACTACTCACCACCCATCATTAATCAATATTATGGCAGTGAGGCATAGACACCATTTTTGCATACACAGGTATATTTTTTCAATTCTATGTTTTATGCCTATTTATGTATTTATTCATTGAGTAAGTCTCTTTATTCATACTTATATGCAAAAAAGCATACCATTTAGCCAATTTACTTCTTTTGGCTAGTCTACTCCATTTACCTAACATTAAAATGCCGGTGCTCAGTAGAGTGATCCTATTGCACAAGAAAAATAGTAGCATTTCTAGAAATGAAATAGTCCCAACATTTCCTAGAACTTGTAGTATAAAAACGCTACTATTTTTTCTTCTATAGCCTCATTATATTGTAATGGACGTGTGTGGTTTGTAAATATTGTTATAATATCTTACAAGATCTTGTCACATACCTTGAGACTTCACACCGTTAATGGTCTAGGCCAGCTAAGAGGGTAAACAAGATGGCTAAGATTATCACCAACTATCCACACTATGATTGTACAAAGGCATAGCCATGTAATAGTGAGAGAACGTAGTGAGGCAATGATGCAAGCAATGATAGCAAAGGCAGTGATCATGATTTGAATATATATATGCCTATATGTGCAAATTAGCCGTATAGGTACCCATGAAATAGTCAGAGAAATTTGTGAGGGAGTGGTGCAAGCAATGATAGCAGAGGCACCAACCACACTATAGGGTGTATAAAGGCATAAGCATAGATGTGTACCTCCTAGAGCTACCCTAGGGGTGTCATAAACCAAAACAAGAAGGGGAAGAGATGATGATGCTCCTACCCATGTACCACTTCATTGCTTACTTTGTTCTTTCATCTTGCCTGCCTCTAATCTCTCGTACAAACTAGAGATCTGATACCATAAAGAGAATGTGGGGAAGAAGGAGAGCTTGAGTTCCTTACAAGAAAACACACACACACGAGAGATCAAGACACAAGAGATATGAATGACTGATTTTTCTCCAATCTTCTTCTCTTCACTTACAAAAGATAAGAGTACATAATATAAGGGAAACTACACTCCTAAAATAACATACAATGGTCAGTGATACTGTGACCATTACTCTAGTACTCTCCAAAGTGACTATCACATGGCCTATCATCCACTAGCAGCATATCAACCATAATCTCATCGACCATGCCAGTGGAATAAGTGTCTCGAATGGTAACCAAACTTTGCAAGAGTGAGAGGGAAGTCCACATATATACACACTAAAAAAGTTTGCTCACTATATGGGAGCACATTTATTTGAAATCTGTGTGCCAGATGGATGACTTTTAATGTGAGATAGCCCCTTGAAATTGGACCTTTGGCCGGCACATTCAACCCAAAGGTTTTGAGATGGTGAGCAAACTTTACAATAGTAAGTATGGGGTCCACATATACACACTTACAAAGTTTAGTCACCATCAGATTAAATTGTGTTGGAATATGCATGCCATATGCTTAATTTTTAATGTGTCATGGCCTTAGAGAGCCCCCTTGAAATTAAGCCATTGGCCCACACATTCTTACCAAATGAGCTCGAATGGTGAACAAACTTTGCAAGAGAAAGGTGGGGTTCACACATACACTTGCAAAGTTTGATCACCATCAGGGCACATTTGGTTGGAATGTGCATGAAAAACACCTGCTTTTCAATGTGTCTTTGTGGCCTTAGAGAGCCTTCTCAAAATTGGGCTTCGGCCTACACATTCAACCCAAATGTGGTCAGATGGTGACCAAACTTTGCAAGAGTGAGGGTGGCATCAACATATACACACTTACAAAGCTTGGTCACCATGAGAGCACATTTGGTTAGAATATGCATGCCTAGATACCTCATTTTTAATGTGTTGTGGCCTTAGAGAGCCCCCTTGAAATTGGACCATTGGCTTGCACATTCAACCTGAAGGTGCTCTGATAATAAACAAAGTTTGCAACAAGAATAAGTATGGGATCCATATATATACACATGTAATATTTTGTAGTCAACATCAGAGTATATTGAGTTGGAATGTTATGTGCCACATGCCTGATTTTGAATGTGTCATGGCTCTAGAGAGCCCCCTAAAATTTCGGCCTTTTGGCCTGCACATTTCAGGCAAATGTGCTCCAATGGTGATTGAACTTTGCAAGTGTGTATATTTTGATTTCACCCTCATACTTGCAAAGTTTTGTCACCATCCAAGCTCATTTGGTTGAAATGTGCAAGAAAAATTCCCAATTTTGAGAGGGCTCTCTACGGCTATGATACAAAAAAATGAGATCCTCAGCATGCGCAATCCAATCAAATGTGCTCAGATGGTGATTAAAATTTAGAAGTGTGTATATGTGGATCTCATCCTCAGTCTTGTAAAGTTTGATCGACATCTGAGCTCATTTGTTAGAATGTGTGGGAAAAAGGCTTAGTTATGAGGGAGCTCTCTAAGGCCACGACACATTGAAAATCAAGTGTCTGGCTCGCACATGCCAACCAAATGTGCCCAGATGAAAAGTGTGTATATGTGGACCCCACCCTCATTCTTAGAAAGTTTGGTCTACATCCAAGCTTATTTGGTTGGAATGTGTGTTCCAAACATAAAATATTGAGGAGGACCTCTAAGCCTATGACACATTGAAAATTAGGCGTATGGCCTATATATTCAAACCAAATGTGCCTTGATGGTAAAAAGATCTTTGTAAGTATGTATATGTGGACCTCGTCCTCACTCTTGCAAAGCACAAAATTTTGAAAGGATATCTTCATTCACCTGGTTCACTCTCTCGATCTAGCCATCAGACTCAGGATGGTAGTAGACAGTATTGAGATCTAGAGAGGTTTCCATAGCTTTGAAGAAAGAAGTCTAAAAATGGTATGTGAACTTTGCATCTTGATCACTAACAACCCTTCTATGGAGTCCATGGAGTTTGAGAATTTTCTTCAAAAAGACTTTAAGAACATTAAGAGATAAATGAGCCTTCTTTATTGGGATTAAATGAGTTACCTTTATTAATCGATCTACCACCCACCAATAATTAGATGGAATCATATCATCATTAAGTAAAGGTAATCTAATAATGAACACTCATTTTATCAACAAAATATCCAAGGGATGTAACTTTCTTGGCAACTTTATCCTTTCATATTTTATCTTTTAGTAGATTAGGCATTGAGACGAAACATGATGTAATACATCTTTGTTGATTCTAGGCCAAAAGAAAGTCTTCACATAACCAAAGTGGCCTGCTATAAGGCTATCATGAGCTTCATTTCAAATTCTTCTCCTAAGATCTCCATCTTTAGGAACACAAAATTGATTATTGAAGTATAAGCACCTATCTTCCCAATGAGACAGTACGATAAAAAAAATGGAGATGAACTACAAAGAGGGAAACAATTCAATCAACCCATATACAAGTACACATACAAGAGGATGTGGAGCCACATGTACCGACAAATAGGGAAACAATTCAATCAACCCATATACAAGTACACATACAAGAGGATGTGGAGCCACATGTACCAACAAATATGAACTACAAAGAGGGAAACAATTCAATCAATCCATATACAAGTACACATACAAGAGGATGTGGAGCCACATGTACCAACAAATATGAAGCCACATAACAGAAAATACGGAGCAACATATACAAGAAGATACAATATAAGACATGATCGATGCATTTTTTCAAGGTAATTAAATAAATGAAGGACAAGATGCATTGTTTTAGAAAGAAGCACCAATACAAAAATTTGCATCGAAATGATCACGAATGCCAAAACTTCAAGCTCGTCTTTCTTTGTATCAACTTCTTTGTACAAAAATTGGCATCAAATTCTTTGTATGAGGGATCCCAAATGTTAAAACTTCAATCTTTTCTTTGTAGAGCTTGTAATCTAGTTTTTCTGCTAAATGTTTTATTATAGTATCGTAAATTTGGAGCTTTATGGAGTGCATAGTTCAGTGTGGCTTTTAAGGTGTGAGCTTCACAAGTGTGAGCCTCATGGCGGGTGTGAGCCTCACAAGCTTGATCCTTCATGGGAGTGAGCCTCACAGGTGTGAACCTTCACAAGTGTAAGCCTCATGGACTGAGCCTCACAAACGTGAACCCTCACAGGTATGAGTCTCATGGGCATAAAGCTTCCTGGAGTTTGATAAGTGCTCTTGCTAAGTGCATAGTACATTCATAGGTGCTTCACAAATACATATCCACCTTCACAATAGTCAATTGAGCCTCACTAACATCCAGTAAACAACACATTGGTCTAGGACACAACAATCTTAATTGCATTGGCTTAGAGGCCACTAAGATTGTGAACCAGCTCTAGGCCATTCCAGCTTTGTGTGTATTCTTGCCATCTGCTTTTTGCTTTATCTATTCTTTCATCCACATCACTGAGACATTATGGAAATTTTGGGGTCTACAAAGGGCCCTAAGGAAGTTGATCGGATCTCATTTACTGGGCTTTGGTGTAAGAACATTTGTACATAATATATAAGGTTTCCCTGCATGTTGATCTAAAACTAAAACTATTTATTATAATCTTTTTCGAATTTAATTTCTTTTCATCTTTTCTAAAACTAATGTTGCAAAGTTTAAATTTACAAGTTGTTATAATTTAAATCATTCTAAATACGAGTCTTTTTTAATTTATTCCATATAAACCTTACCAATAAAACCCTAGACTTTAATTGGAACGTTACAATAAGAGTGAATAGAAGATCCGTACATAATAAATAAAATTAATTGTCAAGCGTGACCCACTATGGCCACTTTGCAAAACAAAGGCCTTGAACGTTAGACCTTGGAGACAACAACATTATTGACAATTGTGATTATTATTGTAGGCCACCTTTCCAAGCTAACTTGGTATTACACCTTGGGCGAGACAGCAAAAAAGCTAACTTGGCATTACAGCATGAGAGAGAGCAAACTTGGTGTCACACCTGGGGAGACACATACTGATGTGGTTAAAAATCGAAGGTAATGGGAACGGCGTCAGAAATAACGCCGGCAGGTTGGCCTGCTTGGGCAAGCACGAGGAAGAGTTGGGCACGGCCAGCTACGGTCAAAGAGTTCTTCACATCATAGAGCGCCCCATTAACATCGAGGAGGCCTCTGACTCTGATCTGGTTGTAGAAGTAATAGGTCCCGGCGCGGAGGCCCGTTACAGTCTCGCCGGGAGCCAGACTGCGGTCCGTTACAGTGTCGATACTGTTCGCAACGTCTACAGTTGCAAAACTCAACTGAAACGTTGACGCCGATATAATAGCACGCTCTTGTTGGCCATCCTTCCAAATCCCAATCTGCAACACATTAACAAACCTAATTAGTAAGTACTTAGAATCACTGGTGGGCAAATCCCAATCTGCAACACATTAACAAACCTAAATAGTAAGTACTTACAATTGTATATAGGAGCCAAGTTTGATTTATGCAACAGAAGTAGTGCTTACACTTAATGTATTTATCACCGCCCGAATTAAGCAAAGCAGGCTCGTAGTTGTTGATAGTTAACAGCTTATAATAGCTACTTGAACGCTGCAGAGTCCCTACTACCATATTATTTATAGAGCCATTTCTCTTTCATGTATACCTGGCTTGCTCGCTATTTTTTCGTGTGCCAGCTCTGTGGACAGATTTTGCACTCCACGTGATTCACGACTAGGTTTTCATATTTCACAAGCCACTCATTTGTGCCCAAAGATACTCCCACCACTAGCTTAGGTTTTTGATATTTAACAAGCCCCTCATTTGTGCTCGCTGTCCCCCACACGATCTAGCCATCTCCTATAATCTACCTTCCTAAAAGAGCCTTCTAGTTCTCCACTTGGCTTATATTATTGCGTGTGCCTGGGCTTTTCTTCTCTACCTTCCTCGTGTGCCTGGGCTTTTCTTTTCTTTCTACAATTAGGGGACATATGAGGTCAATAAGGGACTCGTAACCGATAGTTTATGGAACCTAGAAAGTGATGAAAGTCTACCACGTCTAACTTGCCAGCTCTCTTTTTGCGAGTACCACTCGCAAAAAGTCTACCACGTCTAACTTGCCAGCTCTCTTTTTGCGAGTACCACGTGTAACTTACCAGCTCTCTTTTTGCGAGTACCACTCGCTTTGCACTGTCATATCTTTTAGTAGATTAGGCATTGAGTGTCATATCTTTTAGTAGATTAGGCATTGAGATGAAACATGATGTAATACATCTCTCTTGATTCTAGGCCAAAAGAAAGTCTTCACATAACCAGGGTGTCTTGCTATAAGGTTATCATGAGCTTGATTTAAAATTCTTCTCTTAAGATCTCTATCTTTAGGAATACAAAACTGATTATTGAAGTATAGGCACCTATCTTCCCAATGAGCCAGTACAATAAAAAAGATGGAGATGAACTACAAAGAGGAAAACAATTCAATCAACCCATGTACAAGGACACAGACAAGACGGTATGAAGCCACACATACCAACAAATATGAAGCCACATACCAGAAAATATTGAGCCAACACATATACAGGAAGATACGATATAAGACATGATCGATGCATTTTTTCAAGGTAATCAAATAAATGAAGGACAAGATGCATTGTTTTTTTTTTAAATCACCAATACGAAAATTTGCATGGAAATCTTCTTTATACAAGGAATCAGGAACGCCAAAACTTCAAGCTTGTCTTTCTTTGTATCAACTTCTTTGTACAAAAACTGGCATCCAATTCTTTTTACGAGTGATCACGAATGTTAAAACTTAAAGCTTGCCTTTCTATGTAAAACTTGTAATCTAGGTTTTTTGCTAAATCTTTTATTATAGTATAAATTTGGAGCTTTGCATAGTTCAGTGTGGCTCTTAAGGTGTGAGCTTCACAAGTGTGAGCCTGACAAGTATGAACCTTCATGGGTGTGAGCCTCACAAGCTTGAACCTTCAAAGGAGTGAGCCTCACAGGTGTAAACCTTGAGGAGTGTGAGCCTCATGGACTGAGCCTCACTCACATCCACTAAACTACACATTGGTCTAGGACATGACAATCTTAATTGCATTGGATTAGAGTCCACTAAGATTGTGAACCGGCCACTCCACCTTTGTGTATATTCTTGCCATCTACTTTTTGCTTTATCTATTCTTTCATCCACATGCACTCACACACATTAGGGGGATTTTGGGGTCTACAAAGGGCCCTAAGGACTTTTTAGAAGAATATTCCCTTTTTA
Organism: Cibotium barometz; assembly: GCF_041138505.1. Taxonomy (NCBI): domain Eukaryota; kingdom Viridiplantae; phylum Streptophyta; class Polypodiopsida; order Cyatheales; family Cibotiaceae; genus Cibotium; species Cibotium barometz. Next base: position 12,941,878 of record NC_141086.1, on the reverse strand, counting down.
AACTCAAAAAATAAACATGTGGTACACTTTTTGCAGTTTAACTCCAAATTTTTCGGAGTTGGCATATTTAGAATCCACTCTTCAAGCGATTTCTGTTGATATATAGTGTGATGGGGCTCTACCATGGGGAAAGGACTGATACCCAAAAGGTGGTTTTTAAATCCTCCCAAACCCTCTATCATGATTGTTTTTGGGGATTTTAAAACCACCTTTTGGGTATCACTCCTTTCCCATGGTAGATCCCCATCATGCTTTATATCAAAAGAAATCTCTTAAAGGGTGGATTCTAAATATGCCAACTCTAATAAATTTGGAGCTAATCTGTAAAAAAAATTATTGCACGCCCATTTTTTAAGAGAATATTCTCATATTGATTTCTTAGAGGGCCCTTTTGAGACCCCAAGTATCCCTTAATGCATCGAACATTCACAATATAACCTCCTCGGTTAGGTTGCATATTACTTTGCCTAGTATTCATTTATTTTCAACTTGTCACCAGTATTTTGAGCTTTACACTTTATGTTGTGACATTGCTTGAAGTAGTGAAATTTATAGTGATCCTTGAGTTTAAAAAGTTTTGATTCTTGACACTTTAAAGCATAATTCAGCGGCATAAAATCCTACCTCCGAGGAAATGTACTTCCATGTGTAATTAGATTAGTTGCACTTCATGCCTAAGATGCGAACACTCACATAGATAAAACCAAAAGATAAAAAAGAAAAAGGAATAAGCATAAACAAAAACAAAGAGACACTTTGAGGAGAAATACAATAACGAAGGGGTAAAACAACAAACTTCACCTCTTTGAGGTGGAACACAGAGAAAAACTCCCGTTCCTCTCAACCTTTCCTTGAGAAGAACCAAAATCGCATCTCGTAAAATATTCTTGACTAAGGATATATTTTTATGAAACGAGGTCAACCATATGCACCTGAGGCTGGGAAATTGGTGGTACCATAATTACCTCTAACCCTCGATATGAGGTTTCCTCACGTGCAACTAGGGGCACTTGAAAATTGAGCAATTCCTTACCCCCCATCTCCTCAAATCTCCTTTCCTTAACCTTGGCATTTTATCTTCAGCAAAGTGAGGATTTCATAGAACCACCAATGGCTATGAACCGGCCCATCGATGAATTCTACTTAGCCAAAAATGGTCTAGACCTAACCCTAGCTTCAAGAGTAATAACCCAACTCTCGAGTGGGAAAATGGTGACCTTTTACACATATTCTCCCTCCGACAAGATCATAGGAATCCCATGGAACCTCAATGCCCTTGATGGGTGGTGTATTGGTATACTTTTAAAAAATGAGCAATCCAATGACACATGAAGTCGAATATGTTGATGGCCACCACCAAATCTACGAGATCGTGCAACCCAAATGGATAAACAAAGAAAATGTAGTTGAACCTTTGAACGCCAAGGTTTGGAGATTAGCAAATAGAGAAGGGTGTAGAGTGTACACGGACACTTTCGGGAACATCTAACTACTACCCTAAGATTCTCACAAAAGAAACCCCTTTTGATCACACAAATGTTCACTTAGAAAGAGATCCCCTCTAGTGTCAACAACAAGTGGGTGTCTAGTTATGGAGCCTTTTGAGAGAACTTTATTGGAAAACATAGATCCTCTTGCCTCAAGCCACCCACACTTGATTGAAGATTATTCTCTTCTGGAAGTTCCAACTATTCACACCACATCACCAAAGCATTCGACCATTCCATCAAGTTTGCAACTCACTCATATGTATCAACTTAGCAACAATGAGCCTTTAGAGTCTCTACTACCATCGATGTGGGCAATGGCAACATGGATCTTGTTCACTATGGTGATCATCTTGAAGAAGAAAGAAAATGTGCTGGAATTAAAGGCAACCGGTATTCTTGGATAGTGACGATGAAGGAGCCTCCTACCCTTACTACACCGACAAATATTCTTCCATGTGAAAGAAAATCTACCTAGCAAAGCCTATTGTCAAGTCTCATGATTTTGTGCCTTTTCTCTCTAGCCACCAAAAAGGCAAGGAGGTGGTTTTTATATAATGTATTGTAATCTATTGATCGGATCTCATTTTTTGGGCTTTGGTGTAACAACATTTGTACATAATATATAAGGTTTCCTTAAATTTAGAAGTTGTTATAATTTAAATCATTGTAAATACGAGTTTTTTTTAATGAATTACATATAAGCCTTACAAATAAAACCTTAGACTTTAATTGGAACCTTACAATAAGATTGAATAGAATATCCATACAAAATAAATAAATTAATTGTTGTTTCAACAATGAAAATAGCAATGAAATTTCGTTGGTGAGGTGCAAAAAGTGTACTTTTGCCTATTTTGTTGCCACATCGAAAGACATTATCATTAGAAATATCTTTCACCACTTTGGAATTTTGTGCATACAAGTATCTATTCCATCCCTTTCACCTCTCCCATCCTATGGTCAAGTAAGGTATGTGCTCTTCATCTCCCTTTTGTTTGCATACGAGCTTTCTATGAAAGCTTCATCTCCATCTCCATCTCCATCTTCTTCTTCTATGTAAAACTAGCTTTCCTTGAAAGCTTCTCTTCCCCCTCTCTTGTAAGTTATTCCCCTCTTTCTTGAAGCTTACCCTTACCCTAGCTCTTACATAAAAACCCTAATAAAGATCTTTGATGTAAATCTATCTATTAGGATTTTTATTTAGAACCTAGGGTTAGGGTTTTGCATCAGCCACCATGAGCTTTCTATTAGGGTTAGGCTTAGAGATTGTCCTCTTTCTCTTCTGCTCTTCCATTTCTCATGTAATATTATGTTGTTTACTACTATTTTAATTTGTATACTCATTTTTTCCATCTTGGTTTGATTTTGTAGGGTCTCCTTCTACATCTTCAAGTGAAGACTTACAAGCCTCATAAGGTAAGAGATTCCTCTCTTTTCAGATTTTTATATATTTTAGTATTTATTTATTTTTCAGGTCTTATGCAAGCACGAGGCTTAGCCTCATTCATGAGCCTCATTTATCTACTGATACATATGGCTTAGGCTAATGCGTGAATCTTAAGATTATGGATTCGCCTCATGCATGGTGCTCATGGATTAGCATGCATGAGACTTAGGCTTATGCATGAGGCTTGGTCTAATTTATGAGGCTCATGCATCAGCCTCATGCATTGGTCATGCATGCATGAGGCCTATGAATAATGGTTAAGGGTAATGCTTGCATAAGCCTCACATATTGACCTAATGCATGAGGCTTATGCAAGAATCAGCCTCATGCATTATGCATAAGGCTCATGCGTCATGCATTATCCTCATGCCCAATGCATGAGCCTAACACATGAGGTTTATGCATTCTACATGAGGAATATACTACATTATATGCCTCATGCATATTATGCATGAGACTAAAGCATGAGGCTTATGCATTATACATGCATTATGCATGGGCCTAATGCATATGGCCTCAGGAATCAGCCTAATGTATGAGGATAATGCATAAGCCTTATGATTATGCATGAATATGAGGCTCATGCATTAGGTTAATTCATAAGCATCTTGCATTAGGCGAATGTATGCATAGTTTCTATGTATAGAAACTCATGAATAAAAGGGATTCATAAAAGACTTCTATTCATAGAAACTTATGAATACACATGCATAAAGGCTATAAATATCCTTTTACATAAAAACTTATGCATAGGCATGTATAAAAGCTATGAAAAGCCTTTATGCATAGAATCTCATGCATAAGCCTCTATGCATAGAAAATCTTGGGGCTCTATCCATAAGCCTTATTCTTAGGCTAATGCATGCATATGAGGCTCATTTTGTTATATAATCTCTTATGTAAAAGGCTTATTCATATGTACCTAGTAGGCTCATAGGATCCTATATAACACTTGTGCATAACACCTTTTGCATAAGGGCTTATGCAAAAGGCTTATTCATATACCTCATGGGCTTATAAGATCCTACATAAAGCTTGTCCATAAGCTCCTATGAAGAAGGCTTGTGCATATACATAGGCTAAATCATAGCCTTAGCATTGATTTCATACTTACCTCATTTTCTTGTTTTGTTTTATAGGTCACCTTTTTTGAGCCCAACTCACAAACACTCGAGGTAAAGCTATTACACACAACATCTTTTTCTATTTTTTTTTCTTATTTCCACCCTTATAAGATGGGGTTTAGGATTAGTATGCATACTCTATAAATTATCTTAGGCATGCTCTGTTTCTACATGCATAGAGTATGCTCCATAGGCTAGCTCATGCATAAGCCTCTATGCATAGAAACTCTTAGGGCTCTCTACATAAGCCTTATGCTTAGGCTAATGCATGCATATGAGGATTCTTTTCTTATATAATCTCTTATGCATAAGGGGCTTATGCAAAAGGCTTATCCATATACCTAGTAGGCTCATAGGCTCTGGCATAATAGTTGTGTATAAGCACCTTTTGCATAAGGCTCTTATGCAAAAGGCTTAATTAATTCCAATAAAGAAGGCTTATTTAGCTCTTAATGTTGTTAAATGATGAAAATTTTCAAACTCCATGGATTGCATAGAAGGGTTGCTAGTGATTGAGATGCAAAGTTCACATACCATTTTTAGACTTCTTTCTTGAAATCTATGGAAACCTCTCTGATGGCTAGATTGAGAGAGGGAACCAGGTGATCGAAGATATTCTTTCAGAATTTTGTGCTTTGCAAGAGTGAGGGCGGCATCCACAATTACAAAGATCTTTTTATCATCAAAGCACATTTGGTTTGAATATACAGGACATATGCTTGATTTTCAATGTGTCATAGCCTTAGAGATCCTCCTCAAAATCTTACCTTTGGACAATAGGTTCCAACCAAGTGAGCTTGGACGTAGACCAAACTTTTTAAGAATGAGGGTTGGGTCCATATATACACACTTTTCATCTAAGCACGTTTGGTTGGCATGTGGGAGCCAGACACTTGATTTTCATTATGTTGTGGCCTTAGAGAGCTCCCTCATAAACTAGGTGTTTTTCTCGCAGATTCTAACCAAATGAGCTTAGATGTTGATCACACTTTACAAGAGTGAGGATGAGATCCACATATACACACTGGTAAATTTTGGTCACCATCCGAGCACATATGATTGGATTGCGCATGCTAGACATCTGATTTTCAATGTATCATGGCGTTAAAGAGCCCTCTTAAAATTGGGCATTTTTCCTGCACATTTCAACCAAATGAGCTCTTGTGGCACATACATTCCAACTAAGTAAACTCCGATATTGGTAACAAAACTTTACAAGTGTATATATATGGACCCCATACTTACTCTTGCAAAGTTTGGTTACCATCGCAGCAGCTTCAGGTTGAATGTGCAAGCCAAAAGTCCAATTTCAAGGGCGCTATCTAAGGCCACAACACATAAAAGATGAGGTATCTAGTCATGCATATTCTAAACCAAATGTTCTCTCATCGTGATCAAAGTTTGTAAGTGTGTATATGTGGATGCCAGCCTCACTCTTGCAAAGTTTGGTCACCATCTGAGAACATTTGGGTTGAATGTGTAGGCCAAAGACCAATTTTGAGAAGGCTCTCTTTTTCCACGTACACACATTGAAAATGAGGTGTTTTTCACACACATTCCAACCAAATGTGCTTTGATGGTGACAAACTTTGCAAGAGTGTATATGTGGAGCCCACCTTTCTCTTGCAAAGTTTGGTAACCATTGAGCTCATTTGGTTCGAATGTGTGAGCCAATGGTTTAATTTCAAGGGGGATCTCTAAGGCCATGACACATTAAAAATTAAGCATATGGTATGCATATTCCAACATAATTTAGTCTTGGGTGTCCAAACTTTGTAAGTGTTTATATGTGGACCCCATATTCACTATTCTAAAGTTTTCTCACCATCTCAGCACCTTTGGGTTGAATGTGCCAGTGGCCAAAGGCCCAATTTCGAGGGGCTCTCCACCCCAAGGCCATGTCACATTAAAAATGAAACATTTGGTACACATATTCCAAATAAATATGGTTCGATATAGTGAGAAACTTTGCAAGTGTGTATATGTGGACTCCCCCCTCATTCTTGCAAAGTTTGGTTACCATTCGAGACACTTATGGCACTGGCATGGTTGGTGAGATTATGGTTGATATGCCACCAGTGGATGACAGGCTATGTGATAGTCACTTTGGAGTACTAGAGTAATGGTCACACTATGATTGACCATTGTATGTTATTTTAGGAGAGTACTTTCCCTTATATTATGTGCTCTTATCTTTTGTAGACAAGAGAAGAAGATTGAAGAAAAATCAGTCATCCATCTCTCTTGTGTCTTGATCTGTCTTGTGTGTGTGTTTTCTTGCACAAGGAACTCAAGCTCTCCCTCTCCCCCGCATTCCCTTTTACGGTATCAGATCTCCAATTTGTATGAGAGATTAGGAGGTAGGTAGCAAGAGGAAAGAGCAAAGTAAGCAAGGAAGTGGTACATGGGTAGGAGCATAATCATCTCTTCCCCTTCTTGTTTAGGTGTATGACACCCCTAGGGTAGCTCTCAAAGCTACACATCCATGCTTATGCCTTTATACACCTTGTAGTGTGGTTGGTGCCTCCGTTTTATCATTGGTTGCACCACTAACTCACAAATTTCTTTGACTATTTCATGGCTATATATACGGCTAATTTGCACATTGCCTTTGTACACTTATAGTGTGGGCAGTTGGTGATAGTCTTAGCCATCTTGGGTACCCTCTTGGCTGGCCTAGTCCATTGACGGTGTGAATTCTCAAGGTATGTGACAAAATCTTGCAAGATATTATAACAATATTTATAAACCATAGACTTCCACTACAATATAATGAGGATATAGAAGCAAAAATAGCAGCGTTTTTATACTACAAGTTTTAGGAAATATTGGGGCTATTTTGTTTTTAGAAATGCTGCTATTTTTGTTGTGCAATAGGATCACTCTACTGAGCACCGACATTTTAATGTTAGGTAAATGACATGGACTAGCAAAATGACGTAGATTGGCTTAATGGTATGTTTGTCTGCATATAAGTATGCATAAAGAGACTTAATGAATAAACACATAAATAGGCATAAAACATAGAATTGAAAAAACATACATGTGTATGGAAAAATGCTGTATATGCCTCACTAGATATAATATTGATTTAATGATGGTGAGTAGTTTCGTGACATCTACGGCTTGAAAAGGGTCTCTCAAAATTGAAGTTCAAGAAGGTGAAGCCATGGCTACCTACACAATATATACAATTATCTATATAAGACATGATTAGAGTAAGCATGAGAGGCTCATGCATAGAAGCCCTATATGCAAAGAGCATGATTGGAGTAATCATGAGCTCTTCATAAGGTTATAACATAGCCCCATGCATATTATGCATCAAGCTTATGCATAGACTCATAATGGATACTATGCATAGGATTATACATAGTATGCATAATGCTTTTATGAAGCCTTATGCATAAGGACCTTATGGGACTTATACATAAGGGACATACATGAGTCGCATGCATAAGACACTTATACATAAGAGTTTCCTTATGCATGATCCTTGTTCGTAAGCATATGAGGCATATGTGTGAGTATATAGAAGAATATGGAGCATACTCTATACATTCATAAAGAGAGAATGGTTTAGGGAATTTATAGATAATGCATAATAATCCTAAACCCGAGTACTTAAGGGTGTAAACAAGAAAAACATAAATAGCAAAAGAGCTTGTGTAAAAGATATTTGCCTCAAGTGGTTGAGAGAAGAGTTGCGATCAAAAAAGGCAAGCTTGTGTAAAAGATATTTGCCTCAAGTGGTTGAGAGAAGAGTTGCGATCAAAAAAGGCAAGCCCTATAATACAAAACAAGAAAATGAGGTAAGCATGAGATCAATGATAAGGCTATGTATATGCACAAGCAGTATGCATAAGAGCTCATGCATAATCCCTATGTAGGAACCTATGGGCCTATAAGGTATATGAATAAGCCTTATGCACAAGAAGCCCCAAAAATGAGGTAAGCATGCATGAGAGAAATTATAATATAATGCATGTTTAATCATGCATTCATGCATTATGAATAATTCTTTATGAAGCCTTATGCATAAGGTAAATAAGGACCTTATGCATATTACATGTTTAAGTGTGCATGCATACAGTATGCAAAGCATTATGTATAATTACTTTATGAAGCCATATGCATAAGGACCTTATGAATTTGCTTTTATGGAGCCTTAATATGGATAAGCCATAAGACTTATGCATAAGAGCCCTATGCATAAGCCATAAGCCGTAACCCTTATGCATCTGAGACTTATGCATAAGACATAAGCCTTATGCATAAGAGCCTTATACATAAGTCAAGTGCATAAGAGTCTTATGCATGAGTCTCCTTATGCATAAGCCATAAGGAGGCTTATGCCTTAATATGCGTAGGCCATAAGCCTTATGCATAAGATCCTTATACATGAGTCACGTGCATAAGAGCCTTCAGCATAATCCCTAAACTGCATACATGAGCATAAGACATGCATATTCATAAGCCTATGATGCATATGTATAAGCCTATGAGCTATACTCTATTAAGTCATAAAGTATGCATAGGACATACTCTATGCATGTAGAAACAGAGCATGCTTAGATAATTTATAGAGCATGCATACTAATCCTCAAAACCCATCTTACAAGGGTGGAAGCAAGAAAGGCATAAATAGAAAAAGGTCTTGTGTGTAAGAGCTTTATCTTGAGTGATTGAAAAGAGCTGGGATCAAAAAAGATGAGACCTGTAAAACAAAACAAGAAATTGAGGTAAGCATGAAATCAATCCTAAATAGGGCTATGATTTAGGCTATGTATATGAACAAGCCTTATGCATTCGAGCTTATGCACAAGCCTTATGTACGATCCTATGAACCTATGAGGTATATGAAAAAGCCTCTTGCATAAGAGCCTTATGCAAAAGGGGCTTATGCACAAGTATTATGTAGGAGCCTATGAGCCTACTAGGTATATGAATAAGCCTTTTGCATAAGCCCCCTATGCATAAGACATCACAACAACACAAAGCAACTATAGACGCTCTTGATACATGCAAAAAATAGCGAGCGCATCTATAGGCGTTGCTTGAATAGAGAAATTACGGGCACGTCTAACAGCGCGTCTAATAGCGCGTGTATTTGCGTGTGTATTGACGCGTGTGTTCGCGCATCTACACTGAGAATCTAACATTGCGTCTAACAGCGCGTCTATTTACGTGTGTATTAGCGCATCTATTAGTGCGTCTACACTGAGAATTAGACGCGTATTTAGAAGCAAAACAGAGAATACAAAAAGTGAGATTTTGGTGTAGGCACGTAAATGTACATCACTGCTTTTCAAAAATTGCCCATGATTACCAAAGCACATAATTTTAACAAAAACATCAATGCTTTTTTGCAAACCCACATATACAAAAATTAAGTGAGGTGAGGAGAATGAGACAATATGTAAAATAGTTTTGCCAATATCAATGATGGGCTATGGTTCAATCTCATCCTCAATGAGATCAACCCTTGCCAAACTATCTACTTCAAAATCCAAACAAGTGTTTAGATCTACAAATACATTCAACCCACTACTACTTGTGCTACTCATGTGCTCATCGAAATCAGCATCACCAATGGTAGGCTCGTCCTCACGGGTAATGGCCTCAATATCTGTATCTCCTATCTCATGATTATCCTCCTCTCTCATATCACGATCATCATCACCTCCATGGCCATGATCATCCTCCATACACTTCATATTCATAAATGTACTATACATCAATTTGGAACGTGGCATAATAGGTATGACATGCCACCATCTATTATTATCCACCATTGGTTGATAGACAACCTAATTCAAACACAAATACAATCATGTTATTTTCCTTGCATTGAAGGTATCAAATATTTAAAAGTGAGTATTTTTATATCTGTGTACAGTACCTATTTACATTGTTGTGGTAGTACTAGTGTGTCTTGCCAAAACTTTGTGGAGTCAATAGTTACAAAGCCACTTGCATGGAATTTGATTGTTGCATTAGGGCCTCTTTCCACCACGTCCTTATACCACTTTACATCCAAAACATACACAAAGAAGCGTCAAAAGTCAAGCTTAATAATATCTTGGATTATGCCACAATAATCATCCATGGCTCCATTGGCTCCCTCAAAGCTAGCAATGATGCCACAATCTTGTGCGTTTCTCTTATCATCAATCCGTTGTGTTCGAAAATGCTTGCTCTGACACCATATAGCATTGAACATAGTGCACTACACCAAGACAAAATCAATTAAATAAGCAATCTAAATTTTTGAAAGCTCCTAAAGTATGCATAACATTCTATATACCGACCTTGCTCATGCATCCCCTAGCATACTCCCATTCTTCCATTATGATATGCATTCCCTCGTCTTTCTCTGCTTTCTCCATTTCCTCAAGTAGCCAATCCACATGAATATCCTTTGGAAGTGCTCTTAGATACTGAGGGTATGGCACACGAGATCCGTGGTGTGTACGAAAGAGGGCCCTTTCTTCTTGTCTTCTTGCCTTTGCATCCTTGTATATTGTCACCCATCTTTTCATCACATCACTATTAAGCAGGCAATAGAGGTTGATATTATTAAGCAACTCCGTGTCTATTACTTTGTTGTGTTCTTTCTCTTAAGGCACAATAGAGGTCATCCTTAGGTCTTCATCATCTCTCCATAGTCGTGGGAGAGAGCTATCCACATCAACAAGAAACTCAGAAATATATACAAGTGACTCTTGTACCAACCAACCCTCGGCCATGCTACCTTCGGGTCTTGCATTTTGTCTCACAAAACTGTTCAAGGTCTTCACGAAGTGCTCAAGGAAGAACAACCATCGTGCATGTATAGTACCGCATATAGCAATCTCATCCACCCAATGCACTATGAGTTGGCTTGTGAGAATAGAACGTGGAAATGTCTCCTCCACTAAACAAACCACCTCCACTGACATAACTCGAGCATTCTCAAGCGTGGTGGGATCTATTTCCTTTGAGCTCACATACCTAGAAATGAAAAACTACACCATATTATCAATATGAACACCTTGCATGGAGCATTGATACACATCACATTTTGTATCAGGTAAAGTACCTCACAAGCTCGCACATCTTGTAAATACAATCTTTCATATCCTTCGATGCACTACAAGAAACGCTAGTAGGTAGTATAAACTAAACACATGAGGAATGGTTGATTAGTTGCTTCTAATTCACTCACAAATTTGAAAGGAAAAAGATACTATGCACATAAAATACTTAGAGAATCTTGTGCCAATCATGAGATTTCAAGCCATATAATTGCTCTACACCTCTTTTCTTGCTTTTTGTAAAGGCCCCCTTCAAACACCTCATGCATCCCAGTGGGAGTACGAATTGTAGTACTAGCACGCTTCACCGCCACCATCTCTAGCTTTGATAACCTCCACGGTGCATGAGGTAAAAAAACATGCCCATTTGGTTTCTCTTGTGGCCAAGCTTCATGCATCCTCCCTGTGGTACGTAGATCCTCCCTTATGCCTACGGAATCTTGTGTCCCATTCAAATGTTCCCAAATGGTAGATGCCACATTCTTGAAGATATGCATGGGATCAAGCATGTGATTGATCTTGAGGTGGGACCAATATGGTAAACGATAAAAGATGGAGTATCTAAACAAAAGCTGGTGTTAGCGGGCAATCTTTATTTGTAGCCAATATAGCACACAATAGTTACAAACCCTTATCGGCTCATGCCAAGTGGTGGAGGAGTCGTGGAACCGTCCCAAATTCTCATCCAATCTCCCGCAGTGAGTGCTTGTGGGAGGACTTCATTCCAAGGGGCAACATATCTAGGATGATCAGGTGGGAGAAATCGATGGTGATTCTCATAGATGAGCGTCTGCCCGTGAGGCAACAAGCGAAGGACCACAAACAAGACATGCATGGTAACCCGATGTAGTGAGACCTGAACAATAGATGCAATTAAGAGTTGGTGGGTTTAGGGTGCCACATCCTTTGCCTACTCATAATTAGAAGTGCAATGCTTACCTGAACACTCGCCATAGCATGGGAAGTCATGAATCGTCCACATCAGGATTGCTTTGCAGTTGAAGTCTCGTGAGACGAGGGAGGCCTGCTCACATCATGCATCTCGATACCTCTCCAAAGAATCTCTAGCTCATCAATCAAAGGCTCCAAATAAACATCAAGATTTTTGACTTTATGTTTCCCTGGAATTAGAAGGGATAACATAACATGTCCTTTCTTAATCGCCATAGAGGATGGAAGATTATAATTCACCAATATCACTAGCCATACACTATAAGAGGTGCTTTTGAGACCAAATGGGTTCACACCGTCCATACCCAATCCAAGTCTCAAGCTCCTAGGTTCTTCCTTGAAGCTTGGCCTTGTGTCTTCAATATGCTTCCACGCAAGAGTGTCTGCGGGAGTTCTCCACTTGCCATCGGTTGATCGATGGGAGGAATGCCATGACATGAGCTCTGCAATGGATTTGAACATATGTTGGATGCGAGGGATATCATAAAACACCTCCTCCTCCACGGCTTCATGAGGTAATGGCGGAGGGCTACTATCACCATCACTCCATGCATCCGTAACGGTCCCTCCTCATCAAGATCCCACCTCATATCGCCGATGCTTTGCCTCCTCTCACGACGACGACGAGCATAGGGCAACGTATGCGGGTGTGGCACTGCATCCTGTATCAAATTAAAACAAGATCATAACTCAAACATATGAACACCCATAGGTATCTCAATCAACCTTAACTCTTTAACACTTACCATGTTTACGGTTGCATCCCATTCTCCATACTTTGAGACGTGATTGAGTGTAGTCCTGCGTGCACGATACATGTTTCCTCGACATCGATCACACATACATTTGATTTTTTTGCTCCAACCACATTTCGCGATGGTGGATATGGAGGGATTCATTCTCACTGGAGCTACTTGTTGAAGATGAAGACATCCTACAAATAAACAACCCAAAAAATTTACTCTTGTATCAAATATTTAATCTAAAAACTCTGTGGCGCGTCTAATACCACGTTTAAAACCGCGTCTATTCTGTGTGGTGTGCGTCTATAGGCGCGTCTAAACCGTGTTGTAAATGTGTAATTAAACGCGCATTTAGACGCGTATATACACGTGCACTACACAGAACAGACGGGATTTTAGACGCACTTTTATAGACGCAATTTTCAAACCTACTTGTAGCACGCTTGCTTTTCTTCACATACTTTTAACGGGCTTGCTTTGGTATTAACAGATCCACAGCCTAGCATCCACACTTATCTTCAAGCACCCACACTTATCTCCAGGCTTACACAATCATCTCTAAGCACACAAGAGAAGAGGGTGAATAAGGAAGAGAAGAAAGAGAAGCAAAGGGTGAACAAGGAAGAGAAGAAAGAGAAGCAACTTTGAAGAAGGGCAAGAAGCTTCCCTACCCCTATCCAAGGTAAGTCTCTTTAGGGTTGATCTTCTTTGAAAGTTGCTCTCTTTGGATTCGTCCTTTGCTCTCTTTAAAACGAGTTTTTTTGGTACAACTGTTGTGCTTTTGCGTCGGGCATATGTCCTTTTCGAGTTTTTAGAATAGTCCATTTGTCTGTCACAGTGCGTCTATAGACGCATCTGAGAGCGCGTCTAAAAGCGCGTCTAAGAGCGCGTCTATAGACGCATCTACTCTGTGTTGGAAACAAATAGCCGTGTCTATAGACGCGCTGCTATACGCAAAGATAGACGCTGTTTTCTCCTCTCTTTTTCTGTCTTTTTTTCTCTCCTCTTTTCCTCTCCTTTCTCCTCTCTTTTATCCCCACTTTTTCTCCTCTCTTTTTCTCTCCTTTCTCCTCTCTTTTCCTCTCCTTTCTCCTCTCTTTTATCCCCACTTTTTCTCTCTTTTTCTCCTCTCTTTTCCTCTCCTTTCATGGAAATAAGTGATTGCATGAATGAAGAAAGGGATTGCATGAATGATGGAAAGGGATTTCATGATTGAAGAAGGGGATTGCATGAATGATGGAAAGGGAAAGCATGATTGAAAAAATGGATTGGACTCTATATTTTCCTCTCTTTTTCCTTCTCTCTTTTATCCTCTCTTTCCTTCTCTTTTCGTCTCTCTTTTTCTCTCTTATCTCCTCTCTTTTTCTCTCTTTTTTTCTCCTCTCTTTTCCTCTATTCTCCTCTCTTTTTCTCTCCTTTATCCCCTCTCTTTCTCCTCTCTTTTCCTCTCAGTTTCTCCTCTCTTTTATCCCCGCTATGCATGCCTTTTCTACTCTCCTTCCTTCTCTCTTTTTCTCTTCTTTTTCTCTTCTCAGTTCATCAGTAATCTTCTTTTTTTCTTTTTTCCAGTTCATCATGTGGCCAGGAAGCTCTTCAGGCTCACCTGATCTTCGGGAGACCATCTTTCAGGAGTTATATAACCTTCTGGGGCACCCTCCTAGTGTTGCGGAGTTATACGGCTACATGACGGGTACTCTAAATGCTCCTCAGGAGTCGGCACTACAGACTCCAAACCACCCTAACCCCACACTAGCTGAGATTACCCCAACGGAATCAACATAGCCCAGCCGACTACATAGCCGAGCCCCTTCCCCCATGTTGAAAAATACAAGTGAATAGGGTGTGTGTGGGAACAAGCTCTTGGATAGAGGCTATAAAAGAGGAGATGTAATTGTGAAAGAACCTGTGAAAAGGTGAGAAGAATCTACTGGGAGAGAATAAACGGTAGCATGAGGGAATTCAGGAGTGTGGAGTTATTCTGGGAGATAATCAGGGAAAAGAGAAGAGGTGGAGAGAATCAGGCAAAAGGTGGAGATATTCTGGGAGTGAATCATGGAGAATCAATGGGATTTGATGCTTGATGTAAACTCTATAAATTGAGGCATAGCCCTAATGAGAATTTGATGGTTTTTGAGTATCCATGCCTACATTAATCTATGTGCTAATTATTCACTAATAACGTCTTAATCACTTGCTAATCACTTTGTTAATTATGTTGATTCTAGTGTTTGATCCACCATAGCTCATCATTTTGCTCAAATTTCAACATGGTATCAGAGCCATGCCTAGAATCAACCAGATTTATGAGCCCATTAGTGAATTAATCAGGATTAGTAAGTAATTAGCAAAAAAATAGTTTTTAGTGAGTTTTTCATCTTCCCCTTCACCCCCAGCCAGTGGAGGACTCTATTCTCCATGTACAGTCAACATTAGGCCTTGCCCTCTTAACACAAGCTAGCCAACACATCTAGCTACAAGCACATCAAACGGCGCAGCAAAACGCGAAAGCGTTGAGGAGAAATCGGCGTTTCTTTCAGCGCTATTTTTTCTGAGTAAATTGCAGATCTACACTTCATCAGTTCAAATTGATTCAATTCCTCCTAGCCCAAGGGGTAATCAAGCATGCTCTACAAGCTGGTGAAGATAGAAATCAATTTCATCAAGTCTACAGAGAGATCCAAGCTCTTCATCAAATCTGCAGGTGACTTTGGTAAAACAGAGATTAAGCTTTCATTATTTGGTCAAATCTTGTGTTTCTTGGCTTAATCCTCTACTAGACTCATTGCTATTGATGCCTTTGAAAGCATTTGAGCTCATTTGAAGTGGAAGGCACCAGATCTGAGCTCCCCGCATACTCTGTTTTTTGCACACAAACCAGAGCATTAATTTGCTAATCAGTGATTAATCAGTGCTAATCACTATACTTTGGTGCAATTGAGGGTTCAAATTAACCATTAGGTATCTGATACAGATCCCTAAAGCTTCAGATTGCAAATCGGAGTTGGTTTGATACTCCAACCATCCCGTACAAATTGGTTACTCTCAATTTAATGTAATTTCTGGTGATTTTATGCTGATAAAATTATTGTAATCATCTATTAAACACCAGATTGAGTTGTAAAAGGGTAGACACTGCCCTTGAATCTTGAATTTGGATCAAGAGGTAAGACCCCCTTCACATCACCATGAATTCAGCACAGGAAATAGCCAAATTTAATGGGGAACAGTTTTATACATGGCAAACAAAAACCATGTATTTGCTGATGAGGAAAAATCTGTGGGGATTAGTTGAAGGGAGAGATGAATGCCCAGAGAGAGGGGAAAATGAGTGGAAGAGTAGGAATGAAAAAGCATTGGGGTTTATTGCACTCAGTTTAAATGATGAGATCATTCATCATATCACAGGGATACAGTGGGCAAAGGATGCATGGGATGAACTCAATAAATTATTTGGTACACAAGCAAAAAATTCCAAGATAAATCTATTAATGCAATTCTACAAACTGGACATGAAGGAAAGTGAACCTTTAATCACACACTTGAACAAATATAAAAGCATTAAGCAACAGCTGGCAGTTATTGGCAAAAAGGTAGAAGATGATGAAGCATTAGCTATACTTTTGAAGAGTGTGGACAAAGGAGATTATGAAAACATTGTAGCAACACTAAAAAATGTACCTGAACTGAAGATACACGAGATAGAAGCAGCTCTATTGGAGCAAGAGAGCAGAGGCAAAGAGAAGAAAGAGCTCGACTCAACAGCAGGAGCGGAAAAAGCATTCTTCACCCGAGGAGGATTCTCTCGAGGACGAGGACGAGGAAGAGGCAGAGTAGGAGGGAGGACCTTCACTTGCCACAAATGTGGAAAGCCAGGACACATGGCGAGAGACTGCTACAGCAAACCCAGTGAAGAAGGAATGACATCGGCAAACTTCATGGAGGCTCCAAGAGAAGTGGAGTCGGATCATCTTTTCTGAGAGAGAGAGAGAGAGAGCCCACAACCCAATGTAACCTGCCCCAACAAAGTAAAACCACCTCTGAGCCACCGATGATGTAGGCCAAGTGGTAGATGTATGTGTGAGCACTTTAGTCAAGGTCGCGGGCACTTATAGTAGCCTTGGACACATAGAGAGAGAGAGTGTCAAGGACTATGGAGTTTAGGGACTTGAGGCACTGGTCACGGGCTATCAAGTAAGAGGGAAACTTGATACAGGGTCCAGGTGTGTTAGGATTATTCACTTGAGAGGAGGTGTTGAAAAATACAAGTGAATAGGGTGTGTGTGGGAACAAGCTCTTGGATAGAGGCTGTAAAAGAGGAGATGTAATTGTGAAAGAACCATTTTGAGAAATGGGTTTAACTGTGCAGAATCGATAAAAATGATGTCTGACTGAATGGCTAATGAACTGAACATGCTCTAAGGCTGGTTACCCTGTAACGCTCTGATACCAATGTGACATGTAAAGGTCTTCGACCGTAGTAATCACAACCTTAGTCTAACTAAACTGCACTTAATGATGTTTAAGAGATAGACAAATATGTGTCAATGCAATGCAGCTATATTATATGATGAATGCGGTTACAATGATATCCAAAGGGATCTATACTGCTGAATATGCTGCCTATATGCTGAATATTCTGATATGATGAATGAACTGCTGTCCACTATGTTTCCCTTGTCTCTTGGGAAGGAAACGCTGAAGGGATGCTTTGGAACAGATGCTATGCTGACCTGATGATGAAACGCAGATGTGCTCCTGTTACCTGGGAAGGAAACGCTGAGGAGAATAGATGCGTTTGCTGAAGATGAAGTACTGAATGCTGATGATGATGCGTTGCTGAATGTGCTAATGCGTTGGCTGGATATGCTGCTCCCAAAGCTTCCTGGAGGAGATGCGTTGGAGAACACCGTGCTGAATGCTGCTATCTGAGATGCGTTGAGATGCGCTGATGACAGATGATGATGATGTGCTGAACTGAATGCTGAGGTCTCTATATATATGGGTGAGGGGGGCTGGTCGGCCAGCCTGGCTGCAGTCGACCAGATGCAAAAGCCCACGACTGAATATATTATGCCAAAAATAGCATAAATGCTGGTCGGCTGAAGTAGCATCCTTTCGGCTGATGTAAACAGGCTGTCGGCTGCCTCCACAAGCCCTAAATGCTGGTCTATATGGCTAATGTGATGCTACCATGCTGAATCCAACTCATACCATGTGGTACATGCTGAAAACATTCATTTAAATGCCTGAATAATGCCTGATAAATCCTGATGATACTTATGATGCTAAAATGATGCCATGTCAATGTACACCTGAATGGTGTGCACGTGACACCTAAGCTATTTAGTGAGAGGTAGTCCTAAAGATATTGTAAGGCTCTGATATGAGCACAAGTACAGTGAGATGGTATGGCTACAAGTAGCTAGTGAAGGATAGATAAGTTTAATACCAGCCAGCTGTGGATTGCTGTGGATTAACTCCTCGCAGCTTACTGTGGATTAACTCTTCTAAAATTTCCTAAGTATGGAAACCTAAAGGCCACTAGGGCAGCCCATGTCCCTAAGGCATATGATAGAGAGAGAGAGAGAGAGAGAGAGCATAAGGGCTGGGGGTGCGTGTTAGAGCTAGATCTAGCCTACAAAGGAAATCGCACACCAAAACTCGCTAAGGTTGTTTATATCAGCAGAAAGGCATATGCCAAAAGTGAATCGCAGCTCTAAAAGTGAGGAGAAAGGCTCCTTTTGCTCAGCGCAAAAGGAAGGAGGCCAGCCAAGCTAAGAATCGCCTTTAGACACCCCCCCCGGCCAGCCCCGCGGGGAGCCGTGCCCGAACACCCCCCGGCCACCCCCCCGCCGGAGCCGTGCCCAAACACCCTCCCCGGCCGTTCCCCCGGAGCCGTGCCCGAACACCCCCCGGCCGGCCCCCCCCGGAGCCGTGCCCTCATGCCCCCCGGCCCCCACAGTGCCGTGACCGAACACCCTCCCTCGGCCCCCGCAGTGCCGTGCCTGAACACGCTCCCCAGCCCCCGCGGTGTCGTGCCCGAACACTCCCCGGCCGGCCCACGCGGTGCCGTGCCCTGAACACCCTCCCCCAGCCCCCACGGAGCCGTGCCGTGCCGTCACCCCGGTGAGCCCGAACACCCTCCCCGGCCCCCGCGGTGCCGTGCCCGACCACCCTCCCCGGCCCCCGCGGTGCCGTGCCCGAACACCCCCGGAGCCGTGCCCTCATGCCCCCCCTCGGCTGGCCCCCCCGGAGCCGTGCCCCCCCCCGTGCCCTCACACCCCGGTGCCGTGCCCTCACGCCCCCCTGACCGGCCCCCCCGAGCCATGCCCTCACGCCCCCGACCCCCGCAGTGCCGTGCCCGAACACCCTCCCCGGCCCCCACCGGAGCCGTGCCCTCACGCCTCCGGCCCCCGCGGTGCCGTGCCCGAACACCCTCCCCGGCCCCCGCCGGAGCCGTGCCCTCACGCCCCCCCACCCCCCCGCGGTGCTGTGCCGTCGCGCCCCCCCTCATGCCGCGCGGTGCCGTCCTGCCCCACAGCCCCCCCGGGTGCCATGCCGTCATGCCCCGCAGCCCCCCCTCCTCGTGCCGCGCGGTGCCGTCACGCCCCGCAGCCCCCCCGGGCCATGCCGTCGTGCCCCCCCGGCGGTGCCGTGCCGTCATGCCCCGCAACCCGCAGCCCCCCCGCCAGTGCCGTGCCGTCGTGCCCCCCGCAGCCCCCCCTCGTGCCGCGCGGTGCCGTCATGCCTGCCCCGCAGCCCGCAGTAATCATGAGAACTGGGTTTAACTGTGCGGAAGCAATTAACATGATGTCTGACTGAATGACTGATGGAATGAACATGATCTAAGGCATGTAACACTCTGATACCAATGTGACATGTGAGGCTTCGACCGTAGTAATCACAACGTTAGTCTAACTAAACTGCACTTAATGATGTTTAAGAGATAGACAAATATGTGTCAATGCAATACAGCTATATTAGATGATGAATGCGGTTACAATGAGATCCAAAGGGATCTATGCTGTCCTAGATGATGTCTACCCCTGGAAGAGAGGGAAACATGCTGAATAATGATGAAGGATGGCTGAAAGATGGCTGTCCTGACTCCAATGCTAAGTTCCACCACCACGTGTATGCTGGTATCCCTCTATGTAGGAGTTGGGAAGATGGCTCAATATGCTGATGCGTGGATGCGCTGCTGCTCCCAGCCCTCTTGGTGTAGAAACGCTGAAGGAACACACTGTTGGATGCTGAACTGTATCCCCCTTTGCTCCTAGGAAGGAAAACGCTGCAGAGATCCAGATGTCTATGCTGAAATGATGCATTTCTTTATATATGGGAAATTGGTGCTGGTCGGCCAGCTTGGCTGCAGTCGGCCAGCTCTGAATATGCTCACGACTGCCATTTAAATGCCATAATTGCTTTAAAGGTTGGTCGGCTGACTTGAATGCTGTCGGCTGCCTCCACAATCTATGGTACAAAAAGGTACATGTCTATAGCCCTTGGCTGCCTTCTTGAAAAGGTGATAACACCCCAAAATTCAGTCCCAAACTAGGACTCCTACTGACTCAAACCCCTAGTGGCTGAATGATTAAAAACAAGGAGCACTTGGGCTATTTATAGCCCCTTTAAATGCATGGGGAACTGGACGACGGCCAATTCATAAATTTATTAATGCTCTTTTAAACACAGTCGACTGAATCACTCCTGTGCATGCTGCTGCCCGACTGCTTTCCAGTCCACACACACCCTAGCGCCTGCCTGCTGCCTCTATGTATTGGTTCAGCCGACCATGGCTATGGGCAGCCGACACCTTCTGCAACCAGCCTACTCATCTCTTGTCCTGCTGATGTCAACCGACAGTCCTTTCTGGAACCAACCGACTGCTTCTTGCTCCAAGTCCTGCTCCATGTCCACCTCAGATGTTACACCTGAAGCTCCTACACTCTGGTTCTACCTATCTTCTACTGGTTCATACTCTTTATCTGGTTGCCTTTTCTGGATCTAGCCCTGAGAATGTCCATGGCATCTATGATGCACATGACATCCCCCTCTGTTAAACTTGATGACGGGAATCCAACCTGCTCTTGGATGACTGTCATCATCCCAATCCTGTCCCGAAGTCCATCTGTCATCATCCATTCCTCGCAAACCTTTTTCTCTGAAAACCCGGCCTGTTCTCCAAACCACTCTGTCTCTGATGAAGATCTATGCATCTGGTCTTCCTCTAGTCCACAATCCATTCCTGCACTGACTCTGAACACGGTCTTGGTCTTCATTCCTGGAATTGAGTCTGGCACTCTCACATCACCCTTGGAGGATCAACCTTCCTTGGGACCATTACCTGAGAACCTATCTGGCTCACGGAACTGCCATCCCCATCTCGCACTGTGAAACAACACCAACAAACCTCCTGGGAGTTCTTCCCGATTTGTGTTCTTGCCTTGGGCTTCGAATCCGTGTACTTTCCTGTACCTTGGACCTGTACACCATCATCTGGGACTGATTCAGTTTTTAACTTTGCTGAGCCTGATGCTCTGATACCAATGTAACATGCGAAAGCTCTGGGTAGTCTTCTTTCAGCCCTAAACACTCTTGGAAACCATCTGATGCAAAAACGCACCATCTGATGCAAAAACGCAGATATAGAGAGAGAGTAGAGAGCGAGAGAAGTGCTGGAAATTCAGTATAATCTATGGTACAAAAAGGTACATGTCTGCATCCCTTGGCTGCCTTCTTGAAAAGGTGATAACACCCCACAATTCAGTCCCAAACTAGGACTCCTACTGACTCAAACCCCTAGTGGGCTGAATGATTAAAAACAAGGAGCACTTGGGCTATTTATAGCCCCTTTAAATGCATGGGGAACTGGCGGACTGCTGGTCGGCCAGTTCATAAATTTATTAATGCTCTTTTAAACACAGTCGACTGGATCACTCCTGCGCATGCTACTGCCCGAGTGCTTTCCAGTCCACACACACCCTAGCACCTGCTGCTGCCTCTATGTACTAGTTCAGCCGACCATGGCTATGGGCAGCCGACACCTTCTGCAACCAGCCTACTCATCTCTTGTCCTGCTGATGTCAGCCGACAGTCCTTTCTGGAACCAGCCGACTGCTTCTTGCTCCAAGTCCTGCTCCATGTCCACCTCAGATGTTACACCTGAAGCTCCTACACTCTGGTTCTACCTATCTTCTACTAGTTCATACTCTTTATCTGGTTGCCTTTTCTGGATCTAGCCCTGAGAATGTCCATGGCATCTATGATGCACATGACAAGTGGTAGCAGGGGGTGCAAACAATTTCTGAAAATAAGAAAAGCATTCATGTTGGAGCTCTGAGAAAGACGGAGTCCATTCACCATCCAGTTTACGGACTCTGAGGCAAGAGGTCTTCCTCTTGTAAGCATGTAACCCTTGAAAGAAAGATTTTAAAGAGCAGCCTTTATCCATGAATTGAGTCATCCTTGCCCGAATCTGCCACTTGGCCAATTTCCGTCGGTCAATAGCTTGCAAGAGAGCTGTTGACTGAGAGAGAGTGTCCATTTGTTGAGAGGAGAGGGGTTGCAATTGGGAATGTGTAGTCAAGGACTCAACTACTACTTTGGCATGCTGAACTTTAGCTCTCCAGTCAGGCATGAAATTACTCCCATATTCATGAATAGCATGTTGAAGCCTGTCCACAAGGCGTTGCCATGCAAAATTACAGTCATAATGGACATGGGCTGTAAGAGAAATTATGGCATATCAGATCAATTGTTGAAATTGTGCATGCTGCAGGTATCCTTTATTGATATGTTTCATCCGAATGGAATGTAAAGGCATGTCATCCCAGGGCTGCCAAACTGAATATTCAGCCATAAAGGAGCATGGTCAGAGAGACCAAGAGAGTGATCAACCTCAATATGAAGACTGAAATCTGTATATTGTTGAGCATGCAGTAAATACCATCTATCCAAGCGAGCCGAGTAGTTAGTAAAGGCATTATGATGATAGGTGTAGCCCACTATTCCAGTGTGCATGGTTGTCCATAAATCTTGTGCATGTGTCGTGGTAAGTAACTCCTCCCATGATCGCTTTTCAGAAGGGATCATATGAGATCTATGAGTAGTGTTGTCTAATTGCATGAAATCCTTTGAACCAAGACTCTATATACTGCGGGAACTCAACGGCAAATGCTACTAAAACTGCTTGGAAATACTTGAGTCACCCCTGACCTGCCTGTGGAAACCTTTCACCTACCATCTTTGTCGTTCCTGACGCTCTGAACCTCCTGAGGTGATGTTGGAGCAAACTTCCGTCTTCTGTGGAAGAGAAACCCCCTGCTGCTGCCAGTTGAAGCCCAAAACTTATGTCCTCCTGAAGCTCTGAACCTCCTGAGGCGATGTTGGAGCAAACTTTCATCTTCTGTGGAAGAGAAACCCCCTGCTGCCAGTTGAAGCCCAAAACTTATGTCCTCCTTTGATGATGGATGTCATTCTTTCCTAGAGAGTTCATGGGCAAACATGTATGCCTTGCAGATGCAAGACGGACTGCTAAGATGACTGCTAAGATATCTGCTATGCAAACCATGTGCAACCCTATATGCTGTGCAAGAATGCAGATGGATGGGTTACTAATGCATACCTAAGGGAAAATCCCTAAAGGTGGCCTGCAAGATTTTGAGAACTGGGTTTAACTGTGCGGAAGCGATTAACATGATGTCTGAATGAATGACTGATGGAATGAACATGATCTAAGGCTGGTTACCTTGTAACACTCTGATACCAATGTGGCATGTGAGGCTTCGACCGTAGTAATCACAACCTTAGTCTAACTAAGCTGCACTTAATGATGTTTAAGAGATAGACAAATATGTGTCAATGCAATGCAGCTATATTAGATGATGAATGCGGTTACAATGAGATCCAAAGGGATGTATGCTGTCCTAGATGATGTCTACCCCTGGAAGAGAGGGAAACATGCTGAATAATGATGAAGGATGGCTGAAAGATGGCTGTCCTGACTCCAATGCTGAGTTCCACCACTTGTATGCTGATATCCCTCTATGTAGGAGTTGGGAAGATGGCTGAATATGCTGATGCGTGGATGCGCTGCTGTTCCTAGCCCTCTTGGTGTAGAAACGCTAAAGGAACACACTGTTGGCTGCTGAACTGTATCCCCCTTTGCTCCTAGGAAGGAAAACGCTGAAGAGATCCAGATGTCTATGTTGAAATGATGCGTTTCTTTATATATGGGAAATTGGTGCCGGTCGGCCAGCTTGGCTGCAGTCGGCCAGCTCTGAATATGCTCACGACTGCCATTTAAATGCCATAAATGCTTTAAAGGCTGGTAGGCTAACTTGAATGCTGTCGGCTACCTCTAAAAGCCCCAATGCTTTTGTCTAGATGGTTAATATGATGCTACAATGCTGAATCCAACCCATACCATGTGGTACATGCTGAAAACATTCATTTAAATGTCCATAAAATTCTTGATAAATCGTGATTAAATGCCTGATGATGCCATGCCATAAAATAATGCCATGTCACTGTACACCTGAATGGTGTGCACGTGACATTTCCCGCTGCTAGATTGTTGCTGGGTGGTATACCTAGCAACCTTCGACTCCTCTGTGATCCTTTGCCTCCGAACCGCTGCCCCCTTCTGTCTTCTGCTGTGCCAGGACTGAGGTCGTTTGCAGGAGTGAAATCCTTTGAGCCAAGACTCTATATACTGCGGGAACTGAATGGCAAATGTTGCTAAAACTGCTTGGAAATACCTGAGTCACCCCTGACTTGCCTGTGGAAACCTTTCACCTACCATCTCCGTCGTTCCTGAAGCTCTGAACCTCTTGAGGCGATGTTGGAGCAAACTTCCGTCTTCTGTGGAAGAGAAACCCCCTGCTGCTGCCAGTTGAAGCCCAAAACTTATGTCCTCCTTTGATGATGGATGTCATTCTTTCCCAGAGAGTTCATGGGCAAACATGTATGCCTTGCAGATGCAAGATGGACTGCTAAGATGATTGCTAAGATATCTACTATGCAAACCATGTGCAACCCTATATGCTGTGCAAGAATGCAGATGGATGGGTTACTAATGCATCCCTAAAAGGACAAATCCCTTAGGGAAAATCCATAAGGGTGGCATGCAAGATTTTGAGAACTGGGTTTAACTGTGCGGAAGCAATTAACATGATGTCTGACTGAATGACTGATGGAATGAACATGATCTAAGGCTGGCTACCCTGTAACGCTCTGATACCAATGTGGCATGTGAGGCTTCGACCGTAGTAATCACAACCTTAGTCTAACTAAACTACACTTAATGATGTTTAAGAGATAGACAAATATGTGTCAATGCAATGCAGCTATATTAGATGATGAATGCGGTTACAATGAGATCCAAAGGGATGTATGCTGTCCTAGATGATGTCTACCCCTGGAAGAGAGGGAAACATGCTGAATAATGATGAAGGATGGATGAAAGATGGCTGTCCTGACTCCAATGCTGAGTTCCACCACTTGTATGCTGGTATCCCTCTATGTAGGAGTTGGGAAGATGGCTGAATATGCTGATGCATGGATGCACTATTGTTCCCAGCCCTCTTGGTGTAGAAACGTTGAAGGAACACACTGATGGATGCTGAACTGTATCCCCCTTTGCTCCTAGGAAGGAAAACGCTGAAGAGATCCAGATGTCTATGCTGAAATGATGCATTTCTTTATATATGGGGAATTGGTGCTGGTCGGCCAGCTTGTGCAGTCGGCCAGCTCTAAATATGCTCACGACTGCCATTTAAATGCCATAACTGCTTTAAAGGCTGGTCGGCTGACTTGAATGCTGTCGGCTGCCTCCACAAGCCCCAATGCTTTTGTCTAGATGGTTTATATGATGCTACAATGCTGAATCCAACCCATACCATGTGGTACATGCTGAAAACATTAATTTAAATGTCCATAAAATGCCTGATAAATCGTGATTAAATGCCTGATGATGCCATGCCATAAAACAATGCCATGTCACAATACACTTGAATGGTGTGCACGTGACATCAATGGCATGCCACATGGAAGCTCTGGAAGAAAAAGTTTGCGAGGCATAAACAGAGGCAAACTCCCAAATATCACCATTGACATCACATTGAATCACCATCCATCTGCCATCACAATCATTGAAGGCAAGCTGGGGCTGTAGTTCATGTCTGACCAATATGCAAAGACCCGAGAAATGCTTAGTACCTGCATAGTGGATATCATAGCCCCCAAAATAGCCAAAGAGAATTAGCATGTGAATGAATCCATGGTGATGGCTGGAGGAAAGAGTATGTCATCCTAACCGTTAGGTCAGAAAGAATAACAGGACGAGAGTTTGAGCCCACCGGGTGTAACTGCCAATCCTGTAATCTGTCCCTGTTAGATAAAGGAGGGATGGGAAGAAAAGGCTGCAGCAAGTGAGCAATTTTCCTCCAAATGAACCTGTGATGCATGGCTAGTGGATAGGAAGCCATAGCCCAAGGGACGGAAAGCATTTGACCAGTAGCATCAACAACATCATTTATGCACCTAATCCCCAATTTGCTGACATTGTATGTCCGAATCGGCTCTTGCAAGGCCAATGGAGAATCAAAAACAGCACTCCAGTAAATGCTTTCTTGCCGAAGGGAATTGGCATGAGACAAAAGGAAGGGTGCCCAATGAGCATGCGAAAGGACATGTTTCCAATCGCAAAATAAGTGAAGTGGCAAAAGGGCAGCCCGGGATAGAACCTACAAATCTGCCCAAAATGACCTCCCAGTGATCAGGATCCATGCACCATGTCCAGAAGTGCGTAAGGCCGTGCACATGGTTGTTGAGTCCATGTCCAGAAGTGCGTAAGGCCGTGCACATGGTTGTTGAGTCCATGGCTGCGTCTGACGAAAAAAGGTGAGTAGGAGAGGAATTTTCCTTGCCAAGACATGATGCGCAATATTCAGCACATTCAATCCGCCATGCATCCTCGGGGAACAAACTTTTGCCATTCGCATAAGTCTTAAAGCTTTAGCACAGAAGACTTTGTTTTCCAAAACAGCTCCATAGTCTGAGACATGAAAGCAGAAGTATCCTGAGAGGTCCAATGTATCAAAGGCAAATAGTACTGGACATAGGCCATGATAATCGACTGGACAATCCGGAGCCTAACATGGAGTGGCCAGGTGGAGAGCTTCCAGTAGTGGAGCTTGGCATGAAGTTTGTCAAAAATCCACTTTAACTGTTGTTTCCTAGTGATGCACCAGCCAATAGGGTAACCAAGATGGCGGACCACATCATAGGGTTGCATAATGTGTCCGCGCCATAAAAGAACATGCAAATCATATAAATGTAGAGGTATGAGGCTAGATTTGTCAAAATTGACATGCAGGCCAGCAGCCATGCCATATATAGAGAGAGTGTCCATAAGAGTCTTCTACTGCTGTGGAGAATTATGCTGCATAAAGAAGGAGTCATCTGCATATGCCTGAGCCATAAAGGGAGGGGCTCCAGGAATCTGAAGACCAATGAGAAGGTCCTACGCGGTAAGATGATCCAAGTATCTGAGAAGTGGGTGAGTGGCAATGGCATATAAGAGGGCACTGAGTGGACACCCTTGTCTGACCGAAGGACCCAAGGACCAAGATTGAGAAAGATGATTGAGAAGGATGCATTGGGCTGCTGTAGAGTCAGTATACAAGCAGTAGATGACATTAGCCATTTTTGGCCCGAATCCCATCTGAGCCATTGTCTGTGAGATAAAATCCCAGTTGACCGTGTCAAAAGCTTTAGCAAAGTCCACTTGCATAATAAAAACATCTTGGTCAGAATATTTTGCATATTCAATAGCCATGAGAGCATTGCCAATATTATCATGGATCTGCCACCTAGGAACAAAGCCATATTGCAAGGGATGCAGACCCTCATAAAGCACTTGCAATGTGATGGGCCTCCAATCCATGAGATGCTCACACAAACTCCGCTTGGGGATGAGTTTACCTATGCCATGCTTCCATGATTGGGGGAGTACTCCTATGTGCCAAGCCTCATTAATCATTTGCAGGATAACACCTTTAAGGTCTTCCCAAAAGTGTAAGAAAAATTCCACCGTGAGGCCATCATACCCTGGTGCCTTACCAGTGTTGAGATGGGACAAGGCATCATCAAGCTCTACATCAGTGAAAGGCATATCAAGTTTGAGAGCTTCCTGTGGGTTGAGAATGGGAAGAACATGTTGTAAAAGAGTATCCCGAGCTTGTAATTCGTGCAAAGAAGTGGTAGCAGGGGGTGCAAACAGTTTCTGAAAATAAGAAAAGCATTCATGTTGGAGCTCTGAGAAAGACCAAGTCCATTCACCATCCACAGTTTATGGAATCTGAGGCAAGAGGTCTTCCTCCTGGAAGCATGTAACCCTTGAAAGAAAGATTTTGAAGAGCAGCCTTTATCCATGAATTGAGTCATCCTTGCCCGAACCTGCCACTTGGCCAATTTCCATCGGTCATTAGCTTGCAAGAGAGCTGTTGTGACTGAGAGAGAGTGTCCATTTGTTGAGAGGAGAGGGGCTGCAATTGGGAATGTGCAGTCAAGGACTGAACTACTGCTTTGGCATGCTGAACTTTAGCTCTCCAGTCAGGCATGAAATTACTCCCATATTCATGAATAGCATGCTGAAGCCTGTCCACAAGGCGTTGCCATGCAAAATTACAGTCATAATGGACATGGGCTGTAAGAGGAATCATGGCATATCGGATCAATTGTTGAAATTGTGCATGCTGTAGGTATTCTTTATTGTTATGTTTCATCCGAATGGAATGTAAAGGCATGTCATCCCAGGGCTGCCAAACTGAATATTCAGCCATAAAGGAGCATGGTCAGAGAGACCAAGAGAGTGATCAACCTCAATATGAAGACTAAAATCTGTATATTGTTGAGCATACAGTAAATACCATCTATCCAAGTGAGCCCAGTAGTTAGTAAAGGCATTATGATGATAGGTGTAGCCCACTATTCCAGTGTGCATGGTTGTCCATAAATCTTGTGCATGTGTCGTGGTAAGTAACTCCTCCCATGATCGCTTTTCAGAAGGGATCATATGAGATCTATGAGTAGTGTTGTCTGATGGCATGGGAGAGTTATTAAAGTCTCCGCCAAGAAGAGCACAAGATCGCCATGGGTAAGAAGCAATGGCATGCCACATGGAAGCTCTGGAAGCAAAAGTTTGCACGGCATAAATAGAGGTAAATTCCCAAATATCACCATTGACATCACATTGAATCACCATCCATCTGCCATCACAATCATTGAAGGCAAGCTGGGGCTGCAGTTCATGTCTGACCAATATGCAAAGACCCGAGAAATGCTTAGTACCTGCATAGTGGATATCATAGCCCCCAAAATAGCCAGCCTGGCCAGCCATAGAATGTTGGTTATGTTCTTGCAAACAGAGAATGTCCAATTGCCTAGTTAAAACATAATTCCACACTAGCCTCCACTTTAGAAGGATTGCAGAGGCCCTGTACATTAAGAGTAACACAATGGAGTTTGTCAAGCATGAGGATATATACAAAAGAGGAGACCAAGAATATACAACCAAAGAGTGCTTAAGCATCAGCCATCTCATGGGCTGCAGCCCTTCCTTCCCTGGGTCAAAGGATAGCCCTTCCTCAGACTCACAAATAGGAATGTGTTTTTTGAGAACTCCAACCCAATTGAGAAGAACCGGGGGAGTGGCTGAGGTAGAGGCTTGGCCTGGAGTAGGAGTAGATGCATCCTAGTGGCGAGATTGAAGGGGTCTTTGCCTCAACACCCTCTTGGGCTGTAAAAAACCATCATTATCAGGGGCCTTCTCTTTCTCTTTACCTTTGTCCTTGCCTTTAGCTATGGCTAGCATTTGCAAAGCCACTTTCCCAACTTTGGAGGCATTTTTATCCAAATTCTTGGACCCAGTAGTCTCTTGCTTATGAGTGGGCTGAACCAGGGGAGAAGGTATAGTAGTGACTGGAGAGGGATGCAAGATAGTAGGGCATTCAGAGGCCAGATGCCCGTACTTATGGCATGAAAAACAAGCACCTGTAAAAATTTCCCATTTCAATTCAAAGTACTTTTGGCTCATTGGCAAACCTTCAACCTCGACTGCAATAGAGGGGAGGGTAGGGGTATCTGTGTCCCACAAAACAAAATCTATTACGATTCCCAGCAGGGCGAGGGGGGTAGATAACTTGGCCCAGTGCAGCGGCCAATCCTGGCAATTCTTCTCGCATATAGTCTGGGAAATTAACCACCTCCACCCAAACAGGACAATGATGTCGTATGAGACTTTGATAGTCCTTATTGGGGAACCATGGCATAGCATGTACCATTTTCTTGCCATAAAATAAAGGAGAAAATTCAAGCACACGTTGCTTCTACAAGGCATCGGTGAGGTGAACTTCATAAAACCCACGGGAGGCAAAGTACACCCCCTCCACAAAAGAGCCACCAAGGATAGACTAGTTGTACCAGAGATGGTAGCTGCAATTTATAAGTAACCTGAGGAATAGGCTTGCTCCAATCCTGGCGAGATTGATGGAAGTCCTCTTTCAGAGTATCAAAAACATATTGAGCCTCTTATGGTGCGACATTGTATGACCTATGAGAGAGGGTTGAATCCATCTTGAGACAATGGAATCTCCCTTGAATCAAATAATAGGGTGGGCATCTGAACATATAATGCTTCTCAATCTGCACCTCCCTAACTGTGTACCTTGCATAACTATGCCTCTCAAGTAATGCCCTTTGCTCTACCAAATTCAATCTGATTCAATCTACACATAGTGCGATGATACTCTTTATTGGCCGATGATAATATGGCATGTGATCTTCCGATGAGGGTATCTAGGGCTGACAATGAATCCATCCTCAAAAACTTGCAGGAAGTGCTCTTTATAAAATTAGAGTTTTATAGGGAGATATAGTGGTAAAAGGAATCAAAAGATATTGATATCTAGATTACCTATCATCTTCTTGGAGATTTCAATTGTGTGCCTCAAGGCCACGTGATCTACTTGCAAGGCTGCCACAATGTGAGGAAGGGAGCTGGTCGGCCAGTCCAGAAGACTATTGGCTGGAGAACACCCTGAGATATTTAAAGAAGATGAAGAACTCCTTAAGCTTAGGGTTCCCAATACAATAGAGGATGAAATGATGGGCTCTTAAAGCGAATGTTGAAATATAGTGTTGCATGGATGATGACCTATAGGAAGCCTAATCAATGCATAACCAGCTAGATTCATCTCATTCATAGATGTACAAGCCATTGGAAATCCTAAAGCTTCATTCCATTGTCAGTGGTCACCTACTTTATCTAGCTCAGAATCCTAATTCTAATGGTCACTTCATAGAGAGGGACATGTTAGCTACCCACAAATAATAGTGGAAGAGGAACTCATTGGAGGACCTATCTAATTAGAAAGTCACATCATGTGTGGCCTAAAGAATGGGATATGATAGATGCACAAATTGTGTTGACCACACTGACTGTCCCACCATAAACTTTGCATTCATTATTTTACTTGCAAATAAATAAGGATGTTGAGGATCTTCAAAGGTAGTTGCTGCTGGAGAATATAGATTACATTAACATATTTCACAGATGCAAAGGCAGTGGTGGTACATCATCTTGAAGATAATATCTTTGACAGCCTAGAATCTTGGGAATATGACTTCATCACATGAGGCAAGATCCATCAAAGGCCAGATCTTTTGTATAGGGTTGTAAGGCAGGTATTCCCTAACATATCTGCAATTTGATTCAGCCAACAGAGGAGGGACAAAATTGTGAGTCAAGACACCTTACCTGGCTGCCGTGAGCGTGGATTGAGAGACGAACTGCGCGCAGCGTGGAAAAGTTTGAAGATGCTATAGTTCGCGCGAAACGGGGAAGAAAATGAACACATTTTAGTTTTTTTAAAAATTTGCGATGCATAAACGACTCCAAAAAAAAGGTGGCTTATGCATCGCAAGTCCGATGCATAAACCACTCATTTTGTCATTTAGAAGGAAGCTGCTACTAACGGTTCGAGAGGTATGCCGCAGAGTCCCATGCATTCGCAGAGCAGTGGACCAGCTTCTGGTCCTCATACCCAGAGGGGAAGGAGTCGAGGCGCGCGGAGTACCTAGAGGGGAAGGAGTCGAGTATTCACATTTTAGTTTTTTAAAAAAATTCGCGATGCATAAACGACCCAAAAACAAAAGGTGGCTTATGCATCGCAAGTCCGATGCATAAACCACTCATTTCCAGTTTGCAAGGGTCGCTACAATGGTGGCATACACAACTGCAATTTAAACGTCGCATAAGCATCCACAAAAGCGACCCCTGCTATTTTCTTCATATTTATATGAGGGTCGCTATGTATAGACGATTCTTGTAGTGATGAGGCATATAATGCAGTATATTCCTCATGTATAATGCATGAGGCGTAAAATGCATAAGCCTCATGTGTTAGGCTCATCCATTAGGCATGAGGATCATGCATGATGCGTGAGCCTTATGCATAATGCATGAGGCTAATTCTTTCATAAGCCTCATGCATTAGGTTAATACATGAGGGTTATGTAGGCATTAGCCTCTTGCATTAGGTCAATATTCATAGCAATTTGCTAAACATAGTCCATATTTTCCCCTTGATTGCACAATAATTGTAAGTCCAAAGTTCATGTTGGCACATGCATAAAATGGACCATGATACAACCATATTTGCAAGGCCACCCTTTGGGTAAGAGATCATTCAAACTAGCCCAAGACAAAGTAGAACATAGGATAGTCCATTTGCATTACCTTCCACTACCAAGTCCAAGTACTTACCTTGTATTACCTTCCACTTCAAACTCCAAGTCCTTGTTTTACATTACTTTCCACTATGGACTCCAAATCCTTGTCTTGTATTTTCTTCCACTACCGACTCCAAGTCCTTTTCATCCACTTGGCTCGACTTGTTGAGGATCATTAAGCTACACATATGTGAGTTGCTAGATTACACAAATATGTCTCAATGAAAACCATCACCCTTGACAAAGTTATTCCTCAACAAGTCACACCAGAATGTAGTTTGTCTTTTAATATCATTCTGAACACCAAGGTTTGTTCTTATAAATCTAAAAATTTTTACAAAATCAATGGTCCAGGAGGCAACTCTCCCTTTATGTTCTCTCTATTGCATATATGGTCTTTGATAGGTCATTCTGGTATTTTGTAAATGTCAATAAAATTATCTCTCTCTCTCTCTCTCTCTCTCTCTATATATATATATATATATTATATTTATATGATCTTTGTATTGCATCTTTGGTCTCATATGTCATTTTGGTATTTTGTAAATGTTTACAAAATTTTAATTCTCTCTCTCTCTCTCTCTCTCTCTCTCTCTCTCTCTCTCACCCACACCCCACATGAAACATGAAAGGTATCCATTCACAACAATGACATCATGGGGATCATAAGAGGAGCCGTATTGATGCACTTGACCATGTGAGTTTGTTGTATACATTAAATTAAAGATGATCTCCTACCACATGGCCCTTGTTTTCAATCTTTATAAAAACTCTAAATTATGGAGTACTATACCACACGTTGACATAAATTCTATGTATTAACAAGGCCCTTTCTTTTCATCTTTATAAAAACTCTACATTAGGGACATAATTATTGTACCACATGTTAGAATATATTCTATGCATTAAGCATTTAGAGATGAGACATAAGCACTCCATTGGGATGACTTCCCAAGTATGCCCATGGATCCCTTTTGAAATAAAAAGGGAAAAATGTAGGGGCACACACAACTCATAGTTGTGGACTCATACATGGAACCTACATCTACATCCAGGGTGCTTTTGCATTGGGTGTTTCTTTTCTTAATTTAGTGAAATATTGAGATCTCAAGGAAACCTAGTAATATACCTCTAAACCTTAATTTAGGGATTCTTATAAGTTGATGTTATTTTATTCAAATCAATCTGAAATAGGAGAAATTGGTGGTTAGCATAGTCACCTTACGAGCCACAAAAAAGTCTATGTTAGAGCTTTGAGAGTTTCCCTTCTAATACCACTTCCTTGAGTACCACCTCACAAGAGTCTCTTTTGATGATGTGAAGCTTCATTCCCAAACATCTTTGATTTCTATATTACATCACCTGTGAGAGGGGGTGGAAAACCAACACAAAAGAGGTACTATATTCTCCTATGCATCTAATAGTACACACAAGGTGTTTTGCATATGCAATGCTCTTGCATCTCAATCTCCCTGGTCTCGCATACCTTTTTCATCCATGGCTCCCAAGCTTCATTACATGTAGCTATAGAGATACTCTTGTATCTAATTAATGTCAACTTGTGAAATTCTAAACATGTTCCTTTTACAAAACTTGAGATTCTTGGTAAGCCTTGGCTTGGGACACCAAGTGTGACTTGTGTGAACACCAATCAAGTCTGGATGATAAATTTGAATTCTTGTTGAGATAGATCTAATAAAGGGAAGTAGAGATTGTGATCGAAAGAAAAAATGTGGTCCATTTTAATTCTATGCAGGTCAAACCAATTGATGATATATTAGTACCACCACCTTTTGTGGCCCTATTGTGCAAGGTGTCTAGAAGAATCAAATTCCATTCTCGCAAGGCAATGCATGCCTTGTGTGTACAAATGGGAAATGTAGGTGATTGTTTGGAAGGGGGCGTCAAGGACCAATGCTCTTGCCCTAAACTCAACCAAGACTACCTCGAGGGCTTACTCTTGATCATTCTTAAGAAACAGTATCACTTCCACTTTTTGTCCTCCTCCAACCCTCCTTTCCAAAATCACATATTATGAAAGGAAAGGGATAACATGATGTAATACAATGTATTTAGAATAGAATATTTTGGGGTTTTTTATAAGGCTTTTTGATTGGAGGAGCGAAGTACGATATATCTAGGCCAGTGTTTCGGTTGTGTTGACACAAGTATTGATCTTATAATTTCCTCTCTTTGCTTGATAGTGTCAGTACCAACATGGTGCTTGCATGTGAAAATAGGCTATTTCCACTACTCGTAGTTCAATCCTGCATTGGGTATGTGCAAAGCATGACATAGCTTTAGTAGTATAGCTTGTTTCCCAATGTGGTGAGCTAGTGCATTTGTGAGATTATGAAGCATGAGATTATGGCCCTTGAGAGTGCAAAGCAAGTGGTACTCTCAAAAAGAGAGCTAGTGCATTTGGGAGATTATGAAGCATGAGATTATGGCCCTTGAGAGTGCAAAGCAAGTGGTACTCTCAAAAAGAGAGCTCGCAAGTTAGATGTGGTAGACCTTTATCACTTTCTAGCTTCTATAAACCATTGGTTACGAGTCCCTTAATTGACGTCACATTTTCCCTAATTGTATAAATTAAGAGAAGGAAAGCCCAGGCACACGCAATAATATAAGCCAAGTGGAGAACTCCCATCCTAGGTATCATCTGATGGTTTTACCAATACTAATGAGTGAAAGAGCCATGATATTGTCACCATCTAGAAATGGAGGTGATTTAGAGTAACTCCTTTTTAAAGGACAAACAAACCCTTGAGGCATTCCATCCTAACAAATTCTTCTAGTGGTTCCCACTAGGAGCGAACAATTTAGTTTTTTTCTTAGATGGAAATTTCGGGATTTTTTGAACAGAAGGTTCAGACTCTGTATTCTTATCATTGGACAGAGGGGCAACAGAAGGTGTCATTAGCTTTTTCCCTTTTTTTGGAGCTTTAGATGAACCTGCAACACAAACAAGATTGAAATGTAGTAATAAACTATCAAGTGACATGAAAAAAAGATAGCAGTATACTACTTCATGGGTTACTTCCACACCTGAGGACCGGGCTTTCTGCTTCACCACACGTAGATTGCAGACAACAAAGGAGCCTTCTGGTGGCATCACGATTCTGGATGTTGTGGGAATGCACTCAGCTCTTGGAAGAGTTGATGCAGAGGGTTGAGCCTCATCACAGAGTAACAATGTACAAGATGGACCAGGGTCCATGCATTGACATAACATAGACGAAGAGCAAGGGCCTCGATCTATCTTCATTATATTAGTAATGTTATTGAAGGGATTTTTTCTTGGAGGCATCACAGTTACACAATAGAAGCAGGGCAGAAATTGAAAAAGTGAAGAAATTATTAAATAAGCAATGCTATGGTCATAGAATAAGAAACCCACTGGATAGTATGGGCTGAATTATTCGTACAGCATACCATAAAAAGAAATCTATACTTCCAAAAAAAAGACAAACAAAAGAAGAAACATCATGGAGACATAACTACATGCACTTGTCCAAGATTTAAAGTATCTATAGACACGTGTCCATTGCATGTACAAATAAATAGAATCCAGAAGGCAGTATAGTTAGTAGCGGTAAGAAATAGCATGTGTCGTCCATCAGATTGAATTTTTCTATTTAAACAATTCTCCATGGGGATTTCAAATTTTCAGATTTTTAATTTATCAACCCATAACTTGATCTACTGATCAAAAGTTAATAGTAATAATCTGCCAGCACAATTCACTAATCTCATAGTGATTGGTTGAAGTCATTAACGTCATTCTAGTTAAGAACATCATCACAGGGACTCGTCCCATTCATCCTCATTGCAGTTTCGCTCAGCTTAGCTCAACCAAAATTTAGGGATCATCATTTTTCAATCAGAATCCAAATCAACTCATCAGTTTTCAACCAGAATTTAAAAATCATATCAACCACATTCGAATTCATCATCTGGGTAGCATTAATGCTTATAATTTCAAGTCTTAGATTTACTCGTATATACTACCAGTAAAGAGCTACAGTTATACCCTCGGTATATATGGGTAATGGTCTTTCGAACTATAATACCATCATGTCTAGGCCTCAAGCAAGTCAGGGATTCCATACAATTGCGGTACTTCCATCTGAACACCGAATTACCAAATTACAAATTTCAGTTTGAATATCAAATTGTATGAATTTTATCACACAATTACAACCTTTTAGTACTTCTTGATAAATTTTTGACATATTTGGCTTCTCGGTAGATCCTCCTTAGACAAATAGCTCTCATACCAACTGTGAGATCCCGGTCCCCACCGCGTAACGGATTCGGGGTGCTAGCAGTGGAAGTAGCACAGCTTGAGCGAGGCAGGGTCCCACACTCAGGGCCTCGCCCACGGATATCCGGACAAGTGACTAATTCCTCGATTCTTCCAAACCGAACTCGGAAAAACTTCTCTTGCCCGGAAAGCATGGGCAATTCCACCAAGATAACTTTTCCCCTAACGTAGTCAAAAGCCTTAACTAATTGAGCTCATCTGACCGAATCCTTAAGTCCCATAGTCAAATCAGGAAAAAAGACTATACTTGGATCATAGAGATCAACGCGTTTTTCCTCATTGAGAGGCACAGCCGTTGATTCTTTTCCATAGAACAATTTTTGTCCGGGATTTATTTCATCTATCGAACTAAACAAAAATTGAGTCTCGATTTACGGATCCATCAGTCTAGCCTAACCCCATCCAGTCCCATGGGTTAGCCAACCGCCCAACCACTGTAGTGATGGGATCCAATTTAGAATTTGGTTAGGTTTTGTTCCTGGTACCAGGGAAAAGAGTTTCTAGGCCCCCTAGCTGGAAGTTCAAGCAAACATAAACTAGTCACACCACTTACACACCCAATATGAAATTGCCTTTTTCTCACCATCAACTAACTTTAAAACAATCCTTTAATGAAACCATTATGTCACTGATCACTATCCTCAAAATCTTTGGTTGAATCCATATTTTCAATCATTCATTCATCGGTGTACTTATGGCATCATTGACCAGAACGCTCACCACCTGTTCACTCAGGGGCCTTTTCGATAGTTCCTAGCTCAGTAACCGGCAATATATTCACATAACAGAATGGAATCTCTGTGGAAGATCAGCAAGATCAACTAACAGATCCATATAAAAGAGCCATGGACTCATTCGTTGAGAGCCAGCAAGGTTAATCAACCAGAGCCATGCCCAGTTTCAGAAAACAACTCTTACTCCTTATTCCAATATCTTCCACGATGCACATGTGGGTTTCTTCGGTGACCCAGAGCCCAAGCACTGTATGGTCAGCACCCTCTAGGATCCTTCGTAGGTCACCTAGCGCTTCACTCATAGGCTACTTCCTTGGTCCCTCATCAACCGTACCGGAAGCTCACCATTTAAATTGTACCGAGGCTGGTCAAGACCTCGGTCGACCTTGCTACGCGAGACGTCCTCCAGTGACTCTCTGTTCAGTAGTTGTAACTTTATCAGGTAGGTCTTCACGACCACATTCTCAAGATAGTAAAAATGCTTCCCCAGCATTTTTGACATAAAACAGTCATTTACAAACAGTTCACAATTACAGTTTCTATAATGAACTCACATCCTTCCAAATTGTTCAACATCAATCCATATTACTTAATCCAATTGCAATTCATATGTGTATCCATTCTTGAGGAGATACATCATTTTCCATCACATCACATCAGATTCATTCACTTCACATAACATCCATTCCTATCTTTCTTAATTTACCTTACGTCTCATCACATCCATTTCTCATTATATCTCATTCGTTCAAATCTTATATTATTCATTCACATTCTGATTCACATGACACCTTTTCTCATCCATTCGCTTATATCGACTTCATATCCATTCACATACATATTCGCATTCATATATCCACATCCACATCCATATTCATACATCCACATCCACATCCATACATCCATTTCCACAACCACATCCATACATCCATTTTTACATCCACATTCATACATTCACATCCACATTCACATTCATACATCCACATCCACTTCCACATCCATACATCCATTTCCACATCCACCTTCATACATTCACATTCCCATTCACTGCCATAACATTCCCATTCACATTCATACATTCACATCCACATTCACATTCATACATCCACATCTACATCCACATTCATACATCCACATCCACATTCCAATTCATACATCCACATTCACATTCACATCCATACATCCATA
This sequence comes from Cibotium barometz, assembly GCF_041138505.1. NCBI lineage: Eukaryota > Viridiplantae > Streptophyta > Polypodiopsida > Cyatheales > Cibotiaceae > Cibotium > Cibotium barometz. The sequence continues at coordinate 12,903,001 of NC_141086.1, read as the reverse complement.
TCCACATTCACATTCACATCCATACATCCATATCCACATTCCATATCCTCATTCACATTCACATACATCCACATCCACATTCCATATCTACATCCATATCCCCATTCACACATCCACATTCAAATTCACATACATCCACATTCACATTCACATTCACATCCATACCCTCATTCCACATCTACATCATTTCTTTCACATACATATAACTACATCCATTCTTTCACATACACACATCTCCATCTATTCCACGTTCAATTTCATCTATTTGATTCGTTTCACATTCTCATATCTATTTATAAAATACAAGAGAATTCTTATTTTTGATATAAGATTTCTTTACGCATCTATTTATGCATTAATTCCATTTTAAGGAGACTAACACTTTCAAAATAAAAATCAATCTTTTATGCATCTTCCTATGCATAAATTCATTTTAAATGAGAATGATATTTTTGAATTAAAATCAATCTTTTATGCATCTTCCTATGCATAAAATCAAAATTGACAAAAATAACTCTTTTGAACTAAAAATAGATTTCTTTATGCATCTTTCTATGCATAAAATTAAAATTGATGAGAATAACACTTTTGGATTAAAATAAATTCTTTAGGTATCTTTCCATTCATAAATCCAATTTAGTAGGAATTACACTTTTAGAATAAAAGAATGTCTCTTATGCATCTAATTTAAGCATGAAATCATTTATGATGAAAATCACACTTTTAATATAAAAAATCTTTTATGCACCCATTTATGCATAAAAGTAATACTTTTACAATAAAATAATAAATTTTTATGCATACCTCTATGCATGAAAATCGAATATGATAAAAGTAACACTTTTACAATAAAATAATAATCTTTTATGCATACCTCTATGCATGAAAATCGAATATGATAAAAGTAACACTTTTACAATAAAATAATAATCTTTTATGCATACCTCTATGCATGAAAATCGAATATGATAAAAGTAACACTTTTATAATAAAAAAATTTATCTTTTATGCATACTTCTATGCATGAAAATCAAATATGATAAAAGTAACACTTTTACAATAAAATACTAATATTTTATGCATACCTCTATGCCATGAAAATCAAATATGATAAAAATAACACTTTTATAATAAAATAATAATCTTTTATGCATACCTCTATGCATGAAAATCAAATACGATAAAAGTAACACTTTTATAATTAAAAAAATTATCTTTTATGCATACTTCTATGCATGAAAATCAAATATGATAAAAGTAACACTTTTATAATAAAAAATTTTATCTTTTATGCATACTTCTATGCATAAAAATCAAATATAATGAAAGTAATACTTTTATAATAAAACTAAATTTCTTTTATACAAATAATCAAAAAGCATCTTCTATGCATGAAAATGACACTTTAGAATATAGAAATCATAAGGATTACTCTTTTAGAATAATGAAAGATAATACTTATTTCCAAATTTTTGAAAAATTTTGCCATAACCTCCTTTGTATGGCTGACCATTTTTCAATTTTAAGTCTCTAAATTTAATTAGAAATGCATCAAGAGTATTTAAATTATTCTAAAGTAACATTTTTCTACTTATTTATTAAGAGAAACATTATGAATACACTTGATTTTTCATTAATCATTCACCTAGGATAGAGAATGGTTGGATTTACTAGAGAAGAGAGGGGAATGCCTTTTGCAATGAGGCATAACATTATTTGCAATTTTAGAGAAGACATAAAGTATAAAAAACCATAAAATAAATGAAAAAGAAAAGAATCACCAACTTACGAATGAAATTGAGAGCTTTCTTTTGGCTTGATGGTTTGAGGGTTCAACTCTTGTTTGAGACAAGAGTGGCCACCAATCTTTTGGAAGAGGGAAGGTCAAAAACTAATGAATTATGAGTAAAATTCATTGTTTTTGGCACTTGGGAGAGGCAGGGTAACAGTGCAAAAACACTATTAAGTTTCAACAAAGGGGAGGGCTTCTATTTATAGGAAAAAGTGAGCCTCTAACCAAGCAAATTGATTCTAGAATTTTCCAGATTAGTTTGGTCAATTTTTGATCATTTTTAGGTCAGTTTTGCTCACTTTTGGATCTAGTTGAAACAGGAGAGAGGAGAGATAAAAAAATCTCATTATCTGGGAGTCTAAAACTCATTCAAGCATGTGAAATAGGCGCCCTCTTCATGAGGGAAATCCCCGCAGAGGTGTCAAAAATGCATCATTACTTCTAAATATCTCCATTTTTTAACTATTAACCTTGTCCTCAGTCAACTCTTCATCTTATGTGAGTATTTACTCATTTTTGGAGGATTTTTCTTTTATCTCTTCATTTATCTCCTCCCTACATTTGGATGAATCTTATTGGTCCATAGGAATCTTAATTTAAAATTTTAAAAAAATCTTCACCCCCAGGATAATGCCTCTTGAACAGATTATACTTAATTTCTAATGCACCTTCTCAAAATCTTTTTGAACTTCTGTTTGAGGGGAACTTATTTTAATAAGATGAGGTATCTTTCTATCCAAAAATATTTAAAATCTGAATATTCTCTTTCTTGAATATTTTCTCTCTCTAGGCTAAAACTGGTAGAAACAAGATCTTTTATATTTCTGAAGAGGGATTTGATTACAGGGGAAGATACTGGACATCCTGAGAGGCTGGGGGAGAAATCTTACAAATAGAGTATCACTCATAGGCTTATACATATGTATCATAGGCTTATGAATATGCATAAGTCTTATGCTCATGTATATGTATAAGTCTTACAGGGGAAGATACTGGACATCCTGAGAGGCTGGGGGAGGAATCTTACAAATAGAGTATCGCTCATAGGCTTATACATATGTATCATAGGCTTATGAATATGCATAAGTCTTATTTGATTTATATTTTCTCTCTCTAGGCTAAAACTCGTAGAAACAAGATCTTTTATATTTCTGAAGAGGGATTTGATTACAGGGGAAGATACTGGACATCCTGAGAGGCTGGGGAAGGAATCTTACAAATAGAGTATCGCTCATAGGCTTATACATATGTATCATAGGCTTATGAATATGCATAAGTCTTATGCTCATGTATATGGTTTAGGGATTATGCATAAGGCTTTTATGCACGTGACTCATGTATAAGAATCTTATGCATAAGGCTTATGGCATACGCATTAGGCATAAGCCTCCTTATGGCTTATGCATAGGGATGCTCATGCATAAGACTCTTATAAAGGTGACTCATGTATAAGGCTCTTATGCATAAGGCTTATGGCTTATGCATAAGTCTCAAATGCATAAGGGTTACGAATTATGTCTTATGCATAGGGCTCTTATGCATAAGTCTTATGGTTTATGCATAAGGCTTATATACATAAGGTCCTTATGTGCATAAGTCTTATGGCTTATGCATAAGGCTCTATAAAAGCATATTTATAAGGTCCTTATTTATAAGGCTTCATAAAGGAATTATACATAATGCTTTGCATACTATATGCATGCAAACTTAAACATGCAATATGCATAAGGTCCTTATTCACCTTATGCAAAAGGCTTCGTAAAGAATTATTCATAATGCATGCATGCATGATTAAACATGAATTATATTATAATTTCTCTTGTGCATGCTTACCTCATTTCTGTGGCTTGTGCATAAGGCTTCTTCATATATCTTATAGGCCCATAGGTTCCTACATAAGGATTATGCATAAGCTCTTATCCATAAGGCTTGTGCATATACATAGCCATATCATTGATCTCATGCTTACCTCATTTTCCTGTTTCGTATTATAGGGCTTGCCATTTTTGATCGCAACTCTTCTCTCAATTGCTTGAGGCAGATCTCTTTTACACAAGCTCTTTTTCTATTTATGCTTTTATTGTTTACACCCTTAAGTACTTGGGTTTAGGATTAATATGGATGGATAGAGTATGCCTCAGATGGTGACCAAACTTTGCAAGAGTGAGGGTGGCATCCACATATACACACTTACAAAGTTTGGTCAACATGAGAGCACATTTGGTTAGAATCTGCATGCCTCGATACTTCATTCTTAATGTGTTGTGGCCTTAGAGAGCCCCCTTGAAATTGGACCATTGGCTTGCACATTCAACCTGAAGGTGCTCCGATAGTAACCAAACTTTGCAACAAGAATAAGTATGGGATCCATATATATACACATGTAATGTTTTGTAGCCAACATCAGAGTATATTAAGTTGGAATGTTATGTGCCACATGGCTGATTTTGAATGTGTCATGGCTCTAGAGAGCCCCCTAAAATGTGTCATGGCTCTAGAGAGCCTCCTAAAATGGGTCATGGCTCTAGAGAGCCTGCACATTCCAACCAAATGTGCTCCAATGGTGATTGAACTTTGCAAGTGTGTATATTTTGATTTCACCCTCATACTTGCAAAGTTTTGTCACCATCCAAGCTCATTTACTTGAAATGTGTAAGAAAAATTTCCAATTTTGAGAGGGCTCTCTAAGGCTATGATACAAAAAAAATGAGATGCTTGGCATGCGCATTCCAATCAAATGTGCTCAGATGTGGTGACCAAAATTTACAAGTATGTATATGTGGATCTCATCCTCAGTCTTGTAAAGTTTGATCAACATCTGAGCTCAGGGAAAAAGGCTTAGTTATGAGGGAGCTCTCTAAGGCCATTACACATTGAAAATTAAGTGTCTGGCTCTCGCACATGCCAACCAAACGTGCACATATGAAAAGTGTGTATATGAGGACCCCACCCTCATTCTTAAAAAGTTTGGTCCATATCCAAGATTATTTGGTTGGAATGTGTGTTCCAAACATAAAATTTTGAAGAGGATCTCTAAGCCTATGACACATTGAAAATCAGGCGTATGGCCTATATATTCAAACCAAATGTGCTTTGATGGTAAGAAGATCTTTTTAAGTGTGTATATGTGGACCCCGCCCTCACTCTTGCAAAGCACAAAGTTATGAAAGGATATCTTCATTCACCTCGTTCAATCTCTCGATCTAGCCATCAGACTTAGGATGTTAGTAGAAAGTATTGAGATCTAGAGAGGTTTCCATAGCTTTGAAGAAAGCAGTCTAAAAATGCTATGTGAACTTTGCATCTTGATCACTAACAACCCTTCTATGAAATCCATGGAGTTTGAGAATTTTCCTCAAAAAGACATTAAGAACATTAAAAGATAAATAAGCCTTCTTTATTGGGATTAAATGAGTTAAAAGATAAATAAGCCTTCTTTATTGGGATTAAATGAGTTAAAAGATAAATAAGCCTTATTTATTGGGATTAAATGAGTTACCTTTATTAATCGATCTACCACCAATTAGATGGAATCATATTAGCATTAACTAAAGGTAATCCAATAATGAAGTCCATGCTATGAGCTCTCACTTTATCTACAAAATATCCAAGGGATGTAACTCTCTTGGCATCTTTATTCTTTCATATTTTATCTTTTAGTAGATTAGGCATTGAGATGAAACATGATGTAATACATCTTTGTTGATTCTAGGCTGAAAGAAAGTCTTTACATAACCAAGGTGGCCTACTATAAGGCTATCATGAGCTTCATTTAAAATTCTTCTCTTAAGATCTCCATCTTTAGGAACACAAAAGTGATTATTGAAGTACAAGCACTTATCTTCCCACTGAGACAGTACGATAAAAAAGATAGAGATGAACTACAAAGAGGGAAACAATTCAATCAACCCATGTACAAGGACACATACAAGAGGATGTGGAGCCGCACGTACCAACAAATATGAGGCCACATAAGAGAAAATACGGAGCAACATATACAAGAAGATACAATATAAGACATGATCGACGCATTTTTTCAAGGTAATTAAATAAATGAAGGACAAGATGCATTGTTTTAAAAGAAGCATTAATACAAAAATTTGCATCGAAATCTTCTTTATACGAGGGATCACGAACGCCAAAACTTCAAGCTGGTCTTTCTTTGTATCAACTTCTTTGTACAAAAATTGGCATCAAATTCTTTGTATGAGGGATCCCGAATGTTAAAACTTCAAGCTTGCCTTTCTTTGTAGAGCTTGTAATCTAGTTTTTCTGCTAAATGTTTTATTATAGTATCATAAATTTGGAGCTTTATGGAGCGCATAGTTCAGTGTGGCTTTTAAGGTGTGAGCTTCACAAGTGTGACCTCATGGAAGGTGTAAGCCTCACAAGCTTGGTCCTTCATGGGAGTGAGCCTTACACGTGTGAACCTTCACGAGTGTAAGCCTCATGGATTGAGCCTCACAAACGTGAACCCTCACAAGTATGAGTCTCATGGGCAGGAAGCTTCCTGGAGTTTGATAAGTGCTCTTGCTAAGTGCATAGTACATTCATAGGTGCTTCACAAATACATATTCACCTTCACGACAGTCAATTGAGCCTCACTAACATCCAGTAAACAACACATTGGTCTAGGACACAACAATCTTAATTGCATTGGCTTAGAGGCCACTAAGATTGTGAACCAACTCTAGGCCATTCCACCTTTGTGTATATTCTTGCCATCTGCTTTTTGCTTTATCTATTCTTTCATCCACATGCACTCAGACATTAGGGAAGTTTTGGGGTCTACAAAGGACCCTAAGGACTTTTTAGAAGAATATTCCCTTTTTAAACTAAAAAAATGAACAGGTGGTACACTTTTTAAAAATTATCTCTAAATTTTTCTGTTGTTGTGGCTGCATGGGTGGGCGATAGGTTTGTCCCAATCTCCTTAGTACTAGGTTAGCTATCTGGTCTGGATTTACTAGTGTGCTAGACCCTGAACTTTGGTCATCGCCCCAATGATCTCTAGGTTGCACCTGAGGGCGAGTACCATCTTGGAATTTGAAGTTATCTGTGAAATCCATAGCATCATGGGGGCAACACTCATTGAAATTTGTATGCTTCTTTGCATAGAGATGTGTGTGCAGTGTTGAATTTTTGAGTCCTTTTAAGAAGAGAGAAATTAATCGGTGGGATTCTCATCTTTTGGGCAACGATTAATGTATTGCTTCATCCTATTTACATAGTCTTTAACACTCTCAGTCTCGCCTTGCTTGAAAGAGCAGATGTTTGCTACTGTGTCATGCTAAATTTCCATAAAGGAAAAAGTAGCAATGAATCTCTCTTCCAAAACTCGTAAAAAGAAGATTTGTCTAAAGCCTCTAGTGCCTGAAACTAAGCAAGGGCCTTTCCCTCTCAAGAGTGAGCCCAAATCCTTCAATCCTACTGTGTCATGCTAAATCCCAAAAAGGAAAAAGTAGCAATGAATCTCTCTTCCAAAACTCGTAAAAAGAAGATTTGTCTAAAGCCTCTAGTGCCTGAAACTAAGCAAGGGCCTTTCCCTCTCAAGAGTGAGCCCAAATCCTTCAATTTGCGTATGCTTGTCAGTTACTTGCTTAGCTCGAACTGCTTGCCTGAATGCTGCTACATGGTCATATGGATCTCCCAAACCTTCGTACTTCTTTACCAATTTCTGAAGAGTTGATGGCCTTACTCGTCTTGAATACTCATCATCGGGCCTACGCCCTCTCACTCTCGGTGGTTCCTCTCTTTGGTAAGGTGGTCCATATGCGTTCGAAATCGGTGTGGGTCCCCTATTACGTGCCTCACCAACCCTCTCCAAAGATCCTGTTACCCACATTTCAGGAGGTGCATTTATGGGAGGCCGAGTTGGCTCCCCTACCCTCCGATTGTCATAGTGACAGAAACGTTGTTGTGGTGTGATCTGTGGTCACACTTTTGGTGTAGGATAATATCTTGGTGCTAGAGTTGGGCTACTTGCAGTGGTCCACTTTGATGTTGAGGGTCCCTCTCTAGTGAACTCTCATAGGGGAGGAGCAACAGTTTCTCCAAGAAAGGCTGTCTCTCCTGGTTTAGCTGTATTAGTTGAGAACACTTCCATGAATAATGGTTGTCCTCTCCACGTGAGCTCATGAATCTCCTTCCAATCTAAGGTTCGGTATTCATTGGCACATTTATCAACGATTGGGTTCATGTATCTTGCAAGCTTCTCGACTACCACCACAAGTGCTAGAGGAAGATTTAGCACTGGCAATCTAGTTATGGCATAATATCCTTCTAAAGAGTCCTTATAGACCTCTTGAAGTGGGTCATCCTGAAAGACCTTTGTCACTGGAATTTGTCGTACAAACTCCCATTGGTTCTCACCCCCCTGACCCATTTTGCTCTTGCCTTTCCTATCCCTTTCCAAATTTAGATTTACAAAAAGTAAATCATCTATGGATGGCTTTGAGGACTGGGCATTGGATGGTCCAGGCATGTCTGGCTCAATGAGCCAGTCATCTCTAGACTCCCTTGCTCTGGAAGACTTAGATAAATCTAGAAACTCACTCTTAGAGAGCTCTCCTAATTTGTCTACATTCTCTGGATGATAGGTGACTTCGTAGTAGCGAACACCATCTCCACCCATGTACATGTTACCCTGGTCATTGACTAGAGGTGCTCTATCAAGCTCTGAGAAAAAGTCTGGAATCTTAACGAGATATCGTTGTTGTGGATCCCTAAACATCTCAGCTCCTTGAGCATTCCTGTAGACATATTGAAGTCTCACATTGAGTGGTAACCCCATGATGTTGGCTTCAAATAGATTAAAAGATCTTGTGGGTGTCCTATTTGGGGCTAAGAGATGACTATTTGACGGCCCTAGATTGTCCATAGACAATGAGCTAGTTGTCCTGGAAAGGGTATCAGATTGGGATTCGAAAAAGGTTTTAGCAATATCTGCCAAATTGCCTATCGATTGGGTCCCACTTTCTTGCGTAGGTACTCTAGAAGGTGCCCTAGACCCTAGACAGTGTCTATACGACGTCCCGACCGCAAGTGCATAAGGTCAAATTTTGTTTTGTTTTTTTTTCAAAAAAATCCAAAAATGTCTATACGACGTCCCGACCGCAAGTGCATAAGGTCAAATTTTGTTTTGTTTTTGTTTTTTTTCAAAAAAATCCAAAAATTTTAAAGTTGACTCAAACTTTGTCAGAACCCATTTTGAACCCCCTCAAACACATTAGGCCAAAAAAATAGCGTACTTTTCAGGATCGAAAATTGCCTAAAATTTACAAGTTTCCCATCCTGACTATGGGAACATGGTTCCGGGACCAAAATTTCGACGATGGGTGTTTTCTAACTCCTCTCGAAAAGTTAGATAACCTCCCAATTTTTTGCGATAGAAAATGAAAAATTTTCCAGACTTTTTTTTCCACCCCTTTGCCCAGTGCGGTGGCAGTCTTTATGGTGCGGTGTGGTGGTCTTCTCTCCGCGCGGTGCGCTGTTCACGCACAACCTCCTTCTTTTATTATTATTATTTTTTTCTTTTTTGAAGTGCATGTGCAGTGAACTTAATGCATGTGCAGCTGTGAGATTTGCAACAAATTCAATGCGTGTGGCAGGGAACTCAATGCATGTGCAGCTGTGAGATTTACAAGGAATTCGAAATGTTCAATCTTCATGTGTGTGTACAGATTTCAGTTTCTCTATAGGTGTAGGTTTAACAGAGAACTAAAATGCACAAAATTAAAGATGTAGAAAACTAAACTAAGCTAAGAACACAAAATAAAATGAACATGCAGAAAACTGAAACTATAAAAATTATCCTCAAACAGAATAATAGAAATGCAAAAAAGGCCTCTCTCTTTCGCACACAAATTGAAATTGGCAGGTTTAGCACCTACCTCCAATCCTTCGCGTGTATTGAATCCTTGTCCTAACCTCAAGGGAGAAGCGTAGCTAGCCAATTGCACTCAAATTGCAAGACAATTAAAGAGAATTTTACAATAGATTAGTCTTAAATAAGTACCAAAATTAGTCCCAAAGCCTACTCTCCTATCCAACAGTTTTGCAATCGATTGGAGCTTCACAAGGAGTGGTAGTGTGTGTATGGTGCTCAACTAATGTAGGCACTCTTTCCCAGGCAGCGGCGCCATTGTAGAGCGGTTCTCTCTACCGTGCAATATAGTGCTCATAGAGTACTACCGATCAACAAATGTGTTAAGAAACACAATGTCAATCCGAGGACTCGACTAGATTAGTGCATGAAGGCTTATCCCATGAGGGAGAGCTCACATACACGAACCAGCACTTGACGATTCAACCATTCAACACCTCAATCAATCTCTCAATCCCTTAAATCTACTATACTAATCAAGAGAATAAGCAATGCATGGCAATCTCTTAATCCCATTCAAACATTGATGAAATCTTAGCTTTTCCTAATGTTAGCAAACCCATAAGTGTGCATCTACTAACCCACGAGCTTAAGCAAGCATAGAATGTAACATTTACAAACCAACAAGCTCATAGAGAGAGTCTATCCATGAATAACTCATTCCCAATGAAGTGGGCAAGAGCTTGCATCAATGGAGACTACACACACACACACTACAAGCATGCATACACAAGAGAAAGAAAGAAGCATTCAACTAATCATAGATTAATCTACTTCAATGATGCTAAAACAGATTAAGAGAAAGAAGTGGAGCTATACTCATTGGAGCTGGATGGTCATTAGAGTACAATAGAGAGAAAGTTAGAGAGTTGCCATAGCTTGAGAGCTCAAGAGATTCACTCAATAGCTTGTGAGAATGGCCAAAAAATGTCTCCTTTCTTTAGCTAACATCTCTTTTATAGTGATGTCACTAACCCTAACCCTAGGCCTCTTTCACACATGGGCAGACAACCCCATAAGTGAGCCTTGCTTAATACACTTAGAACTCTCGTTTAGAACCCACATTGGCCTAAAACGATTTACATTGCACTTTGGCACAAAAATATGAGAAAATTATGTGCGTCTTTATGTTCCCATGGCTACAATCTCGCTCTCTCGCATTAATTGCTTCCGGCCTCCTTCCATAATCCATGTTCCCGTGAGTGTTCCCGTGAAACAGAGCTTTATGGTGCACATAGTTCAGTGTGGCTCTTAAGGTGTGAGCTTCACAAGTGTGAGCCTAACAGTTATGAACCTTCATGGGTGTGAGCCTCACGGTGCGCATAGTTCAGTGTGGCTCTTAAGGTGTGAGCTTCACAAGTGTGAGCCTTACAGGTATGAACCTTCATGGGTGTGAGCCTCACGGGTGTAAGCCTCATGGTGGGTGTGAGCCTCACGGGTGTAAGCCTCACGGTGGGTGTGAGCCTCACAAGCCTGAACCTTCACGGGAGTGAGCCTCACAAGTGTGAACCTTCACGGGTGTAAGCCTCATGGACTGAGCCTCACAAACATGAACCCTCACAAGTGTGAGTCTCATGGGCATGAAGCTTCATGGAGTTTGATAAGTGCATAGTACATTTGTAGGTGCTTCACAAACACAGATCCACCTTCACAGCAGTAACTTGAGCCTCACTCACATCCACTAAACAACACATTGTTCTAGGATACAACAATCTTAATTGCATTGGATTAGAGGCCACTAAGATTGTGAAACACCAGCTCTAGGCCACTCCACCTTTGTATATATTCTTGCCATCTACTTTTTGCTTTATCTATTCTTTCATCCACATGCACTCACACACATTAGGGGAATTTTGGGGTCTACAAAGGGCCCTAAGGTCTTTTTAGAAGAATGTTCTCTTTTTAAACTCATGAACATGTGGTACACGTTTTGCAAATTAACTCCAAATTTTTGAGAGTTGGCATTATTTAGAATCCACTCTTCAAGAGATTTCCCTTGATATATATTGTGATGGGGCTCTGGCATGGGAAAGGAGTGATACCCAAAAGGTGGTTTTAAACCCTCTATGATGATTATTTTTGGGGATTTTAAAACCACCTTTTGGGTATCACTCCTTTCCCATTGTAGATCCCCATCATGCTATATAATCTCTTAAAGGGTGCACCGATTCTAAATATGCCAACTCTAATAAATTTGGAGTTGATTTGTAAAAAACATTATTGCACGCCTATTTTTCAAGAGAATATTCTCATACTGATTTCTTAGAGGGCCCTTTTGATACCCCAAGTATCCCTTAATGCATCAACCATTCACAATAAAACCTCCTAGGACAAGTTGCATATTACTTTGGTTAGTATTCATTTATTTTCAGCTTGTCACAATTATTTTTAGCTTTACACTTTATGTTGTGACATTGCTTGAAGTAGTGAAATTTATATGTGATTCTTGAGATTGAAAAGCTATGATTCTTGACAATTTAAAGCATAAATCAGCAGCATAAAACTCTACCCCAGAGGAAACATACTTGCATGTGAATTTAGATTAGTTGCACTTCATGCCCAAGAGGCAAACACACATAGAAAAAACCAAAAGCTAAAAAAGAAAAAGGAAAAAGCATAAAATAAAAACAAAACAAACACTTTGAGGAGAAATATGGGTACAAAGGGGTAAAACAACAAATTCACCTCTTTGAGGTGGAACACGGAGAAAAACTCCCGTTCCCCTCAACCTTTCCTTGTAATTGGATGTTGCAGGTTTTGGATAATTGATATTATTTTTTTTGTTCTTTTTTCCTATGATACAAACATAAGTTTATTTCTTTAAAAAATCTTTTGCAATTTTGTTGTATGGTCACAAGATGGCTCACAAATCTATTTTATGATGATGAGAAGGAAAATTTTATGCACAATAAGAGATTCCATATAGGTCACATATTTGTTCCGAGAGATGATAGAAAAAGTGTGGCATGATTTCCATTGTGTACCAAAGGTTCATAAACTAATGAGTGCAAAAACAAGCTAGCATCACGTCAGGTATGTGAGGGATTAACTACAAGAGATCAGAAAACAAGGCAAAATGTACAAGAGAATGTACGTGGATTTTCAAGTAATGACAACGCTCGTGGAGCAACATGAAAAGTTCTACATCTATGGCCGAGGAGATTGAATAATATGCACATGTTAATGCTACTATTCAAGCATGTAAGGCCGAAAACCAAGCTTCAATTAGTAAAATTTCTATTAAGATTGAAAATAATGTATTCCATAGTTTTAAATCACGAGGTGGTAAAATAGTTAGGAATAAGTGAATTTTATCAAAAGAAGCTTATAGTAAAGCTTGCTTTGGAAAAGAAAAAGATGTCTAAAAGTATGTCAAGAATATACCTTTCGTATAGATGACCTCAAGTCAAAGTGGATTTCCATGTGCTGCCTTTAGAAAGGTATAATGCCATATTAGAGATAGATTGATTAGTGCCTAAAAAGGCCATGATATCATGTCATGAGAAGCAAGTTTGTATGATTGGAGATGATGGTAAAGATTATTACTTATAGGATCAAAGATGTGATGTAGAATTTAGAATGATGTCTGCGTTGCAGAGCAGAGCAAGAAAAGTATTTCATGTAGTATACTATTTGCTTATTAAATAGTAAGTTATTATTGTGAAGATTATAAGTGTAGATTGGAAAATCTATATCTATTATGGAGATTACAAGTCCATCAATAGAAAGATTATGTAGTCACATTTGTCGTCGTAAAGTCTGAAAGTGTTGCACTTTCTAAGCTCCTTAATTAAAGAAAGAATATATGATTGCTCTCTTGTTGAAGAGATTTGACTAAGTCTAAAGTTGCAAGCAAAGTGAAAATAAGAGTTTGCAAAGTAACTGATTACCTTGAAGTTTAATACAATAAGGCGATAATGTTTTACATCAGATTTATTATTGTTTATTAAGTTGTGATTCCAAGAAGGCTTGTTTATGACATGGATAGCGATGACTAATTTATAAGATCAAGATACTTTGTGTAATGCCTTAAAGAGAGTACAATACTAAGAGAAAAGAATCCTATAGTATTGAGATTCTAATAGATACAGTGATTATGGAGTATGTTAATTTTATCCAAGAGATAGGTAAGAAATGAAGAATCAAGTTAAGATCCTTTTTATCCAGTTAAGATCTTAAACAAGTAAGTCGTTCTTTCCAAGGCTACTTGAAGAAATCTCAAGACGAAGACACATGGATATTTATAGTTTTCTTGAAAGTCAAAATCATATGACTTCTCAAGTACTATATCAACTTTCAAGTATAATAGCTAAGTAAGAAAAACTATTTCTTAAGGTCTAATGATTGAGGTAAGATGCTTTTATCATCAAGGACGACGATTTCTTAACGCGGTGAGAATGTAACATACCTCTGAGATTAACCAAGTTATGATTAAAGATAATCCTAAGTTTTGGATACTACAGATTTCAATAATAAATTCCAAGTGGTTTTTAATGGTTTTTCAGTACTAAAGATTCTAAGTGTTAAAATTAAGTGAAAATTCTAGATTGAGTTTTCAATTAGTTAGTATTCTCAAAGGAAGCCTTTTAGTGTGTGTGTAGATGGACATGTAAATCGAAATTTGATATAAAAAAAGTAAAACGTAACCTATTTTTGGAGTCGACTTTCACATACAGAAGTTTTTAGCGATTCTGCTCAATTGAGGTTGTAGACCGCATGCATTCTGGAAATTTTAAGTGCCCACATGACTAGTATCTGATAACCATATGCGAAGTTATACCTGTTGCAAATTGCGGCCCTGATAATAAGGTCCGAGAGGCTTGTCAAATCTATAAGTAGCTCTTCCATAACTTTGGGAGAGTAGACATGGATTCCCAATCAATCAAGACATCAGTAAATATATCCAGGAAGTACACAAACACTCTTTCTATTATTTTTCTTTAAATTCGTTTGAGGTTAAATAAACATATTGATAAGCATGAATATGGGAGAATTTGAGTCGATGTATGGCATGCTTAACCATGGCAACGATGGGAAGACACCATGAGAAGAGGAGAGGGGGGGTTCCCATAAAGAACTATTGTTGATTGTCTTAGTCCGACTCATAGAATAAAACTTTGGAGTTAAAGAATTAGAAGATAGAATATTTGACTAGTTTATGACTAGATTTTAGGAATAACCTTCATTAGGAGCTATTTTGCAAAGAGTCTATCTGTCTATGTGTTTAAAATCAGATTGTGAGATAAACACGAAAGTTTTAGAGCACAAGAAACTCTACAAGAGTGTAAGAGACTATAGAAAGCCAAATTCCTTTCATTTTTGAGTTATTCGAGTGTAAAGTGGGCACTTGGCTGTTTTTGACATGTTCACTCAAAACATAACTTTGGCTATTTTGAATGCTCTCAAAGAGACCTTAGAACTCATTTTAGAGAACCATCTTTGAGACATGATTTATAGAGCATTAGAAGTCCTAAAACTTTATAGTTTCAGCCGTTCTCTAATTCTACATAGATTGAAAGATATTACTCTCCCAAAGAGACTAGTTATTAGACTTTGCCTTAGAAATTGCTATAAAGATTGACTATCTTGTCTATATAGACCGGATGGACTAATACATAAGCATAGTTAAGACTTAGTTATAGTGACTAGAGATGACCTCACTCGTTAGAACATGATAATTTATTAAATTAAAAACAAGGACTCCCATGTGACTTAAAAGATAAAGAGAAGTTAAAGACTTAAAAGCTTGTTTTATACTTAAAATTGATTGAGATTGATTTGAATATGCATGCCATGAAAGATTATGGACTAGAGATGATATGTATGAGTTATGATTGCTTTGTTTTGAGATTAATGATTGATATGCATGCATATGACTGATTGATATACATGTGTATGATGAGACTCGACAACGTCGAACACAAAACGTGATTTATGCCCTCTGGGAGCCATTTGGTAGAACCGAGAGTGGACAAGATTTACTAGAGGCATACCCGAGATAGGCACGATGTCTAGTGTGAAAGTTGGGTGGATGGGCATCGGAGAAAGCCCTAGATTTTGGCTCAATTTTGGTCATTATGACACTAACCATGTTGTCGAGCATGGTGATGATGATAGAATATCTGCGATAGACACATACATGGTGATTGATTGTGATGCTATGTTTTAATTGATAGAGATTTCTATTATGTGAATGTTTGTTTGAGATTCTAGGATTATTTGCTTATGTGATAAGAACTTTGAAAATGACGCATGCTTATTTTGCTATTTAAGAAGGTTGATTTGATTGTGTTGTTATGTGGAAATAGTAGGGTGAAGTGAGTGTAATGTTTTCTTAGATTAAGTTGTATGATTAAAATATGGCTAGATTCAAGACCATCACATTTTTCTTGTAATTCAATGTCATCCACAATCTCTTCTTGTATTTCAATTTCTTCCACCTTCTCTTCTTCTTCTCATTATAGACTTATTGATCTCTTTCTAAGATTAAACATTTTCCATGTGCTTAAATAATTGTTAATTAATTATAAAAATTTCACAAATTAGTTATCCACTTATCTATAATTCATTGCCTCAATAAGAAGGAAGGTACCCGATATATGCAAGAAGGAAATTTTCATCAATAGGTATGTGACTTTGAATATGGACACCACAACATGTTGGGGGGAATAGCAATAATTTTTGAAGTATTTTGCAAACAATGAGGGATTTGAGGCCCTTTTAACGCTATTGTGCAGAAACATTTCATTGCTATTTTCATTGCTCATCAGAAATGAAAAATTATTGTTTCAACAATGAAATTTTGTTGGTGAGATGTGTAAAAAGTGTACTTCTGCCTATTTTGTTGCCACACTGAAAGACATTATCATTAGAAATATCTTTCACCTCTTTGGAATTTTGTGCATACAAGTATTTATTCCATCCCTGTCACCTCTCCCATCCTATGCTCAATTAAGGTATGTGCTCTTCATCTCCCTTTTGTACTACGCATACAAGCTTTCCATGAAACTTCATCTCCATCAACATCTTCCTGTCCTTTGTGTAAACTAGCTTCCCACCATGAGAGCGTCTCTTCCCCCTCTCTTGTAAGTTATTCCCCTCTTTCTTGAAGCATACCCTAACCCTAGCTCTTACATAAAAACATAATAAAGTTCTTTGATGTAAATCTCTCTATTACGGTTTTTATTTAGAACCTAGGGTCAGGGTTTTGTATCACCACCATGAGCTTTCTATAAGGGTTAGGATTAGAGATATTTGTCCTTTTTATCTTTTGCTTCTCCACTTCTCATGTAATAATATGTTGTTTACTACTATTTTAATTTGGTATACTCATTTTTGCCATCTTGGTTTGATTTTGTAGGATCTCCTTTTACATCTTCAAGTGAAGACTTACAAGTCTCATAAGGTGAGAGATCCCTCTCTTTCACGATTTTTATATATTTTAGTAATTTATTTATGTTTCACGGCTTCTGCATGAGGCTTAGCCTCATACATGAGCCTCACTTATCTACGTATACATATGGCTTAGGCTAATGCATGAGGCTTAATCTTATGGATTAGCCTCATGCATGGGGATCATGGATTAGCATACACATGAGGTTTAGGCTTATGCATGAGGCTTCGGCTAGTTTATGAGGCTCATGCATCAGCCTCATGCATTAGTCATAAGAATATGCAAGCATGAGACTTATGAATAATGCTTAAGCCTAATGCTTGCATAAGCATCACATATTGACCTAATGCATAAGGATAATTCCTAAAAATGATTCATAAAAGGTTTCTATTCATCGAAACTTATGGATAGGCAAGCATAAAGGCTATCAGTATGCATAGGCATGCATAAAAGCTATGAATAGCCTTTATGCATAAGCCTCTATGCATAGAAACTCTTTGAGATCTATCCATAAGCCTTATTGTTAAGCTAACGCATGCATATGAGGCTCATTTCATTACATAATCTCTTATGCAAAAGGCTTATTCATATGTACCTAGTAGGCTCATAGGATCCTGCGTAACACTTGTGCATAACCCCTTTTCCAAAAGGGCTTGTAAAAAAGGCTTATTCATATACCTCATAGGCTCATAGGATCCTACATAAAGCTTGTGCATAAGCTCTTATGCATAAGGCTTGTGCATATACATAGGCTAAATCATAGCCTTAGCATTCATTTCATGCTTATCTCATGTTCTTGTTTTGTTTTATATGTCTCACCTTTTTTGAGCCCAACTCTTCTCAAACACTAGAGGTAAAGCTATTACACACAATATCTTTTGCTATTTCTTATTTCCACCCTTGTAAGATGGGATTTAGGATTAGTATGCATGCTCTATAAATTATCTAAGTCATGCTCAGTTTCTACATACATAGAGTATGCTCCATAGGCTTATGCATACTTTATGCATGCATAGAGTATAGCTCATAGGCTTATACATATGCATAATAGGCTTATGAATATGCATAAGGATTATGCTCATGTAAACGGTTTAGGGATTATTTATAAGGCTCCTATGCATGTGACTCATGTATAAGACTCTTATGCATAAGGCTTATAAGGCATAGGCCTCCTTATGGCTTATGCATAAGACTTTTATGCATGTGACTCATGTATAAGGCTCTTATCAATAAGGCTTATGGCTTATGCATAAGTATCATATATATAAGGGTTACGGATTATGGCTTATGCATAGGGCTCTTACTTACGCATATGGCTTATGGCCTATGCATACGGCTAATATGAATAAGGTCCCATGTGCATTGGGCTACTGCATGCATAGCAGCTCATTCGCATAAGCCTCTATGTATAGAAGCTCATGCATAAAAGGCTTCTATTCACTCATTGAAACTTATGCATAGCCATGCATAAAGGTTATCAATATCCTTATGTATAAAAAATTATGCATAGGCATGCATAAAAGCTATGAATAGCCTTAATGCATAGAAGCTCATGCATAAGCCTGTATGCATAGAAAATCTTGGGGCTCTCTACATAAGCCATATGCTTAGGCTAATGCATGCATATGCGGATCCTTTTCTTATATAATCTCTTATGCATAAGGGGCTTATGAAAAAGGCTTATTCATATACATAAAAGGCTCATAGGCTCCTCCATAATACTTGTGCATAAGCCCCTTTTGTGTAAGGCTCTTATGCAAACATCTTATTCATATACCTCATAGGCTCATTGGATCGTGCATGTCATGTGCATAAGCTCCTATGCATAAGGCTTGTTCATATACATAGCTTAAATCATAGCCCTATTTAGGATTGATTTCATGCTTACCTCAATTTCTTGTTTTGTTTTATAGGTCTCATAGCCCTATTTAGGATTGATTTCGTGCTTACCTCAATTTCTTGTTTTGTTTTATAGGTCTCATAGCCCTATTTAGGATTGATTTCGTGCTTACCTCAATTTCTTGTTTTGTTTTATAGGTCTCACCTTTTTTGAGCCCAGCTCTTCTCAATCACTCGAGGTAAAGCTCTTACACACAAGACCTTTTTCTATTTATTCTTTTCTTGCTTCCACACTTGTAAGATGGGTTTGAGAATTTGTATGCATGCTCTATAAATTATCTAAGCATGCTTTGTTTCTACATGAATAGAGTATGCCCCATAGACTTATGCATACTTTATGACTTAATAGAGTATCGCTCATAGGCTTATACATATGTATCATAGGCTTATGAATATGCATAGGGCTTATGCTCATGTATCCAGTTTAGAGATTATGCATAAGGCTCTTATGCACGTGACTCATGTAAAAGGATCTTATTGCATAAGGAGGCTCATGTATAAGACTCTTATGCAGGTGACTCATGTATAAGGTGCTTATGCATAAGGCTTATGGCTTATGCATAAGTCTTAGATGCAAATTGGTTGCGGCTTATGGCTTATGCATAGGGCTCTTATGCATAAGTCTTATGGCTTATGCATAAGGCTCATATACATGAGGTCGTTATGTGCATAAGTCTTATGGATTATGCATAAGGCTCCATAAAAGTATATGCATAAGGTCCTTATGCATAAGACTTCATAAACAAATTATACATAATGCTTTGCATACTGTATGCATGCACACTTAAACTTGCAATATGCATAAGGTCCTTATTCACCTTATGCATAAGGCTTCATATAGATTTATTCATTATACATGCATGCATGATTAAACATGCATTATATTATAATTTCTCTCGTGCATGCTTACCTCATTTTTTTTGCTTGTGCATAAGGCTTATTCATATACCTTATAGGCCCATAGGTTCCTTCATAAGGATTATGCATAAGCTCTTATGCATAAGGCTTGTGCATATACATAGCCTTATCATTGATCTCATGCTTACCTCATTTTCTTGTTTTGTATTATCGGGCTTGCCTTTTTTTATTGCAACTCTTCTCTCAACCACTTGAGGCAAATATCTTTTACACAAGCTCTTGTTCTATTTATGCTTTTCTTGTTTACACCCTTAAGTACTTGGGTTTAGGATTATTATGCATGCATAGAGTATGCCTCATAGGCTCATACATATACCTCATGCACTATTATGAACAAGGATCATGCATAAGGCAGCTCTTCTCTATAAGGCTCTTATGAATGCGAGTCATGTAAGTCCCTTATGCATAAGTCTCATATGCATAAGGTCCTTATGCATAAGGCCTCATAAAAGCATTATACATACTATGTATAAGGCTTCATAAAAGTATGATGCATACTATGTATAAGCCTATGCATAGTATCCACCATGAGTCTATGCATAAGCCTAATGCATAATATGCATGGGGCTATCCTATAACCTTATGAAGCTCTCATTCTTACTCTAATCATGCTCTTTGCATATAAGTATCTTTGTACAAGGCTTCTATGCATGAGCCTCTCATGCTTACTCTCTAATGACTATGACGTCTTATATAGATAATTGTATATATTGTGTAGGTAGTCAAAGTTTCTCCTTCTCGAACTTCAATTTCGAGAGAACCTTCTCAAGCCATAGATGTCACAAAACTACTCACCGCATCATTAATCAATATTATGCCCAATGAGGCATAGACACCATTTTTGCATACACAGGTATGTTTTTTTTCAATTCTATGTTTTATGCCTATTTATGTATTTATTCATTGAGTAAGTCTCTTTATGCATACTTATATGCAGAAAAGAAAACCATTAAGCCAATATACTTCTTTTGGCTAGTCTACTCCAACTACCTAACATCAAAATGTCGGTGCTCAGTAGAGTGATCCTATTGCACAACAAAAATAGCAGCATTTCTAGAAACAAAATATCACCAATATTTCCTAGAACTTGTAGTATAAAAACGCTGCTATTTTTGTTTCTATAGCCTCATTATATTGTAATGGACGTATGTGGTTTGTAAATATTGTTATAATATCTTCAAAGATCTTATCACATAGCTCGAGAATCCACACCATCAATGGTCTTGGCCAGCCAAGAGGGTACGCAAGATGGCTAAGACTATCACCAACTGCCCACACTATAAGTGTACAAAGGCATATCCATGTTATAGTGAGAGAATTTAGTGAGGCACTGGTGCAAGCAATGATAGCAAAGGCAGTGATCATGATTTGAATATATATATGCCTATATGTACAAATTAGCCGTGTAGGTAGCCATGAAATAGTCTAAGAAATTTGTGAGGAAGTGGTGGAAGCAATGATAGAAGAGGCACCAACCACACTACAGGGTGTATAAAGGCATAAGCATAGATGTGCAGCTCCCAGAGCTACCCTAGGGGTGTCATACACCTAAACAAGAAGGGGAAGAGATGACGATATGCTCCTACCCATGTACCACTTCCTTTCTTAATTTTTTCTTTCCTCTTGCTTGCCTCCTAATCTCTCATACAAACCGAAGATTTGATACCATAAAGGGAATTCGGGGGAGAGGGAGAGCTTAAGTTCCTTGCAAAAAAAAACACACAGACACACACGAGAGATCAAGACACAAGAGAGATGGATGACTGATTTTTCTTCAATTTTCTTCTCTTCTCTACAAAAGATAAGAGAACATAATATAAGGGAAAGTACTCTCCTAAAATAACATACAATGGTCAGTCATAGTGTGACCATTCCTCTAGTACTCCAAAGTGACTATCACATAGCCTATCATCCACTGGAGCATATCAACCATAATCTCACTAACCATGCTAGTGGCATAAGTGTCTCGAATGGTAACCAAACTTTGCAAGAGTGAGGGAGGAGTCCACATATACACACTTGAAAAGTTTGCTCACTATATCGGAGCACATTTATTTGGAGTATGTGTGCCTGATGCCTGATTTTTAATGTGAGATAGCCTTGGGGTGGAGAGCGCCAACACATTCAACCCAAAGGTGCTGAGATGGTGAGCAAACTTTACAATAGTAAGTACTTTACAATAGTAAGTATGGGGTCCACATATAAACACTTAGAAAGTTTGTTCACCATCAGACTAATTTTTGTTGGAATATGCATACCATATGCTTAATTTTTAATATGTCATGGCCTTAGAGAGCCCCCTTGAAATTAAGCCATTGGTCCACACATTCTAACCAAATGAGCTCGAATGGTAACCAAACTTTGCAAGAGAAAGATGGGGTCCACATATACAATCTTGCAAAGTTTGGTCACCATCAGAGCACATTTTGTTTGAATGTGCATGAAAAACACCTAATTTTCAATGCGTCTTCGTGGCCTTACAGAGCCTTCTCGAAATTGGGATTTGGCCTACACATTCAACCCAGATGTGCTCAGATGGTGCCCAAACTTTGCAAGAGTGAGGTTGGCATCCACATATACACACTGACAAAGTTTGGTCACCATGAGAGCACATTTGGTTAGAATATGCATGCCTAGATACCTCATTTTTTATGTGTTGTGGCCTTAGAGAGCCCCTTTGAAATTGGACCATTGGCTTGCACATTCAACTTGAAGGTGCTCTGATAGTAACCAAACTTTGCAAGAATAAGTATGGGATCCATATATATACACTTGTAAAGTTTTGTAACCAACATCGAAGTATATTTAGTTGGAATGTATGTGCCACATGCCTAATTTTGAATGTGTCATGGCTCTAGAGATCCCCCTCAAATTGGCATTTTGGACTGCACATTCCAACCAAATGTGCTCGAATGGTGACCAAACTCTGCAAGTGTGTATATGTGGATTTCACCCTCATACTTGCAAAGTTTTGTCACCATCCAAGCTCATTTGGTTGAAATGTGCAGGAAAAATGCCCATTTTTTAAAGGACTCTCTAAGGCCATGATACAAAAAAAATCAAATGCCTGGCATGCGCATTCTAGTTAAATGTGCTCGGATGGTGACCAAAATTTACAAGTGTGTATATGTGGATCTCATCCTCACTCTTGTAAAGTTTGATCAACATCTGAGCTCATTTGTTTAGGATGTGTGGGAAAAAGGCTTAGTTATGAGGGAGCTCTCTACGGCCATGACATCTGAGCTCATTTGTTAGGATGTGTGGGAAAAAGGCTTAGTTATGAGGGAGCTCTCTAAGGCCATGACAATCAAGTGTCTGGCTCACACATGCCAACCAAATGTGCTTAGATGAAAAGTGTGAATATGTAGACCCCACGCCCATTCTTAAAAAGTTTGGTCTACATCCAAGCTTATTTGGTTGGAATGTGTGTTCGAAAGGTAAAATTTCGAGGAGGATCTCTAAGCCTATAACACATTGAAAATCACGCCTATGGCCTGTATATTAAAACCAAATGTGCTTTGATGGTAAAAAGATCTTTGTAAGTGTGTATATGTGGACCCCACGCTCACTCTTGCAAAGCACAAAATTCAGAAAGGATATCTTCAATCACCTGGTTCACTCTCTCGATCCAGTCATCACTCTTAGGATGGTAGTAAACAGTATTGAGATCTAGAGAGTTTTCCATAGCTTTGAAGAAAGAAGTCTAAAAATGGTATGTGGACTTTGCATCTCACTCATGAACAACCCTTCTATGCAATGCATGGAGTTTGAGAATTTTCTTCAAAAAGACTTTAACAACATTAAGAGCTAAATGAGCCTTCTTTATTGGGAGTAAATGAGTTACCTTTGTTAATCAATCTACCACCACTAAGATGGAATCACATCATCATTAACTAAAGGTAATCCAATAATGAAGTCCATGCTTATGAACTCTCACTTATCTACAAAATATCCAAGGGATGTAAATCTTCTGGCATCTTTATCCTTTTGTATTTTATCTTTTAGTAGATTTGGCATTGAGATGAAACATGATGTAATACATCTCTGTTGATTCTAGGCCAAAAGAAAGTCTTCACATAACCAGGGTGTCCTGCTATAAGGCTATCATGAGATTCATTTAAAATTATTCTGTTAAGATCTCCATCTTTAGAAGCACAAAATTGATTATTGAACTATAAGCATGTATCTTCCCAATGAGATACTACAATAAAAAATACGGAGATGAACTACAAAGAGGGAAACAATTCAATCAACCCATGTACAAGGACACATACGAGACGATGTGGAGCCACACATACCAACAAATATGAACTCACATAACAGAAAATAAGAGAAAATACGAAGCAACATATACAAGAAGATATAATATAAGACATGATCGACACATTTTTTCAAGGTAATCAAATACATGGACAAGATGCATTGTTTCAAAAAAAAGCACCAGTACAAAAATTTGCGTCGGTCTTATTTATACGAGGGATCATGAACGCCAAAATTTCAAGCTTGTATTTCTGTGTATCAACTTCTTTGTACAAAAATTGGCATCAAATTCTTTGTAGGAGGGATCACAAATGTTAAAACTTCAGGTTGCCTTTCTTTGTAGAACTTGTAATCTAGTTTTTTTGCTAAATGTTTTATTATAGTCTCATAAATTTGGAACTTTATGGAGTGCATAGTTCAGTGTGGCTTTTAAGGTGTGAGCTTCACAAGTGTGAGCCTCACAAGCTTGAACCTTCACGGGAGTGAGCCTCACATGTGTGAACCTTTACGAGCTTAAGCCTCATGGACTGAGCCTCACAAACTTGAACCCTTACAAGTATGAGTCTAGTGGGGGCATGAAGCTTCGTGTGTTTGATAAGTGCTTTTTCTAAGTGCATAGTACATTCATAGGTGCTTCACAAACACATATCCACCTTCTCAACAGTCACTTGAGCCTCACTCACATCCACTAAACAACACATTGTTCTAGGACACAACAATCTTAATTCCATTGGCTTAGAGGCCACTAAGATTGTTAACTAGCTCTAGGCCACTCCACCTTTGTGTACATTCTTGCCATCTACTTTTTGCTTTATCTATTCTTTGATCCACATGCACTCACACATTAGGGGAATTTTGGGGTCTACAAAGGGCCCTAAGGACTTTTTAGAATAATATTCCCTTTTTAAACTCAAGAAATGAACATGTGGCACACTTTTTAAAAATTAACTCCAAATTTTTCGGAGTTGGCATATGTAGAATCCACTCTTCAAGAGCTTTCAGTTGATATATAGTGTGATGGGGCTCTACCATGGGAAAAGAGTGATACGCAAAAGGTGGTTTTAAAACCCTCCCAAACCCTCTGTCATGATTATTTTTGGGAACTTTAAAACCACCTTTTGGGTATCACTCCTTTCCCATGGTAGATCCCTATCATGCTCTATATCAAAAGAAATCTCTTAAAGGGTGGATTATAAATATGCCAACTCTAATAAATTTGGAGCTGCTTTGTAAAAAACATTATTTCATGCCCATTTTTTAAGAGAATATGCTCATACTGATTTCTTAGAGGATCCTTTTGAGACCCCAAGTATCCCCTAATGCATCGACCATTCACAATAAAACCTCCTAGGTCAGGTTGCGTATTACTTTGGTTATTATTCATTTATTTTCAGCTTGTCACCCTTATTTTTAGCTTCACACTTTATGTTGTGACATTGATTGAAGTAGTGAAATTTATATGTGATTCCTAAGATTGAAAAACTATGATTCTTGACACTTTAAAGCATAGTTCAGTGGCATAAAACCCTACCTCGGAGGAAACATGCTTGCATGTGAATTTAGATTAGTTGCACTTCATGCCCAAGATGCTAACACTCACATACAAAAACCAAAAGATAAAAAAGAAAAAGGAAAAATCATAAAACAAAAACAAAAACAAAAGAGACACTTTGAGGAGAAATACGAGCACGAAGGGGTAAAACAACAAACTTCACCTCTTTGAGGCGGAACACAGAGAAAATTTCCCGTTCCCCTCAACCTTTCTTTGAGAAGAACGAAAATCGCATGTCGTAAATATTCTTGACTAAAAAGATATTTTTGTTAGGAGGTTGACCGTATGCACTTGAGGTCTGGGAAATTGGTGGTGCCATAATTACCTCTAACCCTCTATATGAGGTTTCCTCACATGCAACTAGGGGCACGTGAAAAATTGAGCAATTCCTAACCCCCCATCTCCTCAAGAATCCTTTCCTTGACCTTGGCATTTTATCTTCAGCAAAGTGAGGATTTCATAGAACCACCACGAACCGGCCCATCGATGAATTCTACTTAGCCAACAATGGTCTAGACCGAACCCTAGCTTCAAGAGTAATAACCCCACTCTCAAGTGGGAAAATGGTGATCTTTAACACATATATTCTCCCTCCTACTAGATCATAGGAATCCCATGGAACCTCAATGCCCTTGATGGGTGGTGTATTGGCATACTTTTAAAAAATGATCAATCCAATGACACATGAAGTAGAATATGTTGACGGCCACCATCAAATCTATAAGATCGTGCAACCCGAATGGGTAAACAAAGAAAATGTACTTTGTTTACCCGAATGGGTAAACAAAGAAAATGTACTTGAACCTTTGAACGCCAAGTTTTGGAGATTGAAGGGTGTAGAGTGTACACAGACACTTATGGGAACATCTAAGTACTACCCTAAGATTCTCACAGAAGAAACTCCTTTTGATCACACAAATGTTCACTTAGAAAGAGGTCCCCTCTAGTGTCAACAAGCGGGTATCCAGTTATAGAGCCTTTTGAGAGAACTTTATTGGAAAAGATAGATCCTCTTGCCTCAAGCCACCCACACTTGATTGAAGATTGTTCTCTTGTGGAAGCTCCAACTATTCATACCACACAACCAAAGCATTTGACCATTCCAACAAGTTTGCAACTCACTCATATGTATCAACTTAGCAATGGGCCTTTGGAGTCTCTATTACCATCGATGTGGGCAATGGCGACATGGATCTTGTTCACTACGGTGATCATCTCAAAAGTGACCCACTAGGCCCACTTTGCAACAAAGGCCTTGAACGTTAGACCTTGGAGACAACAACATTATTGATAATTGTGATTATTATTGTAGGCTACCTTTTCAAGCTAACTTGGCGCGACAGAGCAAAAAAAACTAAGTTGGCATTACAGCATGAGACTTGGTGTCAAACCTGGGTGGTAAAAAATCGAAGGTAATGGGAACGGCGTCAGAAACAACGCCGGCAGGTTGGCCTGCTTGGGCAAGCACGAGGGCCAGCTACGGTCAAAGAATTCTTCACTGCATAAAGTGCCCCA
This sequence comes from Cibotium barometz, assembly GCF_041138505.1. Taxonomy (NCBI): domain Eukaryota; kingdom Viridiplantae; phylum Streptophyta; class Polypodiopsida; order Cyatheales; family Cibotiaceae; genus Cibotium; species Cibotium barometz. The sequence continues at coordinate 12,875,787 of NC_141086.1, read as the reverse complement.
TTAACATCGAGGAGGCCTGTTACCGTCTCGCCGGGAGCCAGACTGCGATCGGTTACAGTGTCGCTTATGGCTATAACGTAGTCGCTGCAAAACTCAACTGAAACGTTGACGCCGATATAACTAGGAGCATCATCAACAATAATAGCACGCTCTTGTTGGCCATCCTTCCAAATCCCAATCTGCAACACATCAACAAACCTAAATAGATAGTAAGTACGTACAATTACTGGTGGGCTTACTTACAATTGTATATAGGAGCCAAGTTTGATTTATGCAACAGGAGTAGTGCTTACACTTATCTTTATCACCGCCCTAACTAAGCAAAGGCGCAGGTTCGTAGTTGTTGATAGTTAACAGCTTATAATAGCAACTTGAACGCTGCAGAGTATACCTGGCTTTCCACCATCTTGCTCGCTATTTTCCCGTGTGCCAGCAGATTTTACACTCCACGTGATAATGTAAATTAAAGCGCTGGTATCCCCACGACCAGGTTTTCATACTTAACAAGCCCCTCATTTGTGCCCAAAGATTCGGCTGTCTCGTCATTCCATGGACAGACTACTGGATTTCTTTACAGTACTAGCTTAGGTTTTTGATATTTAACAAGCCCCTCATTTGTGCTCGCCGTCCCCCACACGATCTAGCCATCTCCTATATGCACCCAAAATAATTTTGTGGACGCATGGAATTAATTTCTCAACACTGCTAACACGTGTCGCTTGATTTTCTTTTGTAAGGCCACCTAACACGTGTCGCTTGATTTTCTTTTGTAAGGCCACCTAACACATGTGCTGATTCACGTGCTCACTCATGTCAACACATGCGGAGTTAAGTTGTGTGTGTGACGTTTTCTTTTGCATGGAGTGTGCTCCTCTCATTTGCCATGCTCGTCTCTTCATTTGCCATGCTCGTCGTCTGCTTGTTTGCTATTACACCCTCGCTCGTCTGTTCGTGTGCCATCATGCCTCGTCCTAAAGTTGCTGACTGCTAGAGTTTGTTCCATCTCATCTGCCAGCAGTGAAAAACGGCTCCTCTGAATGTCATGGAATGGTGGTAACTTGCTCTGGCCGTGTGCTTGTCTCGTTTGTCATGCTCGTCGTCTGCTCGTTTGCTCTGGCCGTGTGCTTGTCTTGTTTGTTATGCTCGTGTCTTTGTTTGCCATGCTCGTCGTCTGCTCGTTTGCTATCCCTTGCTCGTCTGTTTGTGTGCCATCATGCCTCGTCCTAAACGCTCCCTCAGTTCCACCAATGCTGTTGACTACTGGAGTTTTGTTGTTCCATCTCATCTTGCCACAGCAGCGAAAGACAAGTCAGTCCTCTGAACGTACCTCTCATGGAATGGTGGTAAGTTGCTCTGTCGTAGAATGGTGGTAACTCGCTGTGTTGTATTTTATTATTTAATAAAGCTAATTTTCCTATCAATTGAACTGGCAATTTCTATATTCATGAACTTTCTACCACTAGAGTTGTGTTGTTCCATCTCATCATGCCGTTAGCCAAAGATGATGGCCTGCTCTAGGTAAGTTGCTCTGTCTTGGAATGGTGGTAGCTCCCTGTGCTCTTTTTTATTATTTAACTGTGGTAATATTTTTATTTTGATTTGTTTGAACTGCAGCAATTTCTGTCGTATCGACGAACAACCCTCAAGTGTGGTAATTTCGTTCACTCCTAAATTGTGGTAATTTTTATAAATTATTTTATTTGCCTTTCTACATATGTAGTAAATTATGGTGGTGTAGGCTACATCATACGTATGCAACCATGATAGCACATGCAAGCATCAAAGCGACACATGCTCTTTCTTATCGTACTACCTTCTAACTATTCCGCCTTCTGGATTCTATGCACATTCTAACATGCAACGGACACGTGTCTATTTAAAGCTTTGCCATGTGCATACGACACATGCTATTTCTTACCGCTACTAACTGTACTGCCTTCTGGATTCTGTTTCTTTGTACATGCAATAGACACATGTCTATAGATACTTTAAATCTTGGACAAGTGCATGTAGTTCTGTCTCCATGATGTTTCTTCTTTTGTCCGTCTTTTTTTTTGGAAGTATAGATTTCTTTTTATGGTATGCTGTACAAATAATTCAGCCCGTACTGTCCAGTGGGTTTCTTATTCTATGACCATAGCATTGCTTATTTAAGAACTTTGACCATAATAATTTCTTCGCTTTTTAGATTTCTGCCCTGCTTTTGTTGTGTAACCGTGATGCCTCCAAGAAGAAAGCCCTTCAATAACATTACTAATATAATGAAGATAGATCGAGGCCCTTGCTCTTCGTCTATGTTATGTCAACGCATGGACCCTGGTCCATCTTGTACATTGTTACTCTGTGATGAGGCTCAACCCTCTCCATCAACTCTTCCAAGAGCTCAGCGCATTCCCCACAACATCTAGAATCGTGATGCCACCAGAAGGCTCCTTTGTTGTTTACAATCTACGTGTGGTGAAGCAGAAAACCCGGTCCTTAGGTGTGGAAGTAACCCATGAAGTAGTGTACTGCTATCTTTTTTTCATGTCACTTGATAGTTTATTACTACATTTCAATCTTGTTTGTGTTGTAGGTTCATCTAAAGCTCCAAAAAAAGGGAAAAAGCTAATGACACCTTCTATTGCCCCTCTGCCCAATGATAAGAATACAGAGTCTGAACCTTCTGTTCAAAAAATCCCTAAATTTCCATCTAAGAAAAAAACTAAATTGTTCGCTCCTAGTGGGAACCACTAGAAGAATCTGTTAGGATGGAATGCCTCAAGGGTTTGTTTGCCCTTTAAAAAGGAGTTACTAAATCACATCCATTTCTAGATGGTGATAACTATCATGGCTCTTTCACTCATTAGTATTGGTAAAACCATTGGACGATACCTAGGATGGGAGTTCTGTAAACTAGAAGGAGCCATAGTCATGTGCAGAGGGTTACGATAGATTCGAATGCACACATTCAAAGGCATTGTCACTTATTGCATGAAAGATCTTCACAAGGCACACTTCAAATTCTTCTCACACAATGTATTAGCACAAGAAATAACTAGAGGCATACAGCTTTACGCACTGACAGGCAGATCTTAAAAACAAAGTTTGTTTGTCTCATGTTAATCTTTTTGAGAGAGCCTATGTTTTCATGGACAACTATGTATCTAACAAGCTAGGTGCATCACTTGAAAGCACACTCCTGAAAATGGTACGCACATGTAAGTACTACCCTGCTGCGTCCTGGAAAATTTCGAAGGCAAGAAATGGGATGAGCAAGAGGAGGTCAGCAACGATTTGGAAGTTAATGAAATTGCCTCACCTAACACAATGTATGTAAATAGATGAGATTTTCTTTACAGAGAACCTAGGGGGTAGAGGGAGATATTTTGATCCAATGTACCAACATCCAGACAGTGACGAAGATGAAAATCCTAAGAAAGAAGGAACAGATGCTAACATGCAACCCGGGAGTCAAAACAACCCTATTATTGTAGATGATAATGATGGAGGTTCCGAAGTAGAGCCAACTTAGAGTCAATCTCTATCTCTCTGTTTATCAAAAAACATATAACTTCAAAAAAGCTATCGTGGATGGTGAAGAGTTTGTCTTGCTATCACCTTTAGTTTGTAAATATGTTGGCCTTACAGAGGAAGAGGGATGTTTTCTCTAGTCAATTTTATCTTATGTCTGTAAAAAATCCATACACTGTAACAATCTCGTTTTGCTTTGGAGTTCGTTTGTAACATACTTTGCTTTTCACAAGGAAGATGACTTTTATGGTGTCCTCACTCATGAATATGATGTTTTCCAACAATGTATTTCTCTAAATTTTCTTGCATTTTGGCTCATCTATATAATATAATATGTAGTTCTTTGTAACTGTAATTTGTTTGATAAATTTGTAACTTATCTTTCAACCTTCGTGTCATTAGTTTTTAAACCTTTGGTTTTTGATGAATGTTTAGTAAATTTGTAATTTACTTTAGTATTAAGTTGAAAGCTCTCTTTATCAAAGTTACGATAGACTATACAGCCTCAAAAAAACCTGAATATACACCCTCAAAAAAAGAAAGACTCCTATAATCTAGTTCTCCACTTGGCCTATATTATTGCGTGTTCTTGGGCTTTCCTTCTCTTAATTTATACAATTAGGAGACATGTGACGTCAATTAAGGGACTTGTAACCAATGGTTTATAGAACCTAGAAAGTGAGAAAGGTCTACCACGTCTAACTTGCGAGCTCTCTTTTTGAGAGTACCACTTGCTTTGCATTCTCAAGGGCCATAATCTCATGCTTCATAATCTCACAAATGCACTAGCTCACCACATTGAGAAACAAGCTATAATACTAAAGCTATGTCATACTTTGCACATACCCAATGCAGGATTGAACTACGAGTAGTGGAAATAGCCTATTTTCACATGCAAGCACCATGTTGGTACTGACACTATCAAGCAAAGAGATGAAATTGTAAGATCAACACTTGTGTCAACACAACCGAAACACTGGCCTAGATATATCGTACTTCTCTCCTCGAATCAAAAAGCCTTATAAAAAACCCCAAAATATTCTATTCTAGATACATCGTATTAAGTCATGTTATCCCTTTCCTTTCATAAAATGTGATTTTGAGAAGGAGGGTTGGAGGAGGACAAAAAGTGGAAGTGATAATGTTTTTGAGGATGATCAAGAGTAAGCCCTCGAGGTAGTCTTGGTTGAGTTTAGGGCAACAGCATTGGTCCTTGACGCCCCCTTCCAAACAATCACCTACATTTCCCATTTGTACACACAAGGCATGCATTGCCTTGTGAGAATGGAATTTGATTCTTCTAGACACCTTGCACAATAGGGCCACAAAAGGTGGTGGTACTAATATATCATCAATTGGTTTGACCTGCATAGAATTAAAATGGACCACATTTTTTCTTTCGATCACAATCTCTACTTCCCTTTATTAGATCTATCTCAACAAGAATTCAAATTTATCATCCACCTAGACTTGATTGGTGTTCACACAAGTCACACTTGGTGTCCCAAGTCAAGGCTTGCCAAGAATCTCAAGTTTTGTAAAAGGAACATGTTAAGAATTTCACAAGTTGACATTAATGAGATACAAGAGTATCTCTATAGCTACATGTAATGAAGCTTGGGAGCCATGGATGAAAAAGGTATGCGAGACCAGGGAGATTGAGATGCAAGAGCATTGCACATGCAAAACAGCTTCTGTACTCTACTATTAGATGCATAATAGGACAATATAGTACCTCTTTTGTGTTGGTTTTCCACCCCCTCTCACAGGTGACGTAATATACAAATCAAAAAAGTTTGGGAATGAAGCTTCACCATCATCAAAAGAGACTCTGATGAGGTGGTACTCAAGGAAGTGGTATTAGAAGGGCAACTCTCAAAGCTCTAAGATATACCTTTTGTGGCCCGTAAGGTGACTATGCTAACCACCAATTTCTCCTATTTCAGATTTATTTGATAAAAATAACATCGACTTATAAGAATCCCTAAATTAAGGTTTAGAGGTATATTACAAGGTTTCCTACGAGATCTTAATATTTCACTAAATTAAGAAAAGAAACACCCAACGCAAAAGGACCATAGATGTAGATGTAGGTTCCGTGTATGAGTCCACTACTATGAGTTGTGTGTGCCCCCATATTTTTCCCTTTTTATTTTAAAAGGGATCCATGGGCATACTTGGGAAGTCATCCCAATGGAGTCCTTATGTGTCATCTCTAAATGCTTAATGCATAGAATATATTCTGACATGTGGTACAATAGTTGTGTCCCTAATAAAGAGTTTTTATAATGATGAAAAGAAAGGGCCTTGTTAATACATAGAATTTATGTCCATGTGTGGTATAGTACTCCGTAATTTAGAGTTTTTATAAAGATTGAAAACAAGGGCCATGTGGTAGGAGATCATCTTTAATTTAATATATACAACAAACTCACATGGTCAAGTGCATCAATACGGCTCCTCTTATGATCCCCATGATGTCATTGTGAATGGATACCTTTCATGTTTCATGTGGGGTGTGGGTGAGAGAGAGAGAGAGAGAGATAGAGAGAGAGAGAGAGAAAATTAAAATTTTGTAAACATTTACAAAATACCAAAATGACATATGAGACCAAAGATGCAATACGAAGATCATATAAATATAATATATATATATATATATATATATATACATAGAGAGAGAGAGAGAGAGAGAGAGAGAGAGAGATAATTTTATTGGCATTTACAAAATACGACAACGACCTATCAAAGACCATATATGCAATAGAGAGAACATAAAGGGAGAGTTGCCTCCTGGACCATTGATTTTGTAAAGATTTTTAGATTTATAAGAACAAACCTTGGTGTTCAGAATGATATTAAAAGACAAACTACATTCTGGTGTGACTTGTTGAGGATTAACTTTGTCAAGGGTGATGGTTTTCATTGAGACATATTTGTGTAATCTAGCAACTCACATATGTGTAGCTTAATGACCCTCAACAAGTCGCGCCAGGTGGATGAAAAGGACTTGGAGTCGGTAGTGGAAGAAAATACAAGACAAGGATTTGGAGTCCATAGTGGAAAGTAATGTAAAACAAGGACTTGAAGTTTGAAGTGGAAGTTAATACAAGGTAAGTACTTGAACTTGGTAGTGGAAGGTAATGCAAATGGACTATCCTATGTTCTACTTTGTCTTGGGCTAGTTTGAATGATCTCTTACCCAAAGGGTGGCCTTGCAAATATGGTTGTATCACGGTCCATTTTATGCATGTGTGCCAACATGAACTTTGGACTTACAATTATTGTGCAATCAAGGGGAAAATATGGACTATGTTTAGCAAATTGCTATGAATATTGACCTAATGCAAGAGGCTAATGCCTACATAACCCTCATGTATTAACCTAATGCATGAGGCTTATGAAAGAATTAGCCTCATGCATTATGCATAAGGCTCACGCATCATGCATGATCCTCATGCCTAATGGATGAGCCTAACACATGAGGCTTATGCATTTTACGCCTCATGCATTATACATGAGGAATATACTGCATTATACATGAGGAATATTCATAGCAAATTGCTATGAATATTGACCTAATGCAAGAGGCTAATTCCTACATAACCCTCATGTATTAACCTAATGCATGAGGCTTATGAAAGAATTAGCCTCATGCATTATGCATAAGGCTCAAGCATCATGCATGATCCTCATGCCTAATGGATGAGCCTAACACATGAGGCTTATGCATTTTACGCCTCATGCATTATACATGAGGAATATACTGCATTATACATGAGGAATATACATGAGGCTTATGCATTTTACGCCTCATGCATTATACATGAGGAATATACTGCATTATATGCCTCATGCACATTATGCATGAGACTAATGCATGAGGCTTATGCATTATGCATGGGCCTAATGCATATGGCCTCATGCATAAGCCTAATGTATAAGGCTAATGAATAAGCCTCATGCATGAGGCTTATGCATAAGCCTTATGATTATGCATGAATATGAGGCTCATGCATTAGGTTAATTCATAAGCCTCTTGCATTAGGCTAATGTATGCATAGTAACTCATGCATAAAAGGGATTCATAAAAGGCTTCTACTCATAGAAACTTATGGCTAGGCATGCATAAAGGCTATCAATATCCTTATGCATAAAAACTTTGCATAGGCATGCATAAAAGCTCTGAATAGCCTTTATGCATAGAATCTCATGCATAGAAACTCTTGGGGCTCTATCCATAAGCCTTATTCTTAGGCTAATGCATGCATATGAGGCTCATTTTGTTATATAATCTCTTATTGCAAAAGGCCTATTCATATGTACCTAGTAGGCTCATAGGATCCTACATAACTCTTGTGCATAACCCCCTTTGCATAAGGGGGGCTTATGCAAAAGGCTTATTCATATACCTCATAGGCTCATAGGATCCTACATAAAGCTTGTGCATAAGCTCTTATGCATAAGGCTTGTGCATATACATAGGCTAAAGCATAGCCTTAGGATTGATTTCATGCTTACCTCATTTTCTTATTTTGTTTTATAGGTCTCACCTTTTTTGTGCCCTACTCTTCTCAAACACTTGAGGTAAAGCTATTACACACAAGATCAATTTCTATTTATTATTTTCTTGTTTCCACCCTTGTAAGATGGGATTTAGGACTAGTATGCATGCTCTATTTCTACATGCATAGACTATGCTCCATGGGCGTATGCATACTTTATGCATGCATAGAGTATAGCTCATAGGCTTATACATATGCATCAAAGGCCTATAAAAATCCATAAGGCTTATGCTCATGTATATGGCTTAGGGCTTATGTATTAGGCTCTTATGCATGTGACTCATGTATAAGGCTCTTATGCTGCATAAGGCTTATAAGGTATATGCCTCCTTATGGCTTATGCATAAGGATGCTCATGCATAAGACTCTTATGCATATGAGTGGTGTATAAGGCTCTTATGCATAAGGCTTATGGCTTATGCATAAGTATCATATTATTACATAAGGGTTACGGATTATGGCTTATGCATAGGGCTCACGCATATGGCTTATGGCCTATGCATAAGCTAATATGCATAAGGTCCTTATATGCATTGGGCTAATGCATGCATAGCAGCTTGTTCACATAAACCTCTATGTATAGAAGCTCATGCATAAAAGGGATGCATAAAAGGCTTCTATTCATTGAAACTTATGCATAGCCATGTATAAAGGCTATCAATATCCTTATGCATAGGCATGCATAAAAGCTATGAATAGCCTTTATGCATAGAAGCTCATGCATAAGCCTCTATGCATAGAAACTCTTGGGGCTCTCTACATAAGGCTCATGCTTAGGCTAATGCATGCATATGAGGATACTTTTCTTATATAATGCACAACAAGACAAAGCACCTACAGACGTGCACATAGATGCGTTTACTTAACTAAAAAAAAACTTACGGGCGCGTCTATTTGCATGTCTATTAGCGCATCTATTTGCATGTCTATTAGCGCATCTATAGACCCGCGTCTAAAGGTGCGTTTAAAAGATAGCAAACAGACGTGCTTATAGATGCACATATAGATGCGCAAATAGACGCTCGGGGAGAAATTTTAAAAACAGACACACGCATGCAATAGACGCGTTTATAGATGCAATTATAGACACGTTTGTAGATGCACAAATAGACGCTTCTTGAACAGACAGACGCGTATATAGATGCGTTTTTAGATGCACTACATAATATTTTTTAAATTTTGTGTGCTTGAACAAAATGTTGTGTATGTTGTGTAGTTACAGGAATCCCATTTCTTGAACAGTATGTTGTGTATGCTATGTAGTTACAGGAATCCCATTTCTAGATTGTGCAATTCAATTCTTACAGCCAACCGCATTTTAATTAGCACTCTTGCAAGCACGTCTATAGCCAACATTAATTACAATTCCAAATAAAACATTACAACTCCAAAATGTTTAGTTACAAGGCATTAATTGATAGCTCAAAAAGTGCTTGTATGTACATATAGCATGAAGCTAAGCCACGTCCTGTCGCTTCAAGTACCAAAAATAAGAGGAGTGTATATACAAGAGGCACGAAGCCAAGCTAGTGGCTAAGTATAAAAAAGAGTAGCTAGCACTACTTCTACGACTAATCTAAGTTCTCCACATCCTCGCTCCCTTCTGCACTCCCTTCTCTGCCTCCTTCTTCCTCGTCTTCTTCCTCATCTTTTTGTGCAGGGTCCTGTAAACAAGGGACAACATATATCAATGTATGAAAAATCAAATCTTTATTTATAATATTGACATTATTTAATTACTTTGAAATACCTTGGGGGACTCTCCAGTAGCCCGACTATACTACTCCTCAACCCGTCATTATACGAGTGCCTCCATGTATCTCCTCGACGATTGCGGAGGGGTTAGTACAAACAAACAACCTCCTAATAAACTACATAAACAATATAATTTGAGATTGACACTTACAAACTGGGCCTCCCATGATTCAACACCCCTGCTCCAAAATGCACGCTTCCATATTGCTCCATTTGGATCCTTCGTGCCTCCACGTGCTTTAGACTAGGTTCCTCCTTCGCTGACTTCATTGCTTCTTTCCACTCACGCTTGTGAGCAGTGTGGGGTGGGCCCCTTGGTGGTTGACCTCCTTGAAGCCTGGCAAGCTCCGCTAGTGCATGCCTCTTAAGCGAAGATCTTTTATTGCTAAGTATCAAAACAATCTTTGACTTGGCCCATTTATCTGTGAACTGAACATTGGGGGGGTTAGGATACGTAGAGCGAAAAGCAGCGAGGGTCTCATCAGCCAACCTCTTTGTTTGATCTTTGTAGTGAATAAAGGAATCTCTGTAATTGTTAGCAATTACAGAGCGCATGAAGGCCATGATGTCCTTCCCCCGTGCATCCATCAAGATGCCTCCTATTTGAGTGATGTCATAGTAGATTGTACCATCACCTGGAGGCACGTCTAAATCATCTGAATCATTCTCATCCCCACCACCACCCCTCCCAAAGCACTGTGCCATGCATCCCCCACCGCTCTCCCTTCTACTACACCTGCTACTGTGTCATGTCGAGCTAGTACGCTGGCCACTCGTAGCTGGAGAACCAAGTCTCGACTGCACGACAGTACACCGACAGCTCTGCGAGAGGAAGAAGGGCCTCCTGACGGCATAAGGGAAGGGGCATAGGATGGCATGGGGGAAGGGGCTTGGCTATGTAGCCGGCTGGGCTGTGTTGACTCCGCTGGGGTAATCTCAGCAGCTGGTGTGGGATTGGGGTGGTTTAGAGTCTGTAGTGCCAACTCTTGGGGGGTGTTTAGAGTACCCGTCATGTAGCTGTATAACTCCCCACAGGACTGGGAGGGTGCCCCAAAAGGTTATGTGACTCCCAAAAGATGGTCTCCCGAAGATCAGGTGAGCCTGAAGAGCTTCCTAGCCACATGATGAACTGGAAAAAAGAAAAAAAGAAGATTACTGATAAACTCACAAGATGAACTGAGAAGAGAAAAAGAAGAGAAAAAGAGAGAAGGAAAGAGAGTAGAAAAGGCATGCATAGCGGGGATAAAAGAGAGGAGAAAGGAGAGGAAAAGAGAGGAGAAAAAGAGGGGATAAAGGAGAGAAAAAAAGAGGAGAATAGATAAAAAGAGAGGAGAAAAAAGGAGAGAAAAAGAGAGGAGATAAGAGAGAAAAAGAGAGACGAAAAGAGAAGGAAAGAGAGGATAAAAGAGAAAAGGAAAAAGAGAGGAAAATATAGAGTGCAATCCATTTTTTCAATCATGCTTTCCCTTTCCATCATTCATGCAATCCCCTTCTTCAATCATGCAATCTCTTTCCATCATTCATGCAATCCCTTTCTTCATTCATGCAATCACTTATTTTCATGAAAGGAGAGGAAAAGAGAGGAGAAAAAGAGAGAAAAAGTGGGGATAAAAGTGAGGAGAAAGGAGAGGAAAAGAGAGGAGAAAGAAGAGGAAAAGAGAGGAGAAAAAAAGACAGAAAAAAAGAGGAGAAAAACAGTGTCTATCTTCGCATATAACAGCATGTCCATAGACGTGGCTATTTGTTTCCAACACACAGTAGACACGTCTATAGACGCGCTCTCAGATGCGCTTTTAGATGCGCTCTGACAGACAGACGGACTATTCTAAAAACTCGAAAAGGACATGCGCCCGACACAAAAGCACAACAGTTGTACCAAAAACACTTGTTTTTCAAAGAGAGCAAAGGATGAATCCAAAGAGAGCAACTTTCAAAGAAGATCAAACCTAAAGAGACTTACCTTGGATAGGGGTAGGGAAGCTTCTTGTCCTTCTTCAAAGCTGCTTCTCTTTCTTCTCTTCCTTGTTCACCCTTTACTTCTCTTTCTTCTCTTCCTTGTTCACCGTCTTCTCTTGTGTGCTTGGAGATGATTGTGTAAGCCTGGAGATAAGTGTGGGTGCTTGAAGATAAGTGTGGATGCTAGGCTGTGGATCTATTCATCGCAAAGCAAGCCCATTAAAAGTATGTGAAGAAAAGCAAGCGCGCTAAAAGTAGGTGATGCTTACTCTAATCATGTCTTATATAGATAATCTGTATATATTGTGTAGGTAGTGATGGCTTCACCTTCTCAAACTTCAATTTTGAGAGACCCTTTTCAAGTCGTAGATGTCACGAAACTACTCACCATCATTAAATCAATATTATAGCTAGTGAGGCATAGACACCATTTTTCCATACACATGTATGTTTTTTCAATTCTATGTTTTATGCCTATTTATGTGTTTATTCATTGAGTAAGTCTCTTTATGCATACTTATATGCAGACAAACATACCATTCAGCCAATCTACTTCATTTTGCTAGTCCACGTCATTTACCTAACATTACAATGCTCGCATGATTTTGCTAACATATTGAGTGCCACACTAACTCTTGTTGAGGGTATAAATGCTAGTTCATGGGGGTATCCTTCACCTCTTTTGGCTTTATCTTATGTAGGAGTGTTGGGCTTAGCTCATCTAGAGGCATATCCTTTATACATCTCTCTGAGGTTGTCATGCTTAATGGGCCCGATGCATGTGATAGAGCTATCATAGTAATAGATTTGTTATTGTCACATTGTGGTAACTTGAGCATGTTGTCCACAAAGTCTATGGCTAGCTTGCAATAATCATCAACAAGAGATGTTGGTTTGGTCCCAACAATCGCAAGTTGTCATACATTTTAGTATCCCTTACTCCCCTATAGAAGTATAGTAGCTCCAGTACATATTCTCCTTCCTCTGGCACCTCCTTAATGATCATTTGATTAACTAAAATTAGGTAAAACAAGTGACAATTTAGGTTCTTGCAGTACTCTATACATTCCCCTCATCTGGTTTTGCATGTTTGAAAGATTTTCCCCTGGTGCAAGCCCTTGCCCCAAGGTGGTGCAAGTAAAGCTAATTGTTGTCGTGTAGAAGGAAAATGAGGCACTTAAGGTACTTTTACATCTATTGCATAAGGCATGGGTACCTACACATACTTGTATCATCATTGCCAAGTTGCATACAACAATGCACACAATACGTCAATAGGTGAGGCCTTAACTGAGGACACTCAATGCTCGTATGATTTCGTTGTCGACATGCTGAGCGCCACAATAACTCTTACGAAGGGTATAAATGCTGGTTCATGGGGATATCTTCACCTCTTTTGGATTTATCATATGTAGGAGTGTTGTTCTTAGCTCATCTAGACTCATATCCTTTATACATCTCTTTGAGGTTGTCACGCTTACTCGGCTCAATGCATATGAAAGAGCTATCATAGTAATAGATTTGGTATTGTCATGTTGTTGGTAACTCGTGCATGTTGTCCTCAAAGTCAATGGCTAGCTTGCAGCAATCATCAACAAGAGATGGTGGTTTGGTCCCAACAACAAGTTGTCATGCATTTTAGTGTCACTTACTCCCCTACAAAAGTATGGTAGAAATATCTGATCTGACGACCTCTCTCTAGGTTTACACTTGGAGTTTTGGTTCTTCAGATGAGAGATGTAGTCTCTCATCCACTCATTCTTCTCTTTCTCAATTTTATACAATTGAGCAATAGGGCTCCACTTGTCTCTGCTTTATGCAAAACTAGGTATGAACATACTCTTAAGTTGTACGGAGGTAATCATGTTTCCAGCTTAAGCAATCGATACCATTGATGTGCTTTTCCTTTTGGGGTAAGGGAAAACATAAATATTTTCATTGATCAATCCAAAAGTCTCACACACCAATTCAAATATCTTGAAGTGTTGTATGGAATCACCATCACTTGAAAACATTCACATTAATCTTGCCACATAAATGGGCTTAACATGTGTTTCTCTTTGTGGCACCAGTGCGGTACCTAACTCCCTAGCAACCCCCCTTCCCATTTATTCAGCCATACTTAGTAGATCTATAGGTGTTGCACCTCCCATATGAAGGGTTGCTCTCATTGGTTCCCTTAGTGGAGCCTCATGCACCATCTTATATTTCCCCTTGCCTCAACCTCTTGTGGCTCTAGCATGTTGAAAGAGAGCATGCGTTAGATAATTTATAGAGCATGCATCGTAACCGATAGTTTATGGAACCTAGAAAGTGATGAAAGTTTACCATGTCTAACTTGCCAGCTCTCTTTTTGCGAGCACCACTCGCTTTGCACTGTCAAGGGCGATAATCTCACAAATGCACTAGCTCACCACATTGAGAAACAAGCTTCAATACCAGTAAAGTTATGTCATAGTTGGCACATACCCAATGCAGGATTGAAGTAAGAGTAGTGGAAATAGCCTATTTTCACATGCAAGCACCACGTTGGTAATGACATTGCCAAGCACACATGCAAAATTATAAGATCAAGACTTGTGTCAACACACCTGAAACATTGGCCTCATGAAAAACCCCAAATATTCTACTCTAAATTATTCGTATTAAGTCATGTTATCCCTTAACTTTCATAGAATGTGATTTGGGACAAGTGGAAGTGATAATGTTTTTGAGGAAGATCGAGAGTAAGCCCTTGATACCACATGAGGTAGTCTTGGTTGAGTTTAGGGCAACATCATTGGTCCTTTCTACGCAATACCAAATGACGAGTCGACTACTAAACGCGCATGTTATAAGCTTTGAATGGAAGCCCTGGTAAATGGCGGCAGTAACTCTAACTGTCCTAGGTTAAATGGATCACAAGATTAGGTCATCCGTTCAAGAAGTGGTCAACACTACCCTAGAGTCATACTAGAGTTCTCTTCCCTTCTCGGACTGAAAAAAAGATGGGGCGATCACAAATAAATTCGATCTAGCTGCATACGTATCGGCACTGTGAATGGCTCCGAATCTATTTACTCAATTTCCCATAATGTTCCAAGCAACACATAAGAATAAAATAAAAAAGTTTCTTCATGCATTCCATTTTCGTGTGTTCGTGGGATTTCTGGATGATGATGAGCAGGGGATGCCACCATTTGAAGTGATAATATAGAAGCAACCCTCCTCTTCACTTGGTGCATTTATGGCAAGGGTAAACAACAAGAAACATATCTTGCTTGCAAGCATATATATTTTGTGTTTTTTATGGTGCTTGGGCAAGATACAAATAACAATCAACATGTTTTGAAGGACATGCTCACAAAAGTTGTAAGGAGCTACCCTTCCACTTCACATTAGGCCAGAGTTCCTTTGCCTCCTTTTATGTTCTACTCCTTTTTAGTAGACCAAGACTACCTATTATAGCACTATTTTGTGATGGTAGAAATACCAACATAGGCATCTCCATGTGGTAGAGATTTAAACTTTTTGAAGTTATCAAATGAAATACCCAGTGTCTTAGATTCTCCTAAAAACTAGCACCATAATGTTACTTGTTCTTGCCTCAATATTACCATTGGTATATTTTTTATGTTGTATCATTTGTAAATTACTTGTCAATTCATGATCAACTTGTTATTTGATGTTCATAAATATAGGTGGTTTAGTATTCTGTTATGATTAATTATTGCATTTTTACATATCCATACATCTTCTGGCTCACTCTTTCTCGCTCACGCACTGGTAAGTTGTTAATAACCCAATCTGCTCGCTAACTCATGCTCGCTCCACAGACACACCCACGTTATAGTGATAGTCTAGAATTGTGACACATCATAGACTAGGTGGCTAAGTTCTCCACTAATCCAGGCACCTACCTATTGTGTATGGAGGCACTACAAGGGATCGGGCTCATACCCACGCTCCTAGCCGCTAAAAATGACTTGTGAAAAAAAGTAGCGGGCCCGTGTATCAGCACGTGTATCATCGCGGCCAGAGACATGCGTGTAAAAGCGCGTGTATAGGACTGATCAGACGCGCTCATACACGGGCGTATACATGCGTTCTGTCAGTTTAGATGCATTTAGACGCGTTGACACAAGCGTCCATACACGCGTTTTGTTACTTTAGATGCGCTTATACACGCGTTTTGTTACTTTAGATGCGCTTATACACGCGTATTTCTCAGTTTTGACACGTTTATATACGCGTAATTTACAGACTATCCGCGTATATACACGCGACTTTTAGCAGTTCTGACGCATTTATACACGTGAACAGAGAGCAAAAAAAAAATCCAGAGAGTGCTATTTGGTGCCTGAATGCTGTTCCAGCATTCCAGCACCCAATAACACTCTCTGGATTTTTTTTTTTTGGTGCATTAGACCATCCACGAAGAACATATCCACGAGGAAGATTAAGACAAGAACGATATGAATGCATACATTGTCAATACACGATTCAAGATAGACATGAATGTAATACTATCGATTCACGATTCAATATTACTATCAAAATTTCACACATATATACAAGGGAGTCCATATCTCGAAGTAGCCCATGGCTTCAGTTTACAAAAAAATATATACAACCACATCCTCAATATGGAATGTGATACTATAAGTCTGAGTACTACTCAGACCCAGATGATGACTCGATGCTCTCTCCATGCTTAGATGAGCTCATATCGGTCGGAATGTCCGATGCTGACGTCCACCTCTGCAGTGGCGGCGGGTGGATCATCACAGCAGCTTGTGCCTGTTCAAGTAATATATAGTATATAAGTATATATATATGTAATTCAATAAACCAAAATCATTCGTTTAGAATTTTCAAGTACCTATCGACCGTATGGTCTCATGGCTATCTCAAATTGCGCGTCCGTAATACGTCCCTCGGCTCTGAAGATGGCCCATGTGTCACGTCTGCTATGCCGACGCATACGCAGTATCGTGGGTTGTGGGCTTCCTCCCCGTAACCCGTCGCTGTATCATAATTAACACAATTTGTAAGATTAAAAGCCAGATCCGAAATGCGAAGATCCAATGGTCTCCATCTGGATCCGTCGTGCCTCCACATGCTGCCTGCTCTTCACGCCACCCTCTGCTCGTTTCTTTGCCTCCTTTCACTCGCGTTTGTACGTAGTGGTAGGTTTCTTGGCAGGATAGCCACCCGCAGCTACATTTAGCCGGTCATCGTACGCGAGTTTTTTAAGGTGAGATCTTTTATTACTTAAGATGTCCCTTATTCGCATCCTTCCCCATACATCCGAGAATGTAGCATGTGGGGGATTGGGGTACCGACTATGTACAGCCTCTATCACCTCCCCAACTAATCGGCTATTTTGATCTTTAAATTTAATAAAACAATTCCTATACAAGTTTGATACTACCCCACGCATGTACTCCATTACCTCCCTCCCCCTCGCATCCATCACTATCTCGCCCCTATCCGTCACATCATAGCAGATCACTGTCTCCACCTCTCTCATCTCCTCCTCTTTCGAACTGTCTCCTCTAACTCTTCTCCCTCTATCTCCTCTCTCACCGCGTGCCCTACTACCTCCCCCACCTCCCCCACCAAAGCACCCGCCGCATCCTCCACTCCCACTCTTCCTACTGCTGCGGGTGGAGTCACGACTGGGGGATTGTCTACGTGACGGTGGTTGTGAGCCGCATCCTCCACTCCCACTCTTCCTACTGCTGCGGGTGGAGTCACGACTGGGGGATTGTCTACGTGACGGTGGTTGTGAGCCCTGACGTGATGGTGGCTCTGAGGGAGCACGTGATGGTGGCTGTGAGGGTGTCTGGGACGAGGTATGTCTCCTCGGTGGACGTGGAAGAGGAGAAGCTGCATGCCGTCTCGTCGGACTCGTAGCCATAGACGGCACTGGAGTGCCCTGGATACTCGCGGTAGGGGTATAGACACCAGGCATGGAAGGAGGGGGATGGGCATACATGTACTCTGTAAGCTCAACTAGACCAGGATGGCGCCCACAATGATTTAGCATCTCCATCAGCCAATTGCTGTACGCAAATGGATCGGATGAAGAACCTGGAATATCCATAAAGAACCTACAAAAATAATCCTCATGTACATCATGGGCTATCTCTTGACTCACACAAATATCATCATTCAAGTCACCTATCAGCCTGCAAACCATAGAAACAGGAAAGGCAGTCTCGTGTATACACCCGTCCAAGAACGCGTGTATACACCCGTCAAAAAACGCGTGTATACACCCGTCCAGAAACGCGTGTATATCCGCATGAACAGACTGTGCAGACAGGATACACGCGCTTTTACACGCGTTTCTACACGCGACCTGTGCCAAAAAATTTTTTTTTGAAAGGGACCGACCTCCGACAATGTGTCCTTATAAAAGGCCCACTGTCGCCCCTGTCAGAATCGTTCACCCAAAATCGTGTGCACAGAAGCAAAAGGACGGAGACAAACCCAAAAAGCAAAGAGAAAATAGCATAAACAAATCTGAGTAAGGAGACAAGGCAAAGAACAAACTGACTCACCTCTAAAAAAGTGAGTCTTCTTTCTTGGTCGGCTTCCTCCCGTGTGTGCTCCTTTTTTGCTCCCTCCTTGCACTTAGGTTTCGTTTCTGTTGGAAGAGGCGAAAACGAATGACAAAAGATATGTTAGTTCAAAATATTTATTTGGGGAAGGCGGGCTATTTTTAGTTTAAACAGATCGTCGCGTTTATAAACGCGGGTACGTTCGCGTGTATGATAATTTAGGTGCGTTTATATATGGGTTTTGCAGGAATTAGCCACGTTAATACACGCGATTTTTAGGAAATAGCCGCGTTAATACACGCAATTTTTAGGAAATAGTCGCGCAAATACACGCGATTTTTTTACTTTCATTAAAAACATATTATGATTTTGTGTTTTCTGGTTTGTACATAGGATGTCATCAACCTCCTCAAGCAGTTCTGGAGAAGATGAGACAATGCGTCATCGTAATCGCGATGTGTGGTTGGGACAACGGATCAAATGTATGTGTAATCGATGTCAAGGATGCATTGTACGAGCACGTCGAATTACCTTGAATCACATCTCCATGTATGGAGAATGGAATCAAACAGGTTTAGAGGTGAGTAGATGTAAATTGATGGTATTCAAATGACTCATGGTATCCAAATTAAATTAATAGAGTTGTAATATATAAACTCTAATTGAAGCAGGATGCAGTACCACACCCTAGCATGGTGCCCTACGCGCGACGAGAGCACGCAAAGCGTCGACGAGATGATGCTGGAGCTTTGGGATCTATTGTCAGAGATGAGTGGGAAAGGGATGACAATAGCCTGCACCCCACGAAGTTGTGGAAGAGGAAGTGTTTTGGTATCCAGATGTGGAGAGACCTAAACAACATACACATTTAAGCATTTTAAAATCTAGTACAATGATAATAAAGAATCAACATGAATAGAAACCCATTTGACTCACGTGAACACTCACCATAACCAGGAAAGTTGTTTATCGTCCACATCAAGATGGCCTTCAAGAGAAAGTCTCATGACGATGGAGGCCGACACATGTCATGCTCATGGATACCTCTCCAAAGTATCTCAAGCTCATCAATCAAGGGCTCAAGATATGTATCCATATTCTTTACCTTATGTTTCCCAGGAATGAGAAGGGATAACATGACATGTCCTTTCTTTATTGCCATGGATGGAGGAATGTTGTAATTGACCACTACTACTGGCCATATACTATATGAGGTGCTCTTAACTCAAAAAGGAAAAACACTATCGATACCCATCCACCAGAAGAACTGACTGATGCAGTCATCTTGCGTATTCAGACATGAAAAAATATTTTTCATCTTTCTATCTGTGTGTAAATACTATTCTATTTTGCATGTCATGCATTTTAGTGTTACTTACTCCCCTACAAAAGTATGGTAGAAATATCTGATCTGACGACCTCTCTCTAGGTTTACACTTGGAGTTTTGGTTCTTCAGATGAGAGATGTAGTCTCTCATCCACTCATTCTCCTCTTTCTCAATTTTATACAATTGAGCAATAGGGCTCCACTTGTCTCTGCTTTATGCAAAACTAGGTATGAACATACTCTTAAGTTGTACGGAGGTAATCATGTTTCCAGCTTAAGCAATCGATACCATTGATGTGCTTTTCCTTCTGGGGTAAGGGAAAACATAAATATTTTCATTGATCAATCCAAAAGTCTCACACACCAATTCAAATATCTTGAAGTGTTGTATGGAATCACCATCACTTGAAAACATTCACATTAATCTTGCCACATAAATGGGCTTAACATGTGTTTCTCTTTGTGGCACCAGTGCGGTACCTAACTCCCTAGCAACCCCCCTTCCCATTTATTCAGCCATACTTAGTAGATCTATAGGTGTTGCACCTCCCATATGAAGGGTTGCTCTCATTGGTTCCCTTAGTGGAGCCTCATGCACCATCTTATATGTCCCCTTGCCTCAACCTCTTGTGGCTCTAGCATGTTGAAAGAGAGCATGCGTTAGATAATTTATAGAGCATGCATCGTAACCGATAGTTTATGGAACCTAGAAAGTGATGAAAGTTTACCACGTCTAACTTGCCAGCTCTCTTTTTGCGAGCACCACTCGCTTTGCACTGTTAAGGGCGATAATCTCACAAATGCACTGGCTCACCACATTGAGAAACAAGCTTCAATACCAGTAAAGTTATGTCATAGTTGGCACATACCCAATGCAGGATTGAAGTAAGAGTAGTGGAAATAGCCTATTTTCACATGCAAGCACCACGTTGGTAATGACATTGCCAAGCACACATGCAAAATTATAAGATCAAGAGTTGTGTCAACACACCTGAAACATTGGCCTCATGAAAAACCCCAAATATTCTACTCTAAATTATTCGTATTAAGTCATGTTATCCCTTAACTTTCATAAAATGTGATTTGGGACAAGTGGAAGTGATAATGTTTTTGAGGAAGATCGAGAGTAAGCCCTTGATACCACCTGAGGTAGTCTTGGTTGAGTTTAGGGAAACATCATTGGTCCTTTGTACGCAATACCAAATGACGAGTCGACTACTAGACGCTCATGTTATAAGCTTTGAATGGAAGCCCTGGTAAATGGCGGCAGTAACTCTAACTGTCCTAGGTTAAATGGATCACAAGATTAGGTCATCCGTTCAAGAAGTGGTCAACACTACCCTAGAGTCATACTAGAGTTCTCTTCCCTTCTCGGACTGAAAAAAAGATGGGGCGATCACAAATAAATTCGATCTAGCTGCATACGTATCGGCACTGTGAATGGCTCCGAATCTATTTACTCAATTTCCCATAATGTTCCAAGCAACACATAAGAATAAAATAAAAAAGTTTCTTCATGCGTTCCATTTTCGTGTGTTCCTGGGATTTCTGGATGATGATGAGCAGGGGATGCCACCATTTGAAGTGATAATATAGAAGCAACCCTCCTCTTCACTTGGTGCATTTATGGCAAGGGTAAACAACAAGAAACATATCTTGCTTGCAAGCATATATATTTTGTATTTTTTATGGTGCTTGGGCAAGATACAAATAACAATCAACATGTTTTGAAGGACATGCTCACAAAAGTTGTAAGGAGCTACCCTTCCACTTCACATTAGGCCAGAGTTCCTTTGCCTCCTTTTATGTTCTACTCCTTTTTATGTTCTACTCCTCCTTTTATATTCTACTCCTTTTTAGTAGACCAAGACTACCTAGTATAGCACTATTTTGTGATGGTAGAAATAGCAACATAGCATCTCCATGTGGTAGAGATTTAAACCTTTTGAAGTTATCAAATGAAATACCCAGTGTCTTAGATTCTCCTAAAAACTAGCACCATAATGTTACTTGTTCTTGCCTCAGTATTACCACTGGTATATTTTTTATGTTGTATCATTTGTAAATTACTTGTCAATTCATGATCAACTTGTTATTTGATGTTCATAAATATAGGTGGTTTAGTATTCTGTTATGATTAATTATTACATTTTTACATATCCATACATCTTCTGGCTCACTCTTCCTCACTCACGCACTGGTAAGTTGTTAATAACCCAATCTGCTCGCTAACTCATGCTCGCTCCACAGACACACCCATGTTATAGTGATAGTCTAGAATTGTGACACATCATAGACTAGGTGGCTAAGTTCTCCACTAATCCAGGCACCTACCTATTGTGTATGGAGGCACTACAAGGGATCGGGCTCATACCCGCGCTCCTAGCCGCTAAAAATGACTTGTGAAAAAAAGTAGCGGGCCCGTGTATCAGCACGTGTATCATCGCGGCCAGAGACATGCGTGTAAAAGTGCGTGTATAGGACTGCTCAGACGCGCTCATACACGGGCGTATACATGCGTTCTGTCAGTTTAGATGCATTTAGACGCATTGATACAAGCGTCCATACACGCGTTTTGTTACTTTAGATGCGCTTATACACGCGTTTTGTTACTTTAGATGCGCTTATACACGCGTATTTCTCAGTTTTGACACGTTTATATACGCGTGTTTTATAGATTATCCGCGTATATACACGCGACTTTTAGCAGTTCTGACGCATTTATACACGCGAACAGAGAGCAAAAAAAAAATCCAGAGAGTGCTATTTGGTGCTTGAATGCTGTTCCAGCATTCCAGCACCCAATAACACTCTCTGGATTTTTTTTTTTTGGTGCATTAGACCATCCACGAAGAACATATCCACGAGGAAGATTAAGACAAGAACGATATGAATGCATACATTGTCAATACACAATTCAAGATAGACATGAATGTAATACTATCGATTCACGATTCAATATTACTATCAAAATTTCACACATATATACAAGGGAGTCCATATCTCGAAGTAGCCCATGGCTTCAGTTTATAAAAAAATATATACAACCACATCCTCAATATGGAATGTGATACTATAAGCCTGAGTACTACTCAGACCCAGATGATGACTCGATGCTCCCTCCATACTTAGATGAGCTCATATCGGTCGGAATGTCCGATGCTCACGTCCACCCTCTGCAGTGGCGGCGGGTGGATCATCACAGCAGCTTGTGCCTGTTCAAGTAATATATAGTATATAAGTATATATATATGTAATTCAATAAACCAAAATCATTCGTTTAGAATTTTCAAGTACCTGTTGACCGTATGGTCTCATGGCTATCTCAAACTGCGCATCCGTAATACGTCCCTCGGCTCTGAAGATGGCCCATGTGTCACGTCTGCTATGCCGGCGCATACGCAGTATCGTGGGTTGTGGGCTTCCTCCCCGTAACCCGTCGCTGTATCATAATTAACACAATTTGTAAGATTAAAAGCCAGATCCGAAATGCGAAGATCCAATGGTCTCCATCTGGATCCGTCGTGCCTCCACATGCTGCCTGCTCTTCACGCCACGCTCTACTCGTTTCTTTGCCTCCTTTCACTCGCGTTTGTACGCAGTGGTAGGTTTCTCGACAGGATAGCCACCCGCACCTACATTTAGCCGGTCATCGTACGCGAGTTTTTTAAGGTGAGATCTTTTATTACTTAAGATGTCCCTTATTCGCATCCTTCCCCATACATCCGAGAATGTAGCATGTGGGGGATTGGGGTACCGACTATGTACAGCCTCTATCACCTCCCCAACTAATCGGCTATTTTGATCTTTAAATTTAATAAAACAATTCCTATACAAGTTTGATACTACCCCACGCATGTACTCCATTACCTCCCTCCCCCTCGCATCCATCACTATCCCGCCCCTATCCGTCACATCATAGCAGATCACTCTCTCCACCTCTCTCATCTTCTCCTCTTTCGAACTGTCTCCTCTAACTCTTCTCCCTCTATCTCCTCTCTCACCGTGTGCCCTACTACCTCCCCCACCTCCCCCACCAAAGCACCCGCCGCATCCTCCACTCCCACTCTTCCTACTGCTGCGGGTGGAGTCACGACTGGTGGGGGATTATCTACGTGACGGTGGTTGTGAGCCCTGACGTGACGGTGGCTCTGAGGGAGCACGTGATGGTGGCTGTGAGGGTGTCTGGGATGAGGTATGTCTCCTCGGTGGACGTGGAAGAGGAGAAGCTGCATGCCGTCTCGTCAGACTCGTAGCCATAGACGGCACTGGAGTGCCCTGGATACTCGCGGTAGGGGTATAGACACCAGGCATGGAAGGAGGGGGATGGGCATACATGTACTCTGTAAGCTCAACTGGACCAGGATGGCGCCCAAAATGATTTAGCATCTCCATCAGCCAATTGCTGTACGCAAATGGATCGGATGAAGAACCTGGAATATCCATAAAGAACCTGCAAAAATAATCCTCATGTACATCATGGGCTATCTCTTGACTCACACAAATATCATCATTCAAGTCACCTATCAGCCTGCAAACCATAGAAACAGGAAAGGCAGTCTCGTGTATACACTCGTCCAAGAACGAGTGTATACACCCATCAAAAAACGCGTGTATACACCCGTCCAGAAACGCGTGTATATCCGCATGAACAGACTGTGCAGACAGGATACACACGCTTTTACACGCGTTTCTACACGCGACCTGTGCAAAAAAAAAAAAAATTTGAAAGGGACCGACCTCCGACAATGTGTCCTTATAAAAGGCCCACTGTCGCCCCTGTCAGAATCGTTCACCCAAAATCGTGTGCACAGAAGCAAAAGGACGGAGACAAACCCAAAAAGCAAAGAGAAAATAGCATAAACAAATCTGAGTAAGGAGACAAGGCAAAGAACAAACTGACTCACCTCTAAAAAAGTGAGTCTTCTTTCTTGGTCGGCTTCCTCCCGTGTGTGCTCCTTTTTTGCTCCCTCCTTGCACTAAGGTTTCGTTTCTGTTGGAAGAGGCAAAAACGAATGACAAAAGATATGTTAGTTCAAAATATTTATTTGGGGAAGGCGGGCTATTTTTAGTTTAAACAGATCGTCGCGTTTATAAACGCGGGTACGTTCGCGTGTATGATAATTTAGCTGCGTTTATACATGCGTTTTGCAGGAATTAGCCACGTTAATACACGCGATTTTTAGGAAATAGCCGCGTTAATACACGCAATTTTTAGGAAATAGCCGCGCAAATACACGCGATTTTTTTACTTTCATTAAAAACATATTATGATTTTGTGTTTTCTGGTTTGTACATAGGATGTCATCAACCTCCTCAAGCAGTTCTGGAGAAGATGAGACAATGCGTCATCGTAATCGCGATGTGTGGTTGGGACAACGGATCAAATGTATGTGTAATCGATGTCAAGGATGCATTGTACGAGCACGTCGAATTACCTTGAATCACATCTCCATGTATGGAGAATGGAATCAAACAGGTTTAGAGGTGAGTAGATGTAAATTGATGGTATTCAAATGACTCATGGTATCCAAATTAAATTAATAGAGTTGTAATATATAAACTCTAATTGAAGTAGGATGCAGTACCACACCCTAGCATGGTGCCCTACGCGCGACGAGAGCACGCAAAGCGTCGACGAGATGATGCTGGAGCTTCGGGATCTATTGTCAGAGATGAGTGGGAAAGGGATGACAATAGCCTGCACCCCACGAAGTTGTGGAAGAGGAAGTGTTTTGGTATCCAGATGTGGAGAGACCTAAACAACATACACATTTAAGCATTTTAAAATCTAGTACAATGATAATAAAGAATCAACATGAATAGAAACCCATTTGACTCACGTGAACACTCACCATAACCAGGAAAGTTGTTTATCGTCCACATCAAGATGGCCTTCAAGAGAAAGTCTCATGACGATGGAGGCCGACACATGTCATGCTCATGGATACCTCTCCAAAGTATCTCAAGCTCATCAATCAAGGGCTCAAGATATGTATCCATATTCTTTACCTTATGTTTCCCAGGAATGAGAAGGGATAACATGACATGTCCTTTCTTTATTGCCATGGATGGAGGAATGTTGTAATTGACCACTACTACTGGCCATATACTATATGAGGTGCTCTTAACTCAAAAAGTAAAAACACTATCGATACCCATCCACCAGAAGAACTGACTGATGCAGTCATCTTGCGTATTCAGACATGAAAAAATATTTTTCATCTTTCTATCTGTGTGTAAATACTATTCTATTTTGCATGTCATGCATTTTAGTGTTACTTACTCCCCTACAAAAGTATGGTAGAAATATCTGATCTGACGACCTCTCTCTAGGTTTACACTTGGAGTTTTGGTTCTTCAGATGAGAGATGTAGTCTCTCATCCACTCATTCTCCTCTTTCTCAATTTTATACAATTGAGCAATAGGGCTCCACTTGTCTCTGCTTTATGCAAAACTAGGTATGAACATACTCTTAAGTATGTGTAATCGATGTCAAGGATGCATTGTACGAGCACGTCGAATTACCTTGAATCACATCTCCATGTATGGAGAATGGAATCAAACAGGTTTAGAGGTGAGTAGATGTAAATTGATGGTATTCAAATGACTCATGGTATCCAAATTAAATTAATAGAGTTGTAATATATAAACTCTAATTGAAGCAGGATGCAGTACCACACCCTAGCATGGTGCCCTACGCGCGACGAGAGCACGCAAAGTACAATGATAATAAAGAATCAACATGAATAGAAACCCATTTGACTCACGTGAACACTCACCATAACCAGGAGAAAGTCTCATGACGATGGAGGCCGACACATGTCATGCTCATGGATACCTCTCCAAAGTATCTCAAGCTCATCAATCAAGGGCTCAAGATATGTATCCATATTCTTTACCTTATGTTTCCCAGGAATGAGAAGGGATAACATGACATGTCCTTTCTTTATTGCCATGGATGGAGGAATGTTGTAATTGACCACTACTACTGGCCATATACTATATGAGGTGCTCTTAACTCAAAAAGTAAAAACACTATCGATACCCATCCACCAGAAGAACTGACTGATGCAGTCATCTTGCGTATTCAGACATGAAAAAATATTTTTCATCTTTCTATCTGTGTGTAAATACTATTCTATTTTGCATGTCATGCATTTTAGTGTTACTTACTCCCCTACAAAAGTATGGTAGAAATATCTGATCTGACGACCTCTCTCTAGGTTTACACTTGGAGTTTTGGTTCTTCAGATGAGAGATGTAGTCTCTCATCCACTCATTCTCCTCTTTCTCAATTTTATACAATTGAGCAATAGGGCTCCACTTGTCTCTGCTTTATGCAAAACTAGGTATGAACATACTCTTAAGTTGTACGGAGGTAATCATGTTTCCAGCTTAAGCAATCGATACCATTGATGTGCTTTTCCTTCTGGGGTAAGGGAAAACATAAATATTTTCATTGATCAATCCAAAAGTCTCACACACCAATTCAAATATCTTGAAGTGTTGTATGGAATCACCATCACTTGAAAACATTCACATTAATCTTGCCACATAATTGAGCTTAACATGTGTTTCTCTTTGTGGCACCAGTGCGGTACCTAACTCCCTAGCAACCCCCCTTCCCATTTATTCAGCCATACTTAGTACATCTATAGGTGTTGCACCTCCCATATGAAGGGTTGCTCTCATTGGTTCCCTTAGTGGAGCCTCATGCACCATTTTATACTTCCCCTTGCCTCAACCTCTTGTGGCTCTACCATGTTGAAAGAGAGCATGCGTTAGATAATTTATAGAGCATGCATCGTAACCGATATTTTATGGAACCTAGAAAGTGATGAAAGTTTACCACGTCTAACTTGCGAGCTCTCTTTTTGCGAGCACCACTCGCTTTGCACTGTCAAGGGCGATAATCTCACAAATGCACTGGCTCACCACATTGAGAAACAAGCTTCAATACCAGTAAAGTTATGTCATAGTTGGCACATACCCAATGCAGGATGGAAGTAAGAGTAGTGGAAATAGCCTATTTTCACATGCAAGCATCACGTTGGTAATGACATTGCCAAGCACACATGCAAAATTATAAGATCAAGAGTTGTGTCAACACACCTGAAACATTGGCCTCATGAAAAACCCCAAATATTCTACTCTAAATTATTCGTATTAAGTCATGTTATCCCTTAACTTTCATAAAATGTGATTTGGGACAAGTGGAAGTGATAATGTTTTTGAGGAAGATCGAGAGTAAGCCCTTGATACCACATGAGGTAGTCTTGGTTGAGTTTAGGGCAACATCATTGGTCCTTTGTACGCAATACCAAATGACGAGTCGACTACTAGACGCGCATGTTATAAGCTTTGAATGGAAGCCCTGGTAAATGGCGGCAGTAACTCTAACTGTCCTAGGTTAAATGGATCACAAGATTAGGTCATCCGTTCAAGAAGTGGTCAACACTACCCTAGAGTCATACTAGAGTTCTCTTCCCTTCTCGGACTGAAAAAAAGATGGGGCGATCACAAATAAATTCGATCTAGCTGCATACGTATCGGCACTGTGAATGGCTCCGAATCTATTTACTCAATTTCCCATAATGTTCCAAGCAACACATAAGAATAAAATAAAAAAGTTTCTTCATGCGTTCCATTTTCGTGTGTTCGTGGGATTTCTGGATGATGATGAGCAGGGGATGCCACCATTTGAAGTGATAATATAGAAGCAACCCTCCTCTTCACTTGGTGCATTTATGGCAAGGGTAAACAACAAGAAACATATCTTGCTTGCAAGCATATATATTTTGTATTTTTTATGGTGCTTGGGCAAGATACAAATAACAATCAACATGTTTTGAAGGACATGCTCACAAAAGTTGTAAAGGGTCTACCCTTCCACTTCACATTAGGCGAGAGTTCCTTTGCCTCCTTTTATGTTCTACTCCTTTTTAGTAGACCAAGACTACCTAGTATAGCACTATTTTGTGATGGTAGAAATACCAACATAGGCATCTCCATGTGGTAGAGATTTAAACTTTTTGAAGTTATCAAATGAAATACCCAGTGTCTTAGATTCTCCTAAAAACTAGCACCATAATGTTACTTGTTCTTGCCTCAGTATTACCACTGGTATATTTTTTATGTTGTATCATTTGTAAATTACTTCTCAATTCATGATCAACTTGTTATTTGATGTTCATAAATATAGGTGGTTTAGTATTCTGTTATGATTAATTATTACATTTTTACATATCCATACATCTTCTGGCTCACTCTTTCTCGCTCACGCACTGGTAAGTTGTTAATAACCCAATCTACTCGCTAACTCATGCTCGCTCCACAGACACACCCACGTTATAGTGATAGTCTAGAATTGTGACACATCATAGACTAGGTGGCTAAGTTCTCCACTAATCCAGGCACCTACCTATTGTGTATGGAGGCACTACAAGGGATCGGGCTCATACCCGTGCTCCTAGCCGCTAAAAATGACTTGTGAAAAAAAGTAGCGGGCCCGTGTATCAGCACGTGTATCATCGCGGCCAGAGACATGCGTGTAAAAGCGCGTGTATAGGATTGCTCAGACGCGCTCATACACGGGCGTATACATGCGTTCTGTCAGTTTAGATGCATTTAGACGCGTTGATACAAGCGTCCATACACGCGTTTTGTTACTTTAGATGTGCTTATACACGCGTTTTGTTACTTTAGATGCGCTTATACACGCGTATTTCTCAGTTTTGACACGTTTATATATGCGTGTTTTACAGATTATCCGTGTATATACACGCGACTTTTAGCAGTTCTGACGCATTTATACACGCAAACAGAGAGCCAAAAAAAAAATCCAGAGAGTGCTATTTGGTGCCTGAATGCTGTTCCAGCATTCTAGCACCCAATAACACTCTCTGGATTTTTTTTTTTTGGTGCATTAGACCATCCACGAAGAACATATCCACGAGGAAGATTAAGACAAGAACGATATGAATGCATACATTGTCAATACACGATTCAAGATAGACATGAATGTAATACTATCGATTCACGATTCAATATTACTATCAAAATTTCACACATATATACAAGGGAGTCCATATCTCGAAGTAGCCCATGGCTTCAGTTTACAAAAAAATATATACAACCACATCCTCAATATGGAATGTGATACTATAAGCCTGAGTACTACTCAGACCCAGATGATGACTCGATGCTCCCTCCATGCTTAGATGAGCTCATATCGGTCGGAATGTCCGATGCTCACGTCCACCCTCTGCAGTGGCGGCGGGTGGATCATCACAGCAGCTTGTGCCTGTTCAAGTAATATATAGTATATAAGTATATATATATGTAATTCAATAAACCAAAATCATTCGTTTAGAATTTTCAAGTACCTGTCGATCGTATGGTCTCATGGCTATCTCAAACTGCGCGTCCGTAATACGTCCCTCGGCTTTGAAGATGGCCCATGTGTCACGTCTGCTATGCCGACGCATACGCAGTATTGTGGGTTGTGGGCTTCCTCCCCGTAACCCATCGCTGTATCATAATTAACACAATTTGTAAGATTAAAAGCCAGATCCGAAATGCGAAGATCCAATGGTCTCCATCTGGATCCGTCGTGCCTCCACATGCTGCCTGCTCTTCACGCCACCCTCTGCTCGTTTCTTTGCCTCCTTTCACTCGCGTTTGTACGCAGTGGTAGGTTTCTCGGCAGGATAGCCACCTGCAGCTACATTTAGCCGGTCATCGTACGCAAGTTTTTTAAGGTGAGATCTTTTATTACTTAAGATGTCCCTTATTCGCATCCTTCCCCATACATCCGAGAATGTAGCATGTGGGGGATTGGGGTACCGACTATGTACAGCCTCTATCACCTCCCCAACTAATCGGCTATTTTGATCTTTAAATTTAATAAAACAATTTCTATACAAGTTTGATACTACCCCACGCATGTACTCCATTACCTCCCTCCCCCTCGCATCCATCACTATCCCGCCCCTATCCGTCACATCATAGCAGATTACTCTCTCCACCTCTCTCATCTCCTCCTCTTTCGAACTGTCTCCTCTAACTCTTCTCCCTCTATCTCCTCTCTCACCGCGTGCCCTACTACCTCCCCCACCTCCCCCACCAAAGCACCCACCACATCCTCCACTCCCACTCTTCCTACTGCTGCGGGTGGAGTCACGACTGGGGGATTATCTACGTGACGGTGGTTGTGAGCCCTGACGTGACGGTGGCTCTGAGGGAGCACGTGATGGTGGCTGTGAGGGTGTCTGGGACGAGGTATGTCTCCTCGGTGGACGTGGAAGAGGAGAAGCTGCATGCCGTCTCGTCGGACTCGTAGCCATACACGGCACTGGAGTGCCCTAGATACTCGCGGTAGGGGTATAGACACCAGGCATGGGAGGGGGATGGGCATACATGTACTCTATAAGCTCAACTGGACCAGGATGGCGTCCAAAATGATTTAGCATCTCCATCAGCCAATTGCTGTACGCAAATGGATCAGATGAAGAACCTGGAATATCCATAAAGAACCTGCAAAAATAATCCTCATGTACATCATGGGCTGTCTCTTGACTCACACAAATATCATCATTCAAGTCACCTATCAGCCTGCAAACCATAGAAACAGGAAAGGCAGTCTCGTGTATACACCCGTCCAAGAACGCGTGTATACACCCATCAAAAAACGCATGTATACACCCGTCCAGAAACGCGTGTATATCCGCATGAACAGACTGTGTAGACAGGATACACGTGCTTTTACACGCGTTTCTACACGCGACCTGTGCAAAAAAAAAAATTTTTGAAAGGGACCGACCTCCGACAATGTGTCCTTATAAAAGGCCAACTGTCGCCCCTGTCAGAATCGTTCACCCAAAATCGTGTGCACAGAAGCAAAAGGACGGAGACAAACCCAAAAAGCAAAGAGAAAATAGCATAAACAAATCTGAGTAAGGAGACAAGGCAAAGGACAAACTGACTCACCTCTAAAAAAGTGAGTCTTCTTTCTTGGTCGGCTTCCTCCCGTGTGTGCTCCTTTTCTGCTCCCTCCTTGCACTTAGGTTTCGTTTCTGTTGGAAGAGGCGAAAACGAATGACAAAAGATATGTTAGTTCAAAATATTTATTTGGGGAAGGCGGGCTATTTTTAGTTTAAACAGATCGTCGCGTTTATAAACGCGGGTATGTTCGCGTGTATGATAATTTAGCTGCGTTTATACATGCGTTTTGCAGGAATTAGCCACGTTAATACACGCAATTTTTAGAAAATAGCCGCGTTAATACACGCAATTTTTAGGAAATAGCCGCGCAAATACACGCGATTTTTTTACTTTCATTAAAAACATATTATGATTTTGTGTTTTCTGGTTTGTACATAGGATGTCATCAACCTCCTCAAGCAGTTCTGGAGAAGATGATACAATGCGTCATCGTAATCGCGATGTGTGGTTGGGACAACGGATCAAATGTATGTGTAATCGATGTCAAGGATGCATTGTACGAGCACGTTGAATTACCTTGAATCACATCTCCATGTATGGAGAATGGAATCAAACAGGTTTAGAGGTGAGTAGATGTAAATTGATGGTATTCAAATGACTCATGGTATCCAAATTAAATTAATAGAGTTGC
Source organism: Cibotium barometz (assembly GCF_041138505.1). Lineage (NCBI taxonomy): Eukaryota > Viridiplantae > Streptophyta > Polypodiopsida > Cyatheales > Cibotiaceae > Cibotium > Cibotium barometz. The sequence goes on along the minus strand of NC_141086.1, from coordinate 12,843,485 downwards.
AATATATAAACTCTAATTGAAGCAGGATGCAGTACCAAACCCTAACATGGTGCCCTACGCGCGACGAGAGCACGCAAAGCGTCGACGAGATGATGCTGGAGCTTCGGGATATATTGTCAGAGATGAGTGGGAAAGGGATGACAATAGCCTGCACCCCACGAAGTTGTGGAAGAGGAAGTGTTTGATGATATGGTGCGGAATCTTTTTAAGGATGATCCCAAAGGTATGGATGACGATGATATGGAACAAGAGCATCTTTACAAGGCTTCATCGACACCGGTTTTTGAAGGGTGCACATTCTCTGTTTTACGTGCTTCACTTGAACTACTCAATATACAAACAGTTTATGGATGGAGCAATGCAAGTCTTGACGTATTATTGAAGTAAGCATTCTAACTTACAAATTTGAATTAGTGGTTTAAGGTTTAGGATTTAAGACTAATTATAATTGATGATATTGGATGCAGGCTATTATCAAACATGCTTCCAAAGGGAAATAGACTACCACCTCAAGAGACATAGCGAGGCGCTATGTGACATCTCTTGGAGGATTGGATTATGATCGCATACATGCATGCGTCAATGATTGCATTCTCTTTCGTGGGACGCATAAGGAGGCTCGACATTGTCCCACTTGTGGTGAAGCAAGGTATAGAACAGATATGAAGAGTTTTGATGTACCTTGTAAAGTCTTGCGACACTTTCCTATAATTCCTCGCATCAAACACATGTTCAAGTGCAAATCCATAGCAGAGCTCATGTCATGGCATTCCTCACATCGATCGGATGATGGCATGTGGAGAATTCCCGCAGACACTCCTGCTTGGAAGCATATTGAAGATGAGTGGCCCAACTTTAAAACAGAGCCCAGAAACTTGAGACTTGGCCTAGGTATGGATGGAGTGAATCCATTTGGTTTCAAAAGCACCGCATACAGCGTGTGGCTAGTTGTGTTGGTGAATTACAACCTTCCACCATCAATGGCGATCAAGAAGGGACATCTTATGTTATCCCTTCTAATTCCAGGGAAACATAAAGTCAAGCATATGGATGTTTATCTTGAACCATTGTTGATTGATGAGTTGGAGGAACTATGGAGAGGTGTTGCGGTGGTGGACATTAGTAGGCCTCCCTCCTCTCGACAAAGCAGTGTTGATGTGGACAATGCATGACTTTCCATGATATAGCGATTGTTCTCGTAAGAATTCTAATTACCTCCCTACTCTAATACTATTGGCTATATATATTAATTATACATATTGACTTTATTATTCTAACTTTTATTTATATTTTAACAGGTTTGAAAACATCGGGTAAACATGCATGTCCTGTTTGTGGCCCTTCGTACATGAGTATGCTGACGGTTTGTATAAGACTATATTCGATAATCGTAATTGATTTCTCCCCTCAGATCATCCTAAATATGTTGCTAGTAAGAGTAACATTTCTCCACAAACACTTCATGCAAAAGATTGGAAGCGTATTTGGGAGTCTACAAATATTCTTCCTCCAGATGGCATGAACAGGTATAGTAATGTTTTTTCAATCTTGTTTTGTGTAGTCTCTAATTGGATTAAAGGTCACATAGAGCAATCCCTTGTGTAGGTACTCCATTTTTTTCGGCTACCATATTGGACCCATCTTAAGATCAACCATCTTCTTGATCCCATGCACATCTTCAAGAATGTGGGATCTAGTATTTGGGAACATATTATTGGTAAACGAGACAATGTTAGCATATGTGAGGACTTACGGGTCGCAGGACGTATGCGTCAAGCTTGGCCATGAGAGGTGGGTGGGCATGTTCGTCTTCCGCTTGTACCATGGATTATACCATGGTAAACGAGACAATGTTAGCGTACGTGAGGACTTGCGGGTCGCAGGACGTATGCGTCAAGCTTGGCCACGAGAGGTGGGTGGGCACGTTCGTCTTCCGCCTGTACCATGGATTATATCAAAGAAAGAGGAGAAGCAAGTAAAGCAGGCCATCACCACTTTGCGTACTCCCACTGGATGCATGAGATCATTGAAGGGAGCCTTTACAACCACTAAGAAAAGAGGCGTTGAGCAACTATATGGGTTGAAGTCCCACGATTGGCACAAGATACTTCAAGTAAGTGTTTTCCAAGTCTTGTACGTTGAAATTAAATTTTGTAATGCCATAAACCATACATACATGTGCTCTTATGTGCGCAGTTCATACTACCTACTAGCATCGACCATTGTGCAAATAAGAGTTTGAAAAAATGTATTTATAAGATGGGCGAGCTTGTGAGGTATGTAAAACCCATGTCAGATCACCCTTCATTATACCTTGCAAAATGAACGTGCATGAGGTATAACGTACTATTTATTTATTTTTCAGATATGTTAGTTCCAAAGCAATTGATCCAGCCACGTTGGATGATGCGCGTGTTATGGCAGTGAAGGTGGTTTGTTTGGTAGAGGAGACTTTCGCGAACCATTCTCACAAGTCAACTACATCTCATTGTGCATTTAGTGGATGAAATCGCTTTATGTGGTACTGTGCATGCACGTTGGATGTTCTTCCTAGAGCGCTTCATGAAGACCTTAAAAGACTTCGTAAGGCAAAGTGCAAGGCTTGAAGGAAGCATGGCCGAGGGTTGGTTGATACAAGAGTCTCTTGTATATATTTCAAAATTTCTTTGTCAGGTGGACAGCTCTTTGGCGAGACGACTATGGAGCAATGAAGAGGACTTGAGGATGACCTCTATTGTGCCTCAAGGAAAAGGACAGAGTAAAGTAATTGACAGAACATTGATTGATGATCTCAATTTCACTTGCATCCTTAATAGTGATGTGATGAGCAGATGGGTTACAAGATATGAGGATGCAAAGATAAAAAGGCAAGCAGAAAGAGCTCTCTTTCGGAGGCAACATGGCTCTCGTAAGGCGTACCCTAAGCATCTAGCAACACTTCCGAATGATATCCATGTTGATTGGTTGCATGAGGAAATGGAGAGAGCAGAGAGCGACGAGGGGCTGCATATCACGGCGGAAGAATGGGAGTATGCACGAGGATGCATGTTTAAGATACATAGAACTAATGTTTTGCATTAGTTGTAAGTGATTTGCTTTTAATATTTATTCACATTGCTTACACAAATATTGCTTCTATTTTGGTCCAGTGCACTATGTTCAATGCTATATGGTGTGAAGGCAAGCATTTTTGAACACAAAGAATGGATGAAAAGAGGAATACACAAGATTGCGGTGTCATTAGTAGCTTTGAGGGAGCTAATGGAAAAATGGATGATTATTGTGGTATAATCCAAGATATATTTAGGCTTGACTTTCGTCGCTTCTTTGTGTATGTTTTGGATGTCAAATGGCAAATGAACGTGGTGGAAAAAGGGCCTGATGCAACGATAAAATGCCATGCAAGTGGCTATGTAACTATTGACTCTACAAAGTTTTGGCAAACAAAGAAAGATAGGCTCTTATTGCCACAACAATGTGAGCAGGTATGCATTTTTTTACTAATGTGTTTCATGTACATATATATCTAAGCTCGCGTACCCCTTGACTTTTGATATGCTAATTAATTACTGTAGTATGTGTATTTGAGTAGGTTATCTATCTACCAATGGTGCATGACATTAAATGGTGGTACGTCATCCCTATTGCACCACGATTCAAAGTGATGTATAATACACTCACTGATATGGAGCATATGGAGGATGTAACAAGCCGCAATGAAGATGATGTCGAACATGCCAATGAAGATGTTGTGATTGATGATCAAGAAATAAGAGATGATCATGATAATGAGGATGAGCATGCCATTTCTCATGATCATGAGAATGACCCTACCATTGAGGATGATGGTGATGTTGATGAGGATGATCACGACACCGATACCATTATCAATGGAGTACAGAATATCGATAGTGGAATAAATTTAATCGTAGCCTTACAAATTGATCAAATGGATATTGATGTTGATCGTTTGGCAAGGATGGATCTTATTGACGATGAGATCGAACCCTAACCAATCCGTCATTGTATCGTTCTAAATTAATGACATTTCTATTGTATGTGTTGTCTTTTAATTATCATCTCATATGCATGATTTATTTTTGAATATATTTCATTGTTGTAAATACATGTAGTGAGATTGTGTAATGATATATACTATAATGTACTATGAGATGGTTTAAAGAAAATAGTTCTTAATTTTGTAAAGGAATTCAATTTTTTTCAGTTTTTCTTTACCAAGCGTGTATGGCAACGTGTATTGATGTGTGTATTATTGCGTGTATATAAATGCGCTTATACACGCGTTGATAAATGCAAATATACACGCGAATGTAAATGCCAAAATACACGCGCCCGATTCTATTCAAATACATGCGCGACTATACACGCGCTCGTAATTTATCGTGTGTATGAAACGCGTGTATGGCAGCATTGTCTTGAAGTGAGGTGAAGTAAATCAAGTATAGGTTAAGAGGAAAGTGGTTGTAGGTGGTAGTCTCTTGGTAGCCTATAAATCGAGCAAGCTCTCCTTCGCTTATGTGTGATTAGAGAGTGCTTAGTGGTGCAATCCTTATTGGTTAATATAATCATGATAAGTGATTCTTAGTTGATACCATGCTTTTCTATTAATCATTATGTTGTCATTTTCATAATGGCTAAACTCATTCACTTATTAGTGCTAATTAACACTTTAGGTGTTTATCTCGTAGTAGTGAGTACATTTTGCTTAGTGTGCTTAATCTCTATGTCCTACAGTGGTCACCCCTCTTAGTTCCAACAAGTATCAATAGCCTTCTGCTACAAATTCTTCTCCTCCTGACTTTCTTCGGTTTACTATTAGGTCTAAGAGAAAACAAAAGTTTCTTATACTCATTGGTTTGTGATCTCCCTTGGTTAAAAAGTAGGAATCTAGTCCGTTTTTGTGAAATTGACATCCTCTTTTTTGTTGTTGACCTTCAAAATGAAATGTCTATCCATTTTCCATCAACTTCCATACTGGAATGACCTTCTAGTGAACCATTTTCTTGACCCAATGCACATTTTCAAGAATATAGCCGAGGTGCTTTGGAAAACCATCACAGGAGCAAAGGAGAGCAATGCGCACAACGAGATGATTTACAAGAGGTTCAACGCATGCACCACTTATGGGCCCAAAATAGAGCAGATGGAAAGGTGAAGCTACCAAAAGCACCTTGGGTCATGACAAAGGATGAGCAACAGCATGTAAAGAAGTGCATTAGTGAGTTTCGTACCCCTATAAGATGCATGCATTTCTTGAAGGGAGCATTTACAAAGGACGATGAGCTTAGTGGCTTGAAGAGTCATGATTGGCATAAATTATTGCAATTCATGATTCCTATAGCAATCAAGGATTGCCTCAATGAGGACATTAGAGCAACAATTTATAAAATTGGTGCAGTGGTACGTTCGATATTAAGAAAAGAGATAAGTAGAGACACATTGGAAGCAACACCATTAAACTCCATCGAGGCTATTACAATGGCTGAGAAATACTTTCCAACGAGTATTTTAACCATTCAATTGCACTTGCTCGTTTATGTGGTTGATGAAGTTATTGTGGCTGGGGTTGTCCATAGCCGATGGATGTTTTTCTTAGAGAGATTTATGAAGACACTTAAAGGATTTATTCATCAAAGAGCTTGTCCTGAAAGTAGTATGGTAGCGGGATGGCTTGTTCAAGAATCACTTGTATATATAACTAAATTTCTCGGTACGTTTGATCCCGATATGCCAAGATTATGGACACAAGAAGAAGATGATCGACTAGTTGGGGAAGAGCCACAAGGGAAAGGCCTTGTGAGAACAATGGATGTAGCATCGCATGAGAAGATCAATAAGTTTTGCATCTTAAACTCACATGCCATGGATAAATGGATTGAGAGATATAACTTGGTGAAGGTTGAAAGGGACCAAGCTCATTTGAGTTTTAGAAGGAGTCGAACAACCCACACACTACCATCCCCAACAGAACTTGCACTTCTTCCAGACTTTTCTTCTAATAAATGGCTCTAGCAAACCATACTACAAGCTAAACATAATGGTGAATCAATAAGTGATGAGGAGGAGGAGCTTGCAAATGGTTGTGATTTCCATGTATGTGAGTTAGAGATATCTACGCATTGTCTTTTATTTTGTGCTTTCCTGAATTTATATAATAAAAGTACTTATTTATTGTGTTTGCAGTATCATAAGTTTGGGGCAATTTGGTCACGCGGACGTCACTTTTGAGTAGAAGGAATAGATAAAAAGAGAACAACATTTGATTGTGGTGTGAAGGCTAATTTCATGCAAGAAAGTTGTTCAAGTGCAAGTGATGGCAATACTGAAGTAGGCATGCTAGATTATTGTGGAGCAATCCAAGATATTATCAAGGTTGGATTCACAAAGTTTGATATGTTCATTTTTTATATGAAATGGTTTAAGTTGGTAACTCAAGGGGCACAAAGATAAGTGTGGATTTCTTCAAGTAGACTCCACAAAGATATGAAATGACCAAAGGGACACATTTGTGCTACACCAGAGCACTTTGAGCAAGTCATCTTTGTGGAAGACCCAATAGATCATAAATGGTTGTTTGTGATCCAAATAAATCCATGTGGAAAACAAATATTTGAAGAGGTGAAAGTAGCAGTTGATTGTTTACCAGATGGTGAGGAACTCCCTCCAGATCATGTGATGCTTCTCCTCTACAGAGAGAGAGCGAGAGAGAGAGAGAACTTCAAGCCAACAACATGAAACAATGAAAGAAAATGATGAGAAAGCACAATATCACCCTAACGTAAAATGGCAATGACGAACTAAACAAAAACAAAGGGAGCGGATCCATGCCACTAGGACAAGTTAATTTGAAACCAACAATAAAGAAATGGTGCATGGTTCTAACATTCCATGTGGAACACTAGAAAACCAATTTAGTGAGCTGGACCCTACTATACACACCTACACCCAAATTCATACAAAGTGTTTTAAGTTTTTCTTCTTCTTTTAAGGATTGTAGATTTTCTTCTTGAACGTAGTCATAAAAGAATGTGTTTCATCAAAAGGATCGTGTGTGAAACAATCACAATAACATAAAGCAAGCATAGACGCGCAAGTTATGGGGGCATCTATAATCGCGTCTATACTCGTATCTATAAACGCGTACAGTGCCTTTGAAACTAGATGCTTTTATACATGTGCAAGGTACATGGGCGTCTATACTCGCATCTATAAACGCGTACAGTTCCTTCAAAACTAGATGCTTTTATACATGTGCAAGGTACATGGGTGTCTATAATCGCATCTATAAATACGTCTAGTTATTTTGAAACTAGACGCGAGTTTTGGCTCGCTTATAGCTGCGATTATAGATGCAAGGTACGTGGGCGTCTATAATCGTGTCTAGTTCTTTTTAAACTAGACGCATGAGTTTTGACTCGCTTATAGACGTAGTTGGAATTGTGGACCTTGCAAAGAAAAACAAAATCTTCAATCCCCAAAAATATAATTTGCTGAACTATGTGCACAAGATTTTGATAATATGCATGATTTTTTGGTACATTTATATACAAACGAACCTCTAGAAAGCATATTTGCAAGGAAAGAGAGAAAAAATAGGCAGATCGAGTAATGTGGTGAAAGGGATGGATACATGCAAAGGCTTAGGTATATCAAGTAATGCCATGAAAAACAATCCAAAGGACAATGATTCAATCCCCACATATTTTCATCTAAGTGAAGCTTTTTAAATAAATCTTGAATCTTCACGATTGGATACATGTAAAGGCTTGGGCATATCAAGTAATTCCATGAAAAGCAGTCCAAAGGTGAATGATTAAGTAATGTCAGGAAAACCAACATATCATAATAAATATATACATGTAATCTCAAATAGGCATAAATCTTTACATGTAATCTCAAAAACATAATAGCAACATATCACAATAAATCTATATTGGGCTATCTATGTCTCATTTGTCTAATTGTAGTTTTGATAATAAACATATTGCAAGGCCATGGACTGATGTGGAGAACACATAAATAAGGTGATTTTCAAGACTCGCATGCATTGTGAGTCTTGTCGATTCAAAGTGCACAAATCCATATCATATTATCCATGTCTCATTTCTCTAATTATAATTATGAATTACTAATAAAAAAATCAATCAACCACCAATAAGAAACAACCAAAAGGAAGACCATAGCCATAATAAAAGTATAATGAAAGAACTAGAGTTCAAACTCACCTTCAATGAGGTCAACCCTTGCTAAAGTATCTATCACAATGTCCATGCCTATATCCAAATCTACAAAGAGATCAATATTCCCACTACTAGAATCATCACTATGAGAGGCAATATCATCATCTCCAATAGCACGATCATCATCTCAAATGGCACGATCATCTTCAATGTCTCCCTCCATAGTTGAGTTGACATGCTCCTCCATATGCTCAATGTGGGTGAATGTACTATAAATGGCTCTTGAACATGGTGAGATTGGGATTATATGCCACCATCTCTTAGTGTCAATTATTGGTTGATACACAACCTATTCAAGCACAAAGATACATCATACAAAAAAAATACATCTCTACTATCTATAAATGCAGATATTGTACTTACCAATAATTATATGTACATGTTCACAATGTTGTGGTAGCACTAGAGTCCCATCCTTTCCTTGCCAAAACTTTGTACATTCAATGGTCACAAAGCCACTTGCATGACGCTTGCAGATTGTTGCATTAGAACCTCTTTCCACCACATCCGTAAACCACTTGACATCCAAAATATATACAAAGAAGCTTCGAAAGTCAAGCTTAATGATATTTTGGATCAATCCAGAATAATCATCCATGGCTCCATTGTCTCCCTCAAAGCTTGCCATTACCCCACAATCTTGGGTGTTCCTCTTCTCATCAATCCTTTGTGTGCAAAAATGTTTACCCTTCGACCACAAAGCATTAAACATTGTGCACTATACCACGACAAAAAATTTTATAAATACCTCAAAATAAATTTTTACAATTTTCACATACTAAAATATGATTGAGAACACAAGTTTGTTTACCTTTTTGAAGCATCCTTGGGCATACTCCCACTCCTCCAATGTGATATGCATGTTTTCATCTTGCACCACTCTCTCCATCTCCTCATATAGCCAATCTACATCAAGATGCTTGGGAAGTGATCGTAGGTGCTTGGGGTATGGCACACGACCTCCATGGTGCTTGGAGAATGCCGACCTTTCACTTTGTCTTCTTGACTTTTTATCCTCATACTTTTCCACCCATCATCTCATCACATCACTATTAAGCACACAAAAGGTATTAAGCTTACTATGCATCTCTGTATCCTTGAGGAACATGAGAGGTCATCCTCAAGTCTTCTTCATTGCTCCATAGGCGAGGGAGAGAGGGATTCACTTCGACAAGGTATTCTGAGATATAAACAAGTGATTCTTGTACCAACCAACCCTCAGCCATACTACCTTGAGGCTTTGCATTTTGCCTTACAAAATCCTTCAAGGTCTTCATGAAACAAAAGAACATCCATCGAGCATGCACAGTGCCACATATGGCAATCTGATCAATTAAATGAACCATAAGATGTAGTTGGCTTGTGAGAATTGATTGTGTGGGAATGTCTCCTCCACCAAACAAACCACCTCCACTGCCATTACCCTTGCATAGTCAAGTGTACATGGATCAATTTCCTTTGAGCTCACATATCTACAATGCAAAACAATAAACAAATCATTTTGAGGAAAATGCGTGTAGAAAATTGGCTATGAGGGTTTGGGGTACAAACCGCACAAGCTCCCCCGTATTATAAATCATCTCTCACACTTCATGGGATGCACAATTAGAAATGCTTGTTGTAAGAATAAACTATAAACATTTATACACCATGATTAGATACATCATGATTGAACAAGTTAAATATGTACAACTTCAATGTTTCACTTACTTGCAGCATCTTGTGCAATCGTGGGACTTCAATCCATATGATTGCTCAACACCTCTCTTCTTTGTCTTTGCGAAGGCACCTTTTAAGAACCTCATGCACCCCATTGGAGTATGGAATGTAGTAATGGCATTTTTCACCAACTTCTCCTTCTTCTTTGTCAATATCCAAGGTGCTCGAGGTAGAATTGTCTTCCCATTTGGTCCCTCTCATGGACAAGCTCTTTGCATCCTCTCTATGACTTGTAGATCCTCTCTTATAAGCAAGGAGTCCCCTGTTCCTCTCAAGTGCTCCCAAATGTTAGAGGTCACATTCTTGAATATGTGCATTGGATCAAGAAGATGATTGATTTTGAGGCTCGTCCAATATGGTAGGCGAAAGAAGATAGAGTACCTTATCAAATAACAACAAATATTTAGAAGATTATCTTTTCAAATAAAAGCTTATATTGGAAATCTATGCAAAGATATATTATCTATTCATGCTGGGGGAAGGAGGACTTTCCACTCCATTCCATAATGCCTTCCAACCTCCCATGCTTAGTGGATGTGGAGGGACTCCCATCCAAGAAGGAACAAATTTGGGATGATGATGAGGGATAAACCGATGATGATTCTCATATATCACTTTCTTCAAGCTCTTTAGACTAGATGCCACCAATGATGGACCACAAATATGACATGCATGGTATCCAGATGTGGAGAGACCTAAACAACATACACATTTAAGCATTTTAAAATCTGTTTATCGTTCACATCAAGATGGCCTTCAAGAGAAAGTCTCGTGACGATGGAGGCCAACATATGTCATGCTCATGGATACCTCTCCAAAGTATCTCAAGCTCATCAATCAAGGGCTCAAGATATGTATCCATATTCTTTACCTTATGTTTCCCAGGAATGAGAAGGGATAACATGACATGTCCTTTCTTTATTGCCATGGATGGAGGAATGTTGTAATTGACCACTACTACTGGCCATATACTATATGAGGTGCTCTTAACTCAAAAAGGAAAAACACTATCGATACCCATCCACCAGAAGAACTGACTGATGCAGTCATCTTGCGTATTCAGACAAGAAAAAATATTTTTCATCTTTCTATCTGTGTGTAAATACTATTCTATTTTGCATTTATAGATGCGTCGCATCCATTCTGCAATAGATGCGTTTATAGACTCGTTGATAGATGCACTTTTAGACGCTATAATAGACACGCATTGTGTGATGCAAAAGACCAAAAATTAAACCCAAGAGCATTTTGATAGTATGCAAAAAGGGCAAAACGCTGTTCTTGCAAAAACCTTCCCACCCTATTTTTAATCCTCTATCACCCTCTCAAGCTTCTAACCCTCTCTAGCTTCATCACATGAGGCTGCAAATCTGCTTTATAAAGGAATGTGGAGTACGAGTTTGAAGGTATATACCTTGGTTGTGGTGAGTCTCTTTCTCTTCTTCTTCTTGTAGCCCCTTTTCTTCTTGTTCTTGCTCTTGCCCTTGCTCTTGCTCTTCTTCTTGAACCCTTTTTTTTTGTAATAGACAATCAAGTGCTTATATAGCTCACTTTTTTTATTTTTGGCTATTTTACAGATTTTTATATACTTGACCTCAAAAATCACAAATAACCAAGGTAGGCCTCTTTTTACACTCATTTTATTTAAGGTGGTGGTTATTGCATTGTGTGTGTATTAATTCTTGGGGTTATTTGACTTAAAGAGCCGAGACTAGTTTATATATTTTTTAAAATTTTCTTGGTTTGTTTATTTTTTTGTTTTGAACAATGAGATGATTCCCGGGGTCAATTGACCTAAAGAGCCGGTAAGTCTTCATTTAATAATATTTTCATAATATTTGATTATTGTTTGTGTTTTTGTAGATGTGGCATGGGTCCTTGTCCTCTTGTCCCCACACACCCCCCATGCATAAGGCCTTATGCATAGCTTTATGCATAAGACGTCATGCATGCTTTATGCATAAGGCCTCATGCATAGTTTTATGCTTAAGGCCTAATGCTTGAATAGTTTTTTATGCAGAATGCCTTATGCATAAGCTTTATGCATAAGGCCTGCATTTAAAGCTTTATTATGTATAAGGCCTCATGCATAAAGCATTATTCTTAAAGCTTTATGCATAAGGCCTCATGCATGATTTATGTATAAGGCCTCTTAAAGCTTTAGCATAGCTTGCATAAGGTTTGCATAGCGGAGTAGTTTGCATAAGGCTTGCATAGCAGCAAAGCTTGCATAAGATTTTGTATGTATGCATTACTAATGCTTTCCTCACCCTTTTGTTGGCTTTGTAGGTCCTCTAATCCTCTCTTTCAACATCACAAAAAAGAGGTAAGTGCTTTCCTCTCTTTCAACATCACAAAAAAGAGGTAAGTGCTTTCCTCTCTTTCCTCTATTATTATTGCACCCTTGGGTGCTGGGGATTTTTTTTGTAGGTTTGCACATAAGCTTTATGTATGCTTTATGCAAAATGCTTTATGCATAAGCCTCATGCATAGCTTTATGCATAAGGCCTCATGCATAGCTTTATGCATAAGCTTTATGCATAAGGCCTCATGCATAGTTTTATGCTTAAGGCCTCATGCATAGTGCTTTCTACATAAGCCTTATGCATAATTTTTTATGCATAAGGCCCCGTGTATAAAACATTATGCTTAAAGCTTTATTATGCATAAGGTCGCATGCATAAAGCTTTATTATTGCACCCTTGGGTGCTGGGGATTTGTTTTGTAGGTTTGCCAAAAGCTTTATGCATAATGCTTTATGAATAATGCTCATGCATGATTTATGCATAATGCTTTATGAATAATGCTCATGCATGATTTATGCATAATGCTTTATGTATAAGGCCTCATGCATAAGCTTTATGCATAAAGGCCTCATGCATAATTTATGCATAATGCTTTATGTATAAGGCCTCATGCATAAGCTTTATGCATAAGGCCTCATGCATAGTTTTATGCATAGGGCCTCATGCATAGCTTTATGCTTAAGGCCTCATGTTTAAGCCCTTATGCATAGCGCTTTATGCATAAGGCCTCATGCTTAAGGCCTTATGCACAGTGCTTTATGCATAAGCCTTATGCTTTTAAGGCCTCATGCATAGCTTTATGCATAAGGCCTCATGCATAATCCTTTATGCAAGGCTTGCATAACGTCTTGCATAAGGCTTGCATAATGCATAGTGCTTTAAACATAATGCATAGTGTTTTAAGCTTATGCATAGTACTTTAAACATTATTAACGCTTTCATAAGGCTTCTCTATCTTGCATAAGTCTTACATAATATTTTTTTAATATTCTCTTTGTTTGTATAGATGTGGTATGGGTCCTTGTCCTCTTGTCCCAAAGACCCATAGGTTAAGGCTCTAATCGAGTCTCAACGATGGTTTGATAGTGAGGGAGAGGGCATCTTTGGCTATAATCCCACCCCCGAGCAGTTGGCAGCCTATGTAACAGGCACCCTTTTACCATCAGGTCCACCCATAGCCTAATAGAGTCCCTTGCCAGGCACTTTACCCTTGCTAGGCACTTCACCTGCCTTTACATTCACCTCTCATCTGTTAGCCCCAGTTAGTTTTCTACAGCATCTCCTACACCTCCACCTTCAGGCTTGCATAATATTTTTTTATAATTCTCTTTGTTTGTATAGATGTGGCATGGGTCCTCGTGCTCTTGTCCCACATACCCACAAGTTGAGGCTCTCATCCAGTCTCAACAACGGTTTTCTAGGGAGGTAGAGGGCATCTTTGGCTATACTCCCAACCCCGAGCAGTTGGTAGCCTATACAGGAGGCACCCCTTTACCATATCAGGTCCGGCCCACAGCCCAACAAAGTCCCTTGCCAGAGGTACTTCACCTGCCTTTACATTCATCCCTCATCCGTTAGTCCGAGCTAGTGCTACAGCATCTCCTACACCTCCACCTTTAGGAGCTATGAGGCCTCACAGTTATCATGGCTCTCATGAGAGTGGCAGTTGTCGTTGTTAGTGAGGGTAGTCGTGGAGATACTGGCGGTCGTATCTCAACCGCACGAGCACTAACAGTGGAGGTAGAGGAGATAGAGGATTCCTAGGGTAGTGCTTTGGGGGTTGGGATAGTTCTTCAGAGTCACCACCACATCATGGTGATATATCATATTATGATATCACAGATGTGGGTGGCATAGTTGATGACTCTCGTGAAGGAAGTGGTAAACTACTTGCACCAAGTAGTGTTTACACACTATAAAGACTGCTTTACACATTTTAAGCAGCAAAGGGAGAGCTTATTGGATGATTGCATTAAAGTTATCCACAAGAAGTATCCTAATCCTCAATGACCAAAGGATTAACAGTAGATAGGCGCAACACAAAATCAAAGACATACTTAAGAATAGAAGGTCTATAGTAAGGAGACATGCAAAGGAGGAGAAAGCTTGAATAGATGTCGATCAAAATGGACACGGTAAGCCATCTACTTCTCATAAGGGCGAGTGGAAAAAGCCAAGAAGGAGCTCTTAGAACGAGTAGTGAACTAGCAACAAAGACAAGTGCGACGAATACAAATGAAGTGATATGGATCATCGTACTTCGGATCTAGAGGTCGTGCATCATGGGAGGCTGAGTTTGTATGTATAGTGCAACTTCATGTATTTTCTCTATTTGAGTTGTGTTATAATGTTTGTCTTGTGATGTAGTGTGACATTGTGGGTAGAGATCCTACCCCAGTAGAGACTGGGGTAGGATCGTACCCCAGTAGAGACTGGCTACCATCATTGCCAGAGTAGAGGAGATACATGGGATTACCTTCACGATGAGGGGATCATCTCCGACGAACAATACAATCGAGCAAGGAGAACACCAATGCAGGTAATAATTTTTATTTTTATTTACAAAACATGTTTCGACCTTTATAATACTTTATATTTTTATTTATATATATCTTCACTTATGTAGACACAAGGTGGACAAGAAGGAGAACAAGATGACTCGAAGAGTGATGACTCCTCTGAGTAGTCGCCCGCTAGTTTTTCTTCATGTATAGTTTTGGTTTATGCAACTATGTTTCTTTTTCAAGCCTAATGTGGCTACCATCATGTATGGACAACTTCTTGGATGCAAGATAAAATTTTTCATCTTCTTTATATATCTATGTTTCTATTCAAGCCTTATGTGGCTACGATCATGTATGGACAAACTTTTGGATATAAAATGTAATTTCTCATCTTCTTTAATCAATATTCAAAGTGTGTTCACAAATTTTTTTGTGCATATCTATCTTTAATTTAAGTTTTTATGTTGATGTTTTTGCTGATCTTGATTCGTCTATGTACATGTAAGCAAAACCTTAAACCAGAGAGCTGTCTGTGCAAAAAATGCAGCTGCATGTGTAGAAAATGTAGCTGTACATCTGCATAGGTAGGTCTCTGGAAACTTTTTTAAATTCCAAAGCACGTCTATATGCACGTGTATAATAATGGAGGCTATAAGCACATCTATAAGTTTGTCTATACTCATATAGATGCGCTTATAGATGCGCATATAGATGCTTGTCGATAGACGCGCTTATAGATGCTTGTCGATAGACGCGCTTATAAACGCGCTCGTAACATTTTAAACCACGTTTTAAAATTGCATCTATAAACCCGTCTACAGTCACTTTTCCTTGTAGTGAAATATACTCCAAAACATTTTGGAATATTTTGGAAACCTCATAAGAACATGTTTTCTAAAACTATGAGCAATTGATTTGGATATTTTTTCCTCATTGCGTGCCTATTTTATCTCTCCTAAATGTCTTTCTCTTCAATAATAATATCTTGCAAGAATGTATGTAAACCATTGTAAACATATGTGCAACCCCTCTAGTTTTCCACTTTATTTTCATCTCCCCTAGCTTTCCTTCCCTCTTCCTTTTTTACTTCTTCTTCTTATGTTCTTCAACTTTAGTCTTATCCTCCCTTCTCTTCTTTTTCTTCTTCTTAACAATTTGATTTCATCCACATTCTCTTTCAATTTCATCCACCTTCTTACAATTTCATCCACCTTCTTACAATTTGATTTCATCCACATTCTCTTTCAATTTCATCCACCTTCTCTTCATCTTCTCATTCTAGACTTGTTGATCTCTTTCTAAACAATTACCATGTGCTTAATTCTTAATTAGTTATAAAAAAATTTAAATTAGTTATCCTCTTATCTATAAGTCATAGCCACAATAAGAATGAAGGTACCCAATTTATGGAAGAAGACAATTTTCATCCATAGGTATTTGACTTTGAATACAAACACCACAACATGTCACGGGGCCTAGGAGTATTTTTTAGAAGTGTTTTGTAATGAGGGATTTGAGGCCGTTTTAAAGATAGTGTGCAACAAAATTTTGTTGCTATTTTCACTACTTAGCAACGAAAAATTACTTTTAAACAAGGAAAAAAGCAACGAAATTTCGTTCGTGAGACTTGCAAAAAGTGTACTTCGCTTTTTTTTTGCCACCACTGAAAGACATTATCATCCTAAATATCTTTCACCTCTTTCGAATTTTGTGCAGACAAGTATCCATTCCATCTCTTTCACCTATCCCATTCTATGCTTAAGCTGTAAACTAGCTTTCCATGAAAGCTTCTCTTTCCCCTCTCTTGTAAGTTATTCCCCTCTTTCTGAATCTTACCCTAACCCTAGCTCTGACATAAAAACCCTAATAGAGATCTTTGATATAAAGCTCTCTGTTAGGGTTTTTATTTAGAACCTAGGGTTAGGGTTTTGCAGCAAGCATGAGCTTTCTATTAGGGTTAGGTTTAGAGAGATTTTCCCTCTTCTTTTTTTCTCCTCTTCCACTTTTCATGTAATATAATGTTGTTTACTACTAATTTAATGTGTTTACTCATTTGTTTCATCTTGGTTTGATTTTCCAAGGTCTCCTTCTATGTCTTCAAGTGAAGACTTACAATTCTCATAAGGTAGGAGATCCCTCTCTTTTATCTTGTGTTTTTTTTTCCTTTTAAGATTTTTATATATTCTAGTATCTATTTACGTTTTAGGGTTTATGTATGAGTCTTAGCCTCATACATGAGCCTCATTTATCTACTAGTACATATGGCTTAGGCTAATGTGTGATGCTTAAGCTTATGGATTCGCCTCATGGATTAGCATACATGAGGCTTAAGCTAATGCATGAGGCTTGGGCTAATGTATGAGGCTCATGCATCAACCTCATGCATGAGGTATGAGATCATGCATGCATGAGGATTATGAATACTGCATGAGGCTAATGTTTGCATAAGCCTCATGTATTGACCTAATGCATGCATAACCCTCATGTATTAACCTAATGCATGAGACGTATGCAAGAGTTAGCCTCATGTTATGCACAAGTCTCACAGGTCATGCCTAATGCATGAGCCTAAAGTTTGAGTCTTATGCATTCTATGCCTCAGGAATATAATGCATTATATGCCTCATGCATTATGCATGACACTAATTCATGAAGCTTATGCATTATGCATGGACCTATCATGCATAAGGCTTATGCATAAGCCTTATTCTTATGAATGCATATGAGGCTCATGCATTCCGTTAATTCATAAGCCTCATGAATTAGGCTAATGCATGCATAACAGCTCGTGCATAAGCATTATACATGCATTATGCATGGACCTAGTTCATATGGCCTCATGTATAAGCATAATGCATGAGGATAATGCATAAGCCTCATGCATAAGCCTTATTCTTATGAATGCATATGAGGCTCATGCATTCCGTTAATTCATAAGCCTCATGAATTAGGCTAATGCATGCATAACAGCTCATGCATAAGCATCTATGTATAAAAGGGATGCATAAAAGGTTTCTATTCATAAAAACTTATGCATAGGCATGCATAAAAGCTATGCCTTTTCCCTTAAGCCCTCAAAGATATTTAAACATAAGATTTTTTGAATTAACAGGAATTCAATACCCTCTTGATGACTTTGCTTTATTTTCTAAGAATTACAGACTAGAAAATTTATTTTTAGAAACACACCTAGATGAATTTTAGTGGTCTCAGTCAAATAAATGTCCCCACTCAAAATAAATCATAAACATGTTTTTAAGCCACCTAATAAATTAATCATAGATAACCTTGTAGTAGTGTCTACCTTACTTCAAGTGATTAGCAAATGTTCAATACAAGTGATCTTAGAAAATTAGCCTTAATCATGCTTTTAGAAAATTTTTAGGAATTTATCTCATTGTCCCAAAAAATTCATCCCCCAAATCAAATTTCTAGAAGAACGTTAAGCTACCTTACTTCAAGTGATTAGCAAATGTTCAATACAAGTGATCTTAGAAAATTAGCCTTAGTCATGCTTGTAGTAGTGTCTACCTTACTTCAAGTGATCTTAGAAAATTAGCCTTAGTCATGCTTGTAGTAGTGTCTACCTTACTTCAAGTGATTAGCAAATGTTCAATACAAGTGATCTTAGAAAATTAGCCTTAGTCATGCTTTTAGAAAATTTTTAGGAATTTATCTCATTGTCCCAAAAAATTCATCCCCCAAATCAAATTTCTAGAACGCTAAGCTAAATGAAAAGGGTTAGTATGTCTAGCTATGGATGGCCAACAAGAGCGTGCTATTGATGATCCTAGTTATATCGGCGTCAACGTTTCAGTTGAGTTTTGCAACTGTAGACGTTGTGAACGGCAGCGATTACGGTATAACCATAAGCGACACTGTAAACAACCGCAGTCTGGCCTCAGCACCGGGACCTACTACTTCTACAACCAGATCAGAGTCAGAGGCGTTATTTCTGACGACGTTCCCATTACCTTCGATTTTTAACCACATCAGTTTGTGTCTCCCCAGGTGTGACACCAAGTTTGCTGTCTCTCATGCTGTAATGCCAAGTTAGCTTTTTTGCTGTCTCGCCCAGGGTGTAATACGAAGTTAGCTTGGAAAAGGTGGCCTACAATAACAATCACAATTTTCAATATGTTGTTGTCTCCAAAAAGAATCCAGGTCTAACGTTCAAGGCCTTTGTTGCAAAGTGGGCATACGGATAGTTCTTACTCCATCCAGCATTTTAGGTTCTTCCAGCCCTTGGTTACTAAGAAAAGTTTTAAAAACAAAACAATCTCCATGAAATTACACTATTTTCACTCTAGCAAAATTGGTTCATTTCATGTCATATAGTGCCCCTCTTCTTCTTTTTGCCACTCTTTTACTTGCCACATTGTTTTTTCCCTTTACAACATGTCCCTTGTTCCAAATAGAGTGTAGTTGGATTTGCTTTTCATCTAATGCATATGAACCTCTAGAGCATGTATAATACAATTGCCTCTCATTGTCTAGCAAGTTCATTAGAGTTGAACATAAATCATTTAAGTTACTCAGTAGTGGAAAAAGTGGCCAAGATGATGAAAACATAGTGGCACACGAACATTGTCTAGATGTTTTAGTTTCTAAATGGATGGATACATTTTCACTTGCACGTTCATTTTGCAAGGTATAATGAAGGGTGATCTGACATAGGTTTTACATACCTCACAAGCTCGTAAACCGAAGAAAGTAAGGAGGAGAAGAATTTGTAGCAGAAGGCTATTGATACTTGTTGGAACTAAGAGGGGTGACCACTAAAGGACATAGGGATTAAGCACACTAAGCAAAATGTACTCACTCTACGAGATAAACACGTAAAGTGTTAATTAGCACTAAGTGAATGAGTTTAGCCATTATGAAAATGACAAAACACAATGGTTAATAGAAAAGTATGGTATCAACTAAGAATCACTTATCATGATTATATTAACCAATAAGGATTGCACCACTAAGCACTCTCTAATCACACATAAGCGAAGGAGAGCTTGCTCGATTTATAGGCTATCAAGAGACTACCACCTACAACCACTTTCCTCTTAACCTATACTTGATTTACTTCACCTCCATACACAATAGATAGGTGCCTTGATTAGTGGAGAACTTAGCCACCTAGTCTATGATGTGTCACAATTCTAGACAATCACTATAACGTGGGTGTGTCTGTGGAGCGAGCAGGGCATGAGTTAGCGAGCAGATCAGGTTATTGACAACTTACCAGTGCATGAGTGAGGAAGAGTGAGCCAAAAGATGTATGGATATGTACAAATGTAGTAATTAATCATAACAGAATACTAAACCACCTATATTTACGAACATCAAATAACAAGTTGATCATGAATTGACAAGTAATTTACAAATAATACAACATAAAAAATATACGAGTGGTAATACTGAGGCAAGAACAAGTAACATTATAGTGCTAGTTTTCAAGAGAATCTAAGACATAGGGTATTTCATGATAACTTCAAAAAGTTTAAATTTCTACCACATGGAGATGCCTATGTTGGTATTTCTACCATCACAAAATAGTGCTATACTAGGTATTCTTGGTCTACTAAAAAAAAGTAGAACATAAAAGGAGGCAAAGGAACTCTGGCCTAATGTGAAGTGGAAGGGTAGCTACTTATAACTTTTGTGTGCATGTCTTTAAAAACATGTTGATTGTTATTCGTATCTTGCCCAAGCACCATAAAAAACACAAAATATATATGCTTGCAAGCAAGATATGTCTTCTTATTGTGTACCCTTGCCATAAATGCACCAAGTGAAGAGGAGGGTTGCTTCTATATTATCACTTCAAATGGTGGCATCCCCTGCTCATCACCATCCGGAAATCCCACGAACACACGGAAATGGAATGCATGAAGAAACTTTTTTATTTTATTCTTATGTGTTGCTTTGAACATTATGGGAAATTGAATAAATAGATTGGGAGCCATTCGGTAGTGCCGATACGTATGCAGCTAGACCGAATTTATTTGTAATCGCTCCGTCTTTTTTTCAGTCTGAAAAGGGAAAACAACTCTAGTATGACTCTAGGGTAGTGTTGACCACTTCTTGAACGGATGACCTAATCTTGTGATCCATTTGACCTAGGATAGTTAGAGTTACTACCGCCATTTACCAGGGCTTCTATTCAAAGCTTATAACATGCATGTCTGGTAGTCGACTCGTCGTTTGGTATTGTGTACACAGGACGAATGATGTTGCCCTAAACTCAACGAAGACTACCTCATGTGGTATCAAGGGCTTACTCTTGATCTTCCTCAAAAACACTATCACTTCCACTTGTCCCAAATCACATTTTATGAAAGGTAAGGGATAACATGACTTAATATGAATAATTTAGAGTAAAATATTTGGGGTTTTTTCATGAGGCCAATGTGTCAGGTGTGTTGACAAAAGTCTTGATCTTATAATTTTACCTATGTGCTTGGCAGTGTCATTACCAACGTGGTGCTTGCATGTGAAAATACGCTATTTCCACTACTCCTAGTTCAATCCTGCATTGGGTATGCTCCAAGTATGACATAACTTTACTGGTATTGAAGCTTGTTTTTTCAATGTGGTGAGCCAGTGCATTTGTGAGATTATCTCCCTTGACAGTGCAAAGCGAGCTGGCAAGTTAGACGTGGTAGACTTTCATCACTTTCTAGGTTCCATAAACTGTCGGTTACGAGTCCCTTACTGACCTCATATGTCCCCTAATTGTAGAAAGAGAAGAAAAGCCCAGGCACACGCAATAATATAAGCCAAGTGGAGAACTAGAAGGCTCTTTTAGGAAGGTAGATTAGAGGAGATGGCTAGATCGTGTGGGGGACAGCGAGCACAAATGAGGGGCTTGTTAAATGGTGGGAGCACAAATGAGGGGCTTGTTAAATATCAAAAACCTAAGCTAGTGGTGGGAGTGTAAAAAAATCCAGTTGTCTGTCTCCATGGAGCCGAATCTTTGGGCACAAAACCTAGTCGTGAATCACGAAATATGAAAACCTAGTCGTGAATCACGTGGAGTGTAAAATATGTCCACAGAGCTGGCACACGAAAAAATAGCGAGCAAGCCAGGTATACATGAAAGAGAAATGGCTCTATAAATAATATGGTAGTAGGGGCTGCTAACTATCAACAACTACGAGCCTGCTTTGCTTAATTAGGGCGGTGATAAATACATTAAGTGTAAGCACTACTTCTGTTGCATAAATCAAACTTGGCTCCTATATACTATTTAGGTTTGTTAATGTGTTGCAGATTGGGATTTGCCCAGCAGTGATTGTAAGTACTTACTAATTAGGTTTGTTAATGTGTTGCAGATTGGGATTTGGAAGGATGGCCAACAAGAGCGTGCTATTATTGTTGATGATGATCCTAGTTATATCGGCGTCAACGTTTCAGTTGAGTTTTGCAACTGTAGACGTTGCGAACAGTAGCGACTACGTTATAACCATAAGCGACACTGTAACCGACCACAGTCTGGCTCCCGGCGAGACTGTAACGGGCCTCAGCACCGGGACCTATTACTTCTACAACCAGATCAGAGTCAGAGGCCTCCTCGATGTTAATGGGGCGCTTTATGCAGTGAAGAATTCTTTGACCGTAGCTGGCCGTGCCCAACTCTTCCTCGTGCTTGCCCAAGAAGGCCAACCTGCAGGCGTTGTTTCTGACGCCGTTCCCATTACCTTCGATTTTTAACCACATCAGTTTGTGTCTCCCCAGGTGTGACACCAAGTTTGCTGTCTCTCATGGTGTAATGCCAAGTTAGCTTTTCTGCTCTCTCGCCCAAGGTGTAATATCAAGTTAGCTTGGAAAGGTGGCCTACAATAATAATCACAGTTGTCAATAATGTTATTGTCTCCAAGGTCAAACGTTCAAGGCCTTTGTTTTGCAAAGTGGGCATAGTGGGTCACGCTTGACAATTAATTTTATTTATTATGTACGGATCTTGTATTCACTCTTATTGTAACGTTCCAATTAAAGTCTAGGGTTTTATTGGTAAGGTTTATATGGAATTAATTAAAAAAGACTCGTATTTAGAATGATTTAAATTATAACAACTTGTAAATTTAAACTTTGTAACATTAGTTTTAGAAAAGATGAAAAGAAATTAAATTCAGAAAAGATTATAATAAACAGTTTTAGATCAACATGCAGGGAAACCTTATATATTATGTACAAATGTTCTTACACCAAAGCCCAGAAAATGAGATCCGATCAACACATTACAATACATTATATAAAAACCACCTCCTTGCCTTTTTGGTGGCTGGAGAGAAAAGGCACAAAATCATGAGACTTGACAATAGGCTTTGCTCTGTAGATTTTCTTCCACATGGAAGAATATTTGTTGGTGTAGTAATGGTAGGAGGCTCCTTCATGAACAATATCCAAGAATACCGGTTGCCTTTAATTCCAAGCATATTGTTTTTTCACATTCTCTTTCTTCTTCGAGATGATCACCATAGTGAACAAGATCCATGTCGCCATTGCCCACATAGATGGTAATAGAGAGTCCAAAGGCTCATTGCTATGTTGATACATAGGAGTGATTTGCAAACTTGATGGAATGGTTGAATGCTTTGATGGTGTGGTGTGAGTAGTTGGAACTTCCACAACATAATAATCTTCAATCAAGTGTGGGTAGCTTGAGGCAAGAGGATCCATCTTTTCCAATAAAGTTCTCTCAAAAGGCTCTATAACTAGACACCCGCTTGTTGACACTAGAGGGGACCTCTTTCTAAGTGAACGTTTGTGTGATCAAAAGGGGTTTCTTATGTGAGAATCTTAGGGTAGTAGTTAGATGTTCCCATAAGTGTCTGTGTACACTCTACACCCTTCTCTATTTGTTAATCTCCAAACCGTGGCGTTCAAAGGTTCAACTACATTTTCTTTGTTTACCCATTCGGGTTGCATGATCTCGTAGATTTGGTGGTGGCCATCAACATATTCTACTTCATGTGTCATTGGATTGATCATTTTTTAAAAGTATGCCAATACACCACCCATCAAGGGCATTGAGGTTCCATGGGATTCCTAAGATCTAGTAGGAGGGAGAATATATGTGTTAAATATCACCATTTTTCCACTTGAGAGTGGTGTTACTACTCGTGAAGCTAGGGTTAGGTCTAGACCATTTTTGGCTAAGTAGAATTCATCGATGGGCGGGGTAGTAGCCGTTGGTGGTTCTATGAAATCCTCACTTTGCCGAAGATCAAATGCCAAGGTCAAGGAAATGATTTTTGAGGAGATGGGGGGTTAGGAATTGCTCAATTTTTGAGTGCCCCTAATTGCATGTGAGGAAACCTCATATAGAGGGCTAGAGGTAATTATGGCACCACCAACTTCCTAGACCTCAAGTGCATATGATCGACCTCCTCACAAAAATATCTCCTTAGTCAAGAATATTTAGGAGACACGATTTTGGAGATCTTAAGAGAAGAATTTTAAATGAAGCTCACGAGAGGCTTATAGCAGGACACCCTAGTTATGTGAAGAATTTCTTTTGGCTCAGAATCAAGAGAGATGTATTATATCATGTTTCATCTCAATGCCTAATCCACTAAAAGATAAAATACAAAAGGATAAAGATGCCAGGAGAGTTACATCCCTTGGATATTTTGTAGATAAAGTGAGAGTTCATAAGCATGGACTTCATTATTGGATTACCTTTAGTTAATGATGTTTCCATCTTAGTGGTGGCAGATCAATTAACAAAGGTTACTCAATTGCCAATAAAGAAGGCTTATTTAGCTCTTAATGTTGTTAAAGTATTTTTGAAGAAAATTTTCAAACTCCATGCATTGCATAGAAGGGTTGTTAGTGATTAAGATGCAAATTTCACATACCATTTTTAGACTTCTTCAAAGCTATGGAAACTTCTCTAGATCTCAATACTGTCTACTACCATCTTGAGACTGATGTCTAGATTGAGAGAGTGAACCAGGTGATTGAAGATATCCTTTTAGAATTTTGTGCTTTGCAAGAGTGAGGGTGGGGTCCACATATACACACTTATAAAGATCTTTTTACCATCAAAGCACATTAGGTTTGAATATACAAGCCATATGCCTGATTTTCAATGTGTCATAGCCTTAGAGATCCTCCTCGAAATTTTACCTTTGCAACACACATTCCAACCAAATGAGCTGGGATGTAGACCAAACTTTGTAAGAATGAGGGTGGGGTCCACATATACACTTTTCATATGAGCACGTTTGGTTGGCATGTGTGAGCTAGACACTTGATTTTCAATGTGTCGTGGCTTTTGAGAGCTCCCTCATAACTAAGCGTTTTTTCCACACATTCTAACCAAATGAGTTCAAATGCTGATCAAACTTTACAAGAGTGAGGATGAGATCCATATATACACACTTGTAAATTTTGGTCACCATCCAAGCACATTTTAGTCACCATCCAAGCACATTTGATTGAAATGTGCATGCGAGGCACCTAATTTTCAATGTTTCATGGCCTTAGAGAGCCCTCTTAAAATTGGAAATTTTTCGTGCACATTTCAACCAAATGAGCTTGGATGGTGAGAAAACTTTGCAAGTATGAAGGTGAGATACACATATACACACTTGCAAAGTTTGGTCAACATTGGAGCACATTTGGTTGGAATGTGGAGGCCCAAAGGCCCAAATTTGAGGGGGCTCTCTAGAGCCATGACACATTGAAAATCAGGCATGTGGCGCATACATTCCAACTAAATATACTCTAATGTTGGTAACGAAACTTCACAAGTGTATATGGATCCCGTACTTATTCTTGCAAAGTTTGGTTACCATCGGAGCGCCTTCAGGTTGAATGTGTGCAAGCCAATGGTCCAATTTCAAGCGGGCTCTCTAAGGCCACAACACATAAAAAATGAGGTATCTAGGCATGCATATTCTAATCAAATGTGCTCTCATGGGTGATCAAACTTTGTATGTATGTATATGTGAATGTCACCCTCACTTTCGCAAAGTTTGGTCACCATCTGAGCACATTTGTGTTGAATGTGTAGGCCAAAGTTCAATTTTGAGAAGGCTCTCTAAGGCCAAAGTCCAATTTTGAGAAGGCTCTCTAAGGCCACGAAGACACATTGAAAATCAGGTGTTTTTCATGCACATTCCAACTAAATGTGCTCTGATGGTGACCAAACTTTGCAAGAGTGTATATGTGGAGCCCACCTTTCTCTTGCAAAGTTTGGTCACCATTCGAGCTCATTTGGTTAGAATGTGTGGGCCAATGGCTTAATTTCAAGGGGGCTTTCTAAGGCCATGACACATTAAAAATTAAGCATATGGCATGCATATTCTAACAAAATTTAGTCTGATGGTGACCAAACTTTGTAAGTGTGTATATGTGGACCCCATACTTACTATTATAAAGTTTGCTCACCATCTCAACACTTTTGGGTTGAATGTGCCGGCCAAAGGCCTAATTTCAAGGGGCTCTCCACCCCAAGGCTATGTCACATTAAAAATCAAGCATCAGGCACACATATTCCAAATAAATGTGCTCCAATATAGTGAGAAAACTTTGCAAGTGTGTATATGTGGACTCCCTCCTCACTCTTGCAACGTTTGGTTACCATTCAAGACTTTTATGCCACTAGCATGGTTGGTGAGATTATGGTTGATATGCCGCCAGTGGATGACAAGCTATGTGATAGTAACTTTGGAGTACTAGAGTAATGGTCACACTATGACTGACCATTGTATATTATTTTAGGAGAGTACTTTCCCTTATATTATGTACTCTTATCTTTTGTAGAGAAGAGAAGAAGATTGAGGAAAAATCAATCATCCATCTCTCTTGTGTCTTAAGCTCTCTTGTGTGTGTGTGTTTTCTTACAAGGAACGCAAGCTCTCCCTCTCCCCCGCATTCTCTTTATGGTATCAGATCTCTGGTTTGTATGAGAGATTAGGAAGCATGCAAGAGGAAAGAACAAAGTAAGCAATGACGTGGTACATGGGTAGGAGCATAATCATCTCTTTCCCTTCTTGTTTAGGTGTATGACACCCCTAGGGTAGCTCTGGGAGCTACACATCTATGCTTATGACTTTATACACCCCCTAGTAGTGTGGTAGGTGCCTATGCTATCATTTCTTGCACCATTCCCTCCTCACAAATTTCTCTGACTATTTCCTAGGCTACCTACACGGCTAATTTGCACATATAGGCATATATATATTTAAATTATGGTCACTGCCTTTGTTATCATTTCTTGCACCACTCCCTCACTACATTCTCTCACTATTACATGGCTATGCCTTTGTACACTTATAGTGTGGGCAGTTGGTGATGGTCTTAGCCATCTTGGGTACCCTCTCTTGGCTGGCCTAGTCCTTTGATGGTGTGGATTGTAGAGGTATGTGACAAGATCTTTCAAGATATTATAACAATATTTACAAACCACACACTTCCACTACAATATAATGAGGCTATAAAAGCTAAAATAGCAGCATTTTTACGCTCCAAGTTCTAGGAAATATTTGGGCTATTTCGTTTCTAGAAACTCTTTTATTTTTGTTGTGCAATAGGATTACTCTACTGAGCACCCAGATTTTAATGTTAGGTAAATGGATGAATGGTATGTTTGTTTGCATATAAGTATGCATAAAGATGAATAAACACATAAATGGGCATAAAACATAAATGGGCATAAAACATAAAATTGAAAAAACATACATGTGTAGGCAAAAATGGTGTCTATGCCTCACTGGCTACAATAATGATTTAATGATGGTGATTAGTTTCGTGACATCTACAGCATGAAAAGGGTCTCTCAAAATTGAAGTTCGAGAAGGAGAAGCCATGACTACCTACACAATATATACAATTATCTATATAAGACATGATTAGAGTAAGCATAAGAGGCTCATGCATAGAAGCCTTATATGTAAAAATGAGGTCTATGCCTCCTTGGGCCATAGCATTGATTAATAATGTGAGTAGTTTCATGACATCAATGGCTTGAGAAGGGTCTCTCCTCGAAATTGAATTTCGAGAAGGAGAAGCCGTGACTACCTACACAATATATACAATTATCTATATAAGACATGATTAGAGTAAGCATGAGAGGTTCATGCATAGAAGCCTTATACAAAGAGCCTTATATGCAAACATCATTATTAGAGTAAGCATGAGAGCTTCATAAGGTTATAGCATAGCCCCATGCATATTATGCATCAGGCTTATGGATAGACTCATGGTGAATACTATGCATAGGCTTATACATAGTATGCATAATGCTTTTATGAAGCCTTATGCATAAGGACCTTATGCACGTGAGACTTATGCATAAGGGAATTACATGAGTTGCATGCATAAGAGCCTGATACATAAGAGTTGCCTTATGCATGATCCTTGTTCCTAAGCATATGATGCATATGTATGAGCTGATGAGGCATACTCTATGCATGCACTGAGTATACATAAAAATATGGAGCATACTCTATACATTCATAAAGAGAAAATGCCTTAGGGAATTTATAAATAATGCATAATAATCCTAAACCCAAGTACGTAAGGGTGTAAACAAGAAAAGCATAAATAGCAAGAGAGCTTGTGTAAAAGAGATTTGCCTCAAGTGGTTGAGAGAAGAGTTGCGTAAAACATGGCTAGCCCTATAATGCAAAACAAGAAAATGAGGTAAGGAGGAGATCAATGATAAGTCTATGTATATGCACAAGCCTTATGCATAATCCTTATATAGGAACCTACGGGCCTCTAAGGTATATGAATAAGCCTTATGCACAAGCCACGAAAATGAGGTCAGAATGCACGAGAGAAATTATGATATAATGCATGCACGCATTATGAATAATTATTTATGAGTCCTTATGCATAAGGTGAATAAGAACCTTATGCATATTGCATGTTTAAGTGTGCATGCATACAATATGCAAAGCATTATGTATAATTCCTTTATGAAGCCTTATGCATATGTTTTTATGGAGCCTTATGCATAAGCCATAAGACTTTTGCACATAAGAACCTTATGCATATGAGCCTTATGCATAGAAAGACTTATGCATAGGAGCCCTATGCATAAGCCATAAGCCGTAACTCTTATGCATCTGCTGAGACTTATGCATAAGCCATAAGCTTTATGCATAAGAGCCTCATACATGAGTCACGTGCATAAGAGTCTTATGCATAAGCCTCCTTATGCATAAGCCATAAGGAGGATTATGCCTTATGCGTAAGATCCTTATACATGAGTCACGTGCATAAGAGCCTTATGCATAATCCCTAAATTGTATACATGAGCATAAGAATTAAACATATTCAAAAGCCTATGATACATATGTATAAGCCTATGAGCGATACTCTATTAAGTCATAAAGTATGCATAAGTCTATGGGACGTACTCTATGCATGTAGAAATAGAGCATGCTTAGATAATTTATAGAGAATGCATACTAATCCTCAAACTCATCTTACAAGGGTGGAAGAAAGAAAATCATAAATAGAAAAAGGTATTGTGTATAAGAGCTTTACCTCAAGTGATTGAGAAGAGCTGGGCTCAAAAAAGTTGAGACCTTTAAAACAAAACAAGAAATTGAGGTAAGCATGAAATCAATCCTAAATAGGGCTATGATTTAGGCTATGTATATGAACAAGCCTTATGCATAGGATCTTATGCACAAGCCTTATGTACGATTCTATGAGCCTATGAGGTATATGAATAAGCCTTCTGCATAAGAGTCTTATGCAAAAGGTGCTTATACACAACTATTATGCCAGAGCCTATGAGCCTACTAGGTATATGAATAAGCCTTTTGCATAAGCCCCTTATGCATAAGAGATTATATAAGAAAAGAATCCTCATATGCATGCATTAGCCTAAGCATAAGGCTTATGTAGAGAGCCCTAAGAGTTTCTATGCATAGAGGCTTATGCATGAGCTTCTATGCATAAAGTCTATTCAAAGCTTTTATGCATGCCTATGCATAAGTTCTTATACATAAGGATATTGATAGCCTTTATGCATGGCTATGTGAAAGTTTCAATGAATAGAAGCCTTTTATGCATGAGCTTCTATGCATAGAGGACTTGGCGAATGAGCTTCTATACATAGACGCCTATGCGAATGAGCTGCGATGCATGCATTAGCCCAATGCACATAAGGACCTTTTGCATATTAGCCTTATGCATAGGCCATAAGCCATATCCATAAGAGCCCTATGCATAAGCCATAATCCGTAACCCTTATGTATATGAGACTTATGTATAAGCCATAAGCCTTATGCATAAGAGCCTTATACATGAGTCACATGCATAAGAGTCTTATGCATGAGCCTCCTTATGCATAAGCCATAAGGAGGCTTATGCTTTATGAGCCTTATGCATGAGTCACATGGATAAGAGCCTTATACATAAGCCCTAAACCGTATACATAAGCATAAGCCTTATGCTTATGCTTATGCTTATGTATACATAAGCATAAGCCTTATGCATATTCTTAAGCCCATTATGCATATGTATAAGCCTATGAGCTATACTCTGTGCATGCATAAAGCATCCATAAGCCTA
Organism: Cibotium barometz; assembly: GCF_041138505.1. NCBI lineage: Eukaryota > Viridiplantae > Streptophyta > Polypodiopsida > Cyatheales > Cibotiaceae > Cibotium > Cibotium barometz. The sequence continues at coordinate 12,813,155 of NC_141086.1, read as the reverse complement.
TGGAGCATACTCTATGCATGTAGAAACAGAGCATGTCTTAGATAATTTATAGAGCATGCATACTAATCCTAAACCCCATCTTATAAGGGTGGAAATAAGAAAAGAATAAATAGAAAAAGATGTTGTGTGTAATAGCTTTACCTCGAGTGTTTGTGAAAAGTTGGGCTCAAAAAAGGTGAGACCTATAAAACAAAACAAGAAAATGAGGTAAGTATGAAATCAATGCTAAGGCTATGATTTAGCCTTAGCAATACATAGGCTATGATTTAGCCTATGTATATGCACACAAGCCTTATGCATAGGAGCTTATGGACAACCTTTATGTAGGATTCTATGAGCCAATGAGGTATATGAATAAGTCTTTTGTGGTACATATGAATAAGCCTTTTGCATAAGAGATTATATAACAAAATGAGCCTCATATGCATGCATTAGCCTAAGAATAAGGCTTATGGACAGAGCCCCAAGAGTTTCTATGCATAGAGGCTTATGCATGAGATTCTATGCATAAAGGCTATTCATAGCTTTTATACATGCCTATGCATAAGTTTTTATGTAGAATTCCGCACTCCAACAAGGTGCATGAGGTGCTTAAAAGGTACCTTCACAAAGACAAAGAAGAGAGGTGTTGAGAAATTATATGGATTGAAGTCCCACGATCGGCACAAGATGCTTCAAGTAAGTGAAACATTGAAGTTGTACATACTTAACTTGTTCAATCATGGTGTATAAATGTTTATAGTTTATTCTTACTATAAGCATTTCTAATTGTGCATCCCACGAAGTGCGAGAGACGATTTATAATACGGGGGAGCTTGTGAGGTTTGTACCCCAAACTCCCATAGCCAATTTTCTACACGCATTTTCCTCAAAATGATTTGTTTATTGTTTCGCATTGTAGATATGTGAGCTCAAAGGAAATTGATCCATGTACACTTGACTATGCAAGGGTCATGGCAGTGGAGGTGGTTTGTTTGATGGAGGAGACATTCCCACACAATCAATTCTCACAAGCCAACTACATCTTATGGTTCATTTAATTGATTAGATTGCCATATGTGGCACTATGCATGCTCGATGGATGTTCTTTCTTGAGCGTTTCATGAAGACCTTGAAGGATTTTGTAAGGCAAAAGGCAAAGCCTCAATGTAGTATGGCTGAGGGTTGGTTGGTACAAGAATCACTTGTTTATATCTTAGAATACCTTGTCGAAGTGAATCCCTCTCTCCCTCGCCTATGGAGCAATGAAGAAGACTTGAGGATGACCTCTCATGTTCCTCAAGGAAAGTGAAAGACTCAAGTCATGGACACAGAGATGCATAGAGAGCTTAATACCTTTTGTGTGCTTAATAGTGATGTGATGAGAAGATGGGTGGCAAAGTATGAGGATGAAAAGGCAAGAAGAAAAAGTGAAAGGTCGGATTTTGCAGGGACAATGGAGGTAGTGTGCCATACCCCGAGCACCTACGAATCTTGATGTAGATTGGCCATATGAGGAGATGGAGAGAGTGGCGCAAGACGAAAACATGCATATCACATTGGAGGAGTGGGATTATGCCTAAGGATGCTTCAAAAAGGTAAACAAACTTGTGCTCATCCTTTGTCATGACCCAAGGAGTGGGATTATGCCTAAGGATGCTTCAAAAAGGTAAACAAACTTGTGCTCATCCTTTGTCATGACCCAAGGTGATTTTGGTAGCTTCACCTTTCCATCTGCTCTATTTTGGGCCCATAAGTGGTGCATGCATTGAACCTCTTGTAAATCATCTCATTGTGCATTGCTCTCCTTTGCTCCTGTGATGGTTTTTCAAAGCATCACCGCTATATTCTTGAAAATGTGCATTGGGTCAAGAAGATGGTTCACTAGAAGGTCATTCCAGTATGGAAGTTGATGGAAAATGGATAGACGTTTCATTCCTGGAGGTCAACAACAAAAAAGAGGATGTCAATTTCACAAAAACGGACCGGATTCCTACTTTTTAACCAAGGGAGATCACAAACCAATGAGTATAAGAAACTTCTTTTTTCTCTTTGACCTAATAGTAAACCAAAGAAAGTAAGGAGGAGACGAATTTGTAGCAGAATGCTATTGATACTTGTTGGAACTAAGAGGGGTGACCACTAAAGGACATAGGGCTTAAGCACACTAAGCAAAATGTACTCACTATACGAGATAAACACGTAAAGTGTTAATTAGCACTAATTGAATGAGTTTAGCCATTATGAAAATGACAAAACACAATGATTAATAGAAAAGCATGGTATCAACTAAGAATCACTTATCATGATTATATTAACCAATAAGGATTGCACCACTAAGCACTCTCTAATCACACATAAGCGAAGGAGAGCTTGCTTGATTTATAGGCTACCAAGAGACTACCACCTACAACCACTTTCCTCTTAACCTATACTTGATTTACTTCACCTCCATACACAATAGGTAGGTGCCTTGATTAGTGGAGAACTTAGCCACCTAGTCTATTATGTGTCACAATTCTAGACTATCACTATAACGCGGGTGTGTCTGTGGAGCGAGCATGAGTTAGCGAGCAGATTGGGTTATTGACAACTTACCCGTGCATGAGCGAGGAAGAGTGAGCCAGAAGATGTATGGATATGTACAAATGTATATGTACAAATGTAGTAATTAATCGTAACAGAATACTAAACCACCTATATTTATGAACAAATAACAAGTTGATCATGAATTGACAAGTAATTTACAAATAATACAACATAAAAAATATACTAGTGGTAATATTGAGGCAAGAACAAGTAACATTATCGTGCTAGTTTTTAGGAGAATCTAAGACATAGGGTATTTCATGATAACTTCAAAAAGTTGAAATTTCTACCACATGGAGATGCCTATGTTGGTATTTCTACCATCACAAAATAGTGCTACACTAGGTATTCTTGGGCTACTAAAAAGGAGTAGAACATAAAAGGAGGCAAAGGAACTCTGGCCTAATGTGAAGTGGAAGGGTAGCTCCTTATAACTTTTGTGAGCATGTCCTTCAAAACATGTTGATTGCTATTGATATCTTACCCAAGCACCATAAAAAACACAAAATATATATGCTTGCAAGCAAGATATGTCTTCTTGTTGTTTACCCTTGCTATAAATACACCATGTGAAGAGGAGCGTTGCTTCTATATTATCACTTCAAATGGTGGAATCCCTTGCTCATCAGCATCAGGAAATCCCACGAACACACGGGAATGGAATGCATGAAGAAACTTTTTTATTTTATTCTTATGTGTTGCTTGGGACATTATGGGAAATTGAGTAAATAGATTGGGAGCCATTTGGCAGTTCCGATACGTATGCAACTAGACCAAATTTATTTGTGATTGCCCCGTCTTTTTTTCAGTCCGAAAAGGGAAAAGAACTCTAGTATGCATGTAGGGTAGTGTTGACCACTTCTTGATTGGATGACCTAAACTTGTGATCCATCTGACCTAGGACAGTTAGAGTTACTACCGCCATTTGCCAGTGCTTCCTTTCAAAGCTTATAACATGCGCATTTGGTAGTCGACTCGTCGTTTCGTACTGCGTACACACAGGACCAATGATGTTGCCCTAAACTCAACCAAGACTACCTCATGTGGTATCAAGGGCTTACTCTCGATTGTCCTCAAAAACATTATCACTTCCACTTGTTTTCCGCCTCCAAATCACATTTTATGAAAGGTAAGGGATAACATGACTTAATACGAATAATTTAGAGTAGAATATTTGGGGTTTTTGCTTGGCAATGTCATTAGCAACATGGTGCTTGCATGTGAAAATAGGCTATTTCCACCACTACTAAATCAATCCTTCATTGGGTATGTGCCAAGTATGACATAACTTTACTAGTATTGAAGCTTGTTTTTCAATGTGGTGAGCCAGTGCATTGGGTATGTGCCAAGTATGACATAACTTTACTAGTATTGAAGCGTGTTTCTCAATGTGGTGAGCCAGTGCATTTGTGAGATTATCGCCCTTGACAGTGCAAAGGTGCACAAGGCACTTTTGTTCATTCTCTATATAGTAAAATAAAACCATTCACTAGATAATTTCCTAGATATAAATGAACATATCTAGGAAAAGTGCAAACTAGAGAAAATGAAACACTTTCCTAGATAGCTAACTAGGAAATACAATGCATGGATTTTTCTATATAGGAAAATTTATTTATATAGTAAAAATTTCCTATATAAAATATTTTCCTACAAGGAAAAAATCTCCTATGTAGGAAGATTTTCTCTATATAGAAAAATTTGCTTACATAGGAAAATTTATCCTATATATGTAAATTTATCTATGTAGAGAAATCCATGCATTGTATTTTCTAGGTAGCCTATCTAGGAAACTGTTTCATTTTCCCTAGTTTGCACTTTTCCTAGATATCCTTATTTGATCTAGGAACTTATATAGTGAATCCATTGTATCTCTGTCTAGAGAATGCTTATTAGCTTATCCTCTAGATAGGTTATGCGAGTGAATGAAAGGTGGGGTGCCCAATTAAGTGAGGTTTTCTTAATGAAGGTGGAAGCAACCATGCTAACACGATTTAAATGTTCATTCATAGCTAGTACTGCATGTTAAACTCTGTAAGAGATCAATGGAAATGAGCTTTCATGACTGTGGTCATGTTGTGCCGAATGTGAAGAAAGTTATCAATGCTCTTGTCATGCTGGAGGCTAAGGGCATTTAGCATCCATCATGCCCATAGCTTGATTGAGTTATCCACACAATGGCTTACAGTCTATAGGTAGACAAAAATATATCTAAAACAATCTAGGAGACAGATTCCATCTTTCCATGTGTCAAAAAACAAGGCAGAAAAGATGGCAGGTGTAAGCTTAGAAAAAGACAAGGTAGAAAAGATAGCAGCTGTAAGCTTAGAAAAAGGAAGTAACATACCTTTCCCCATCCTGCTAAGAATTTTGTCTGCATGTCCAAAGCACGGAAAAATGACACATGAAATTTAGAGGTCAGAAAAACTCATAAACTAGAGAGGAATTAATAAAAGCATAAGCGAGAATACAACTCAACTTCAAGGTCAAGCCAACATGAAAAACCCTTTAGTGAATGAGCGAAATGCATGGCAAATCAAACCACATATGAGCTTATGTAGAAGTGAATCAAGCTGCCAAGTTGTAAGCCAAGATGTGGTGTAGGATTAGCAAGTGTCATTACAGTGGGAAGTAATATTTTCTCCAAGTTGAAACATGTAGTGCCCGTCTTTGTCATCTTCACACCGAGGGGATTGAGCCCTAGGCAACTCCGTTTACATAGGCATTCAGAGGAGCAGGATTAGACCTTGCTCGAGCAAAAGTGCCCCCTTCAACATGCCTTTCATGCTTTATAAAATGATGCCCACTGTTGGCAATAGGCTCGGCCTACACAAAGCCATCCAACGTCCATGTTCCACCATCATAAACATACTCTTTTATAATGAGACCCTTAACCATGAACAAATCACTACCAACATATTTAATGTTGATTAAAACAAGCCATCGAGAGACATACCTACTATTGATCTACAGCAACAAATCGAATCCCACCTTCTTCATCAACATGGGGCAATCAAAGATCTGTCTTAGGACCAAAATGGTGCCCAAAAGTACTCATGTGATCAGTATAGCACAATCAAAATCCCTTGTCTATAATTTGCCTCTTCGTTGGACTTGGCTAGCGTGGCTTGTGTTTGTTGGAATGTCAGATGCATTGACATGTCCTGATGCTGGAGGTTCCCAATCTAATCAAGAAAATGAATCGTTGAGAATTTTATAAAAAAATTGAAGACTGCAAATTACAAGGTTCAAATACGCACGAAAAGAAGTCACAGTTGTTGGATGAACATCGATAAAAGCATCTCCCACAGTTCCTTTCTCTCTGTGCTATAAGCAAGGAGCATACTTGCTCACATGGCACATCACTGAGCCTTTACATACTAATTATTGCATCACAGTTATACATACTATTAAAAAAATTCAAACAGAAAAACATTTACTAGAAGCTATTCAAAGGTTGGGAGGGCTTGAAAAATCTTCCATGATTTTACCTGTGTGATTAGGTGCTGACCTTCGATCTTGATGAGAGATCCCTTTTTGGTCAATCTTAGAGCTGTTTTGTTCAATGTTAGCACCTCTATTTCCAACATGCCCTCCCCTTGCAAGACCATGCAAGCCTCATGTCATGCTGCAACAAAGATTGTCAAAAGATCATACATGGTGATGAGGTCAATTTGTGAATGTGATGACTTGAGTGACCCTGTATCCTAGTTTCACATAGTTCAATCAGCTCCTTTAGGATGGAGTCACCACCTCCCCTTGCAAGACCATGCAAGCCTCATGTCATGCTGTAACAAAGATTGTCAAAAGATCATACATGTTGATGAGGTCAATTTGTGAATGTGATGACTTGAGTGACCCTGTATCCCAGTTTCACATAGTTCAATCAGCTCCTTTAGGATGGAGTCACCACCTCCGACACAACCTGCATGCAAAACATGAGTTAACAAACACAAGACACACATCTTAAATGTTACAGGAGTTGAATAACACATACAAGGGTATTTTCCCCAAAAAACCTCTCTTCTAGGTGCAAATGATTCTTGAGTGGTTCTGGTCTTATTATACGACTAAACCTTCAATACACTACTTTTCAGTGGGTTTCTGGCCATCAAATTTTTTTTAAAAGAATGTAACTTTATCAGCACATCTGTAATGTTCTTTGTGTGATCCATTTTCCACCAATAACATGGGCCCAGATGTTGAATGGGTTTCATGGCATGTAGCATAATAATCTAGACATGTGGATATTGTCCTTATTACAGATTAATAAAGCCTCTAAACATGGAAGGTAGATCTGGGCACAAGGCAACTCCTTTGAGGCTTGGCAAGTAGAAGGGAATGGGCTGGCTGGCTTCCTCATTCCCCAAACCAGATGGGTTGGCTACAATTGTTGCCAACATATCTTGACTTGGAATGGGTTCCAAAGCTTTGTCAAACTTGTATCTAAGTTTGGACACAAGCACAAAATCTTTGCTCATAAGAGTGATCCTATGAGCAAATGCAGCAGCAATGTATCCATCATTCATAAAGTCAATTAAAAAATCTTCAGCAGCCTCTTGAAGACACATAAGGGCCTGTGACTCCCATCGGACTTTATCAAGATTTGTGTTTCTCATTTTTCCAACTAACCTTTCTGATATGTCCCTGACAACCCGAATAAATGGCAGTCGAGGGATGAGAAGACTAGTAGATTTCTGTGCCGCTCTGATCTCTCTTAATGACTTCACCTGATAGTTTAATCTCTTTCTTGCTGTTGCCCTAGCACGAGGCTCTGGAGGAGGCTTTTCTTGCTTTTCATCGCTAACTGGCTTTTTGGAAGATCCTGGTTTGTCTTCAGCTTTTTCAGTCTCCAAAGGGGGGTCAACTTTCCTTGCAATCTGTTTTGTCCTCGCCATTAAAGTTAAAGAAAAAAAAGAGACCCGATCGAGGTGATTTGTGTGTTGAGATTAAAAAAACTCACAGTGGCCCGAACGAAGCGATGGGGCGGATCCAAAGTGGTTGGATAAGCACTATCGCTTGATTCGGGCAATGACAAATGGAGATGGAACTAAGCGATTGAAGGCTTCCAAAAGTATTGGAAATGTGCAATCGCTTGGTTCTAGCTTGATTCGGTATGGCCAAGTGACAGGGGAGGATCCCGAATGAAGCGATTGGGCGGATCTAAAGTGGTTGGATAAGCACTATCGCTTGATTCTGGCAATGACAAATGGAGATGGAACTAAGCGATTGAAGGCTTCCTAAAGTATTGGAAATGTGCAATCACTTGGTTCTAGCTTGATTCGGTATGGCCAAGTGATAGGGGAGGATCCGGAACGAAGCGATGAAGAAGGTTCGATTGATATGGATGAGATATATGGGTGAGAAGGGTAAAAGGAGATTTCGGGAAATTCGGAGGAGTGATCTCGCTTGATACGGTGTCGGTGAAAAATAGAAATGTTTTCAAGAAAATTAAATTTTTATACCTCAAATCCGTCGTACATAGGACCGTTGGATACACGTGTCATGCAATCATTTTTGCCATGTGGCACGAACGATCACTATTTAAGGTGTTTTTGCCACGCTCCACGTGCTCCATCGGATATTCTCAAAAACTCTCTCAATTTTTTTCTAAACTTTTGGACCGCTTATTTTTGCTTAGTCAAGCTGTGCCATATAGTGACTTCCAAGCCCTATTTTGCAAAACCCTTTGTTTTTTTTTCAAACCTTCAAATTGCTAAAGCCCGCACCAAGCGATAGAAGCATTCCAAAACTTTTGGACCACTTATTTTCGCTTCGTTCGGGCTCTTTCATATCAAGACTTCTAAGCCTTCTTCAGAATTATTCCAGCATTTTTCTCAAATATCACAATCAGTAGAGGGACGACATGAACTTGTTGAAGAAAGCCCAAGTGAAAGACTCTTGAATGCTATTTTGCAAGATGGTCATGACATGAAGGTATACGTAGATGCAGTGGAGATATTCAATCTAAGGTTTGTTCTTTCAGATGTTTTGATGAAGCTTAAGGACATTCTTGAAGAGGAGTACAAACAATTTGAAATGTCAATTGAAGCTCATTGTTTTCATATCGGAGACAATGATTTTTGTCACCTTACTGATTTTACTCAGCTGTCAGTGGAGAAAGCCAAAGTTACAAAGAGGTTCAGTAGATTTTCAAATAGAATCTCTTTCACATGCCCTTCATCCATTTCTTGTCCAATTCATAAAAAGCTTTGTAACCTTGTCCCCAAGGATGTCTCCTTTCTTTTCTTTCTATTTTTGAGAGCAGAAATACAAGATAAAGAGCAACAATCAGAAATTGATGCAGAGAAGGAGGAAGAAAACTTAAATGTCACCACAATCTCAAAGCTAGAGAAAAGTGAGATTTTAGAAGAGGAAGAAATTGATGTTCAAGCTGAGGAGAAAGAAAGTGTCAATCTTGATGTTGCTGAATTTAGGGCTTTCACTGTTACTGAAGAGCCCTCAGAGGAAGCAAGCATATCTGAATCCTCTGTTACTATTCCAAGCCTTCCTTTCTTCTATATCAATGAGAAAGATTTTATTCCTTTGTCCTATCTTCAATGTCTCTTCAATATCAGGGAAGACTACTGTATTGCAGCAATTTCAGAAGCTTGTGAGGTGACCAAAGACTTTATTGATACAGAAGTAGAGTCAAAGGAAGAGTTTTTGGCACTTGATTTGCAAACATCTGACCACTCATTTATCCCTGCTCCTGATGCTCTTGCCTTGTGCCTTAAAAGAGTGGATGAGGAGAAACCTTCCCTTAGAGATGAGGATTTTGAGAATAGGCTTATTGAGTTAGGTGTAGAGTCTTTTGGCAGAGATTTCAAGCTTCGGGCAGATTCTGATAAAGTGGAAAGGGTTGGCTCATACAACTTGATGAAAGACAAAGTAGTAATTGAGGATGAGTTGCAGAAGGTAGTTTCCATTTAATCTTTTGCAAAATGTTATTGTGATTGTAATTTTTTTAAAGTGAGGTTTTTGTCTTACAGATTGAATTGCTTGATAAGGATGATTTTCTAGGAAGAGCTAAAGGCAGCAGAGTGAAAGCTACAGAGACTAGGTCAAGAAGGCCTTCATCTGCTCTCATGCACTACTTACCTACATTGGATAAGGCTGTGTTCTGTGCATTCCACATGAACTTCTCTGAAGATGCTGAGTTGCCAATATTTGCCTTGAAGTTGTTGTCAAGGTTCATGGGATACACTCCCCTTCAAATAAATGCTAACAAGGTCTTGCTTCTAGAGAGAGCTGCTGCTCTTAGAATCTTTGGATATGCTGCAGGTTTCAATGCCTCAAGAGCAGGATACTTTCTTTGCTACTCTAGCTATGCAGCTGCAGCTGAGGAGTCAGATATCAATCTTCTTGGAGGTTATAGAAGGAGAAAATTTTTGAGATACAGAGGTGACATGCCAAATAGTCCCAAGAGAATCAAAAACTAATGTACACACAATATTTTGCAAGGACTGATTATAATTCAGCAAATATTTTGTAAGAGGTACAAATGTGTTAGTAAATCATTAGTCTCTATCTTGAGGTGTTTGTGTAGTTTCAGATTGCTGGTTCTTTGATCTCATCCTTTGTAATTGCCTCCTGTAGAACCAATTGAATAATTCTTTAAGTGCATTGCTTCTTCTTTGACCACCTCCTCTTCTGGTACATCTGAAAAAGGAAGTTCTCACTTGATAGTGAGGCTTTTCCATTCCTTGTGTGTTCCATGTTGTAAGGGGTCCTTCTGTAGCAAAATATGGTCCATGCAAGTAAAGAATATGCTACAAAGACAATTCTTTGTTAGTAAATTTAAGAAATTACACTTTAATTTTAACTGTTTTGATAAGTCTGAACACTCACCAAGTAATAAGTTATGTCTTTTTCTCCCCAGGTATCTATGATAGCTTTTATTAAAAACTTTATTGCTTTTTTGAAATCATCTGCATAAGTATTTGAACCAACTTGTTGTCTTAGGACTTTGAAAAAATTGTCGAGTTTTTTCCAAACTTCCATACGTTTGTTGGCTACATCTGGTCTACTTTTGACATTTGTGGTGATGACACATAGATGTTTCCAGTAGTTCCACATTGCATTGACTTGTTTGGTGTCATGGTTGCTCAAAAATCTTCTTGCTTTTGCTCCTCCCATTGAAACATCTTGCAGAACATCACCTGTACCTCTAGAAAGAACAGGATCTTTTTTAAGATGCACTTCGCCACCATGGAAACCCATTTGAGAGAGCAAGGCTTCGCATTTTTCTATGCACTCATCTGCAAGTTTAGTTGGCTTAATAGAATATGCATAGTCCAGATGAAGTCGGAGCAATTTATCCAAGATTCTTATCTCTGCATGCAATGTACATATATGCACATTTTTTAAATGTATTGGTAGAATTGGATCCGAAATTTTAACAGAAGTTGGATAATCGACAACATTCACATTATTTCTAGATGGTGGTTTTCCAATCTCATTTTCTGCAAGCCATTCTCTTGTCCCTGTGCTTGCCATGCAATAAAGACATGGATATTTGGTATTTGCTCCTCCACATATACCAAACATACACTTCAATGCCTTGAGGTCCGCACTCAAATGCCATTCCACAATGAAATCACCTATGTCGTCTACATGAAGGTGTTCACCTGCATTTTGGCTCTGAATAACTGAAGGAATATCTGTTTGTGAGAAGAGCCACTTTAATGTTTCATGACTCTCTACTGGCACATGAGCTGATCCAATCCACCATAGCTCCATTTCTGATTGAGTTTTGTGGTATGGAGAATCAAGCTTACCTTGACTATAGTCCAATGCTTTATTCATTAGGGATATAGATATTCTTTCCATTTTTTGACATTTTTGGATTTGAGCTTCATCTAATTTCCTTCAGAATCTATTTCTCGAATGTTGTAATATCTCACCATAAAAGATTGGACTTTTCTAATGTTCATCCAAATATTATTATAAACGTTGTATTCAAAAGACGATTTTTTTTTGTCTCTCATATGGCATTGTTCCCTTAATATAGAAATACTCTCCAAAATGTTTGGAAATTTCCTCATTTAACAAAGTTCTATATTTTCCAACATTGTGAGGTCTAGGCAACCCAAAAGCTTTGATTTTGTAATACTTAAGGACCCTGAACCAGGTTTTAGAGATGGCTCTGTATCCCTTTCTACTCACTCCCACTGTGTCACAAACTTCTTGCATTTGGGAAGGCTGGACCAATAAGTCCATATCTTTTAGTAGATGTTGAAAGACTAGTTTTTTTTTAGTTTGATTTTCAGGAAGTTTCAAAAGTTTCAAGATATCCGACCTATTCATAAGCTCATTCAAAAATCTTACCCTTTCCTGAGCATTAGACATGTCAAATCCTAGAAGGGTAGTAACATGATCTCTTACAAGTTTTAACCTTTTTTTTCTTTGTCTAGATCTCTCTGTCAAGTTAACTACATCCCGCATTCGTTTTACTCATGCTCTTAACCCTATTGGAGTTTCTTTTAAGGTTTTCAATTGATCATTTTCTTGTTTCAAAGACACTATTTTGTTTTCAAGTTCTGTAATTTTTGTTGCATTCAAAGATAAAGTATTTTGAAGATATGTAATATATTCTGCATGTGATTGAGATAGTCTTGAACTATAACCAAGTAAGCCATCCACCCCATCACCAACAAATCTAATCAAATCATGTGGTGTGTGAAAAGAAGGATACCGTCCTGTTCTGGGATCCGGTGGATATAGACTTCCATCTGTCCATAGGTCAATATGCTTCTTTCCTTCGTTGCGAAGATGTTGAGCTTCATTCGCAAATGAAAGGGGTCTTTGGTAGACACTCCGTGTAGTTGCATACTCTTGGTTGAGCTTGATATTCAAATGAAACTTACGATTAGATGTATCACTCATTACTAACAGAGCTAAAAATATTAGCAGAGCTATTAGAACATGAGAGACGCAGAAGAATGAGAATGAGATGTAGCTTGTGAAATTCTTAGAGAAGCAGAGGAGTGAAATTTTTTGGAGAATGGATGAGAGCGCGTTCGGAGGGAATGGTCATTCAAAAGTAAGAGAAATAAGTATTTGCCGCCGCTAAAAGAGGATAAATTTCGAGACGAGCCATTAAAGAGTAGCATGAAAACGATATATTTTTTTAGATTTTAAAATATGTACTTAGATACGTGTTCAATCACATAGATACGCTTTAAATATCCAAAACGGCCAAATTTGGAGCCGTTTTGACCGTCAACATTCTACTAATTAGCAAGTTAGCGAAATTCCTTACACAGCCCATTTTGAGACATTTTTGGCCCTAATGTATTCAGACTGCAGCTTCGCTAAGGACAAGGGAGACCGGAGCTGAGTTTTGGGGTAGGTGTTGCATTGGTTTGCTGGGGCTGCTACGGTGGTTGGTGGCGACAAAGAGAAGAGGCGGGTTCTTTGTTTTGCAGAGCTGCCAGTCCCCAGCAGGATCGCCACAAAGAGAAGAGAAGCGGGGTGACGAGGCTGGTAGCACGCAGGTAGAGAAGGAGTTGGTGGTGTACGTTCTGGTAGTTGCCACCTCTGGAGAGGGAGAGAGTTTTGGGTAGAAGGTGTTGCGTTGGTTTGCTTGGGCTGCTGCGGTGGGGATAGTGGCAAAGGAGGGAGACAGTACAGTCGCCGGGAGAAGCTGGTAGCAAGGAGAGTGAGAGGGAGCAGTACTAGAGTGTGTTTTTGTTGGCGGTGCTGTTGCTGGCGTCTTAGAGCAGCTCGTGGGCTTGACATCGTGATGAGTCGAGGGAGAGGCGGGCTCTAGGAAGAGCAAGACTGTTCTCTCTCTCCCATGGAAGGCAGCCAAGGAGAAGACAGGCTAAAAACTCCTCTCTCACGACTGGAGTCTGATCCTTGGAGTTTTGCTTCCCCGAACACACGTACGTGTTTGCTGTGACATCAGCATTTTGACTTGCAGTGTTTTCTCTCCTTTTTTGCTGGCTCATGGTTGTCTCAGAGGTTCTCCTCTGGCCCTTTGTGAACTCGACGCTATTTGGTGGCTTGGAGGGCAAGAGTAGGGAAAGCTTCGGGGCTGTTTTGGAGGACGAGCTTGTGGGCTATTTTTAATGGCTGCGTTTACAGCTGTATGCATGGACACTTGGCTGCGTGTACAGGGACTCAGGGATGTATCTCAGGAAAAGATAGGAGACAGGTTTGTGTGGGTTTGTGAACTCGAGGTTGTTTGGCACTCTTGGTCTTGAGAATCAAGGGACCTGGTCAGAACGCTGTGTTCATGTATTTACAATTTGTGACAGCCTATGCAATTCAGCAAGGGCTCTTTGAGGCTGTGAAAATAGCATAGAGTCTGTTGTGGAAAACAGCCTTGGTTTTAGCACTGTTTGTGGATGGTGCTATGTATGTTTACACGTGGGAACAAGACTGTATGTGTTGTTGGGAAATTATTTTGTCTATGGTGCCCCTGCTTTGTGCTGTCTTTCTGGTGTGGGTGGTGTGGTGAATTGTGTGAGAAGTATTCCAGCTAGTGTGCTGGTGGTGCCCCAGGCTCGTGGTGTTTTCCAAGGCTGTTGGATGGACAGCTATAGAGGCAGGTGATTCCGTGTCCGGAATTTCTGACACCAAGATTCATCGAAATCATGTGGAGCAAGGGTTGATTCACATCATGATCGAGTGCAAAGTTAGACTAGTGCTCAAGCGGTCTACTAGGAACAATGGGCCCTCCCGAGTGCTTGGTGGAGTACATATGCCATCCGCGCATATGCCATCCACGGTGGGAATGTTAGCAATCGTAGGGGTGTGGATATGCAAAGATTATACAAGTCAAATAAAGTTGGATGCCCTTTCGTAGATCATGATGATGACAGTGAGAAAGTTTGCACAATGTTCATAAGGGACATGTTCCGGACACTAGGGTTGATTTGTATCATTTGCCTATTCACCCACGCTCTCTGCTCTCTTCTCTAAGCCTCAAGGGGCCTCCTCACACCACCATCCATGATAACATCCACAAAGAAATGGGGAGAGGGCATGCAACAATGCTTCCTCTATCTAAGATCCTACCCTCTCAATGGCTAACACTTATTTAAGCAAAATCTGGACCTAACTGTTGTGTCAGTTCCATTGGATGTATGTATGCAAGGCAAGTATGTATGGACATAGGCATCTAGCTACATGTATGAAAGGGCATATGCATGCATGTATGTATGACTTTGAATGTACTGTCATGTGCGTGCATGCATGCATATAGTATGTATGTTTGTCTATGTATTTACGTATTTGTGCACGCATGCATATCCGTATGTATGTATGTATGCATGCTCTAAGAGCACACAACTGTAAACATTGGAAACAAGCACTCATGCGACTAGTGAATGGGCTATCCAATCTTCCCGAGTTATGGTTGTGCAAATAGAGATTAGATGGGAACGGGCTACGAATAATACATTCATTTTTCTTAATGAGTTAAAATCTGAAAATTTATCCTTAAGCTATCCATTAATCAGTGGATCCTTGATGTCAGTGTAATCTCGCTTTAGATGTACAACGTCTGAAATTTTTTCATCTAGCTTTAGATGTACATACTACAACCTAGGGTAAAACTAATATGTATTATATTGTACAACATACGGTTTTTGAACTTTAAAGGTTTTCATTAGATATTGATATATTAAATATGTCAAGTAAGCTAAGCTTAGAATCACAACCTATGGTTTTTGGAATGTTTAATAATTAAACAGCGTACCTCTTCCAGCATGACCACGAGTCTTCTTCGTTTTAGTTCGAGGTAAGGCCGGTCCGGTTGTAGATGATGCATTGTGCTCTGCCTATCCAGTTGCAGAAGAGCCAAATTTGGCACCTGGTCATGTGTAAGGAGCTTCCCACCACTCCCCTGTTAATTAAACTACTGTCATGATTAGCATTGCTAATCATGGTGTTTACCATGCCACCTGCTAAAGCAGCTCCCGGGGCCTGATTGTTGTACACTAGGTTGCGTGGAGAGCTGCTTGCAGCTCCTACGCTGTTGCGCTCCACCTTGCAAAGGTCAATGAGAAGCTGCTGGGCTGCTTTGAGGTACATGGAGCTTTGCAGATGGCAAAATGATTCTGCAACCAGAAAGAAGCTGCATATAATTAGTCCATGGCACTGTTATTTGTGAAATAAGCGGGCTTAATTTTGACGTAGCCTGCACGTTAGTCATTAATTAAAACCTAACTCGATTGTTAGCGCTAACCTGAAAGACAGTCAGGATTGTCCAGAGCGCGGTGATAGAGCAATTAACTCGAGTTCTGCTGTGCAGAGAGAGAGAGAGTGAGAGATCTCGGAAACTGCTGGAGTCGGGAAGCTCTGAAAGTTAGCGCTCGCTTGTCGGCTTTGCTCATGATCTGCATGCGGATTAAGGTACTCGCTGAGAGGTTTTAGGTTGTCCAGGTTGAGAGGAGCAGAGATTTCACCTTGCGGAGCTGGTGCTTGATGATGATGGTGATGGTGATCACCGCCGCTTATACCCGGCAGAAGCAAGAGCTCCGTGCCCAGACCGTGTGATCGGCCGCGGCACTGTTATGGCTATACCGAACTCCTGCACCTGGATCATTGCTTACAGGTAAAATGGATTGGTGTAGATGGCCGCCCGTGCTAGCTCCTCCTGTGTACGCATTGAGATCTTGCCCCGAGGCGATGTTCACGGGAAGCTGCACACTAGTACTAGTTTCTGAGAGATTAGTCCTCAGTCGATATGGCCATAGCCCTCCTTCACCACCAGAGTGATTAATGGGAAAAGTGTTGTCAGCATATCTCGGGTTAAGGCTCGATACTGCACTTGAATTATCTTGGAGCTTCTCAGCTGACCTAGCCAAACTGTTCCCGGCGGACATGTCTTCTCTGCCAAGCGGCACAATATTCTCATGTCCGATCTCGGAGCTGCCAGGAAGAGGAATGTTGCTAGTGTTGCTGCTGTGCATGAAGAAGCTGTTATGAGTTACGCTTCTCTCTATATTGGGCTTCCTGTGCAGCATGAATGGCTGTGTTGATGGGGGAAATGTGACTGTAGAGTTTATTTGAGATTGTGAACTGTTGTGAGGTGTTTCCAGGAGTTTGGCTCGGAAGCTAGAACTGGGTTGCATATCGGAGTAAGCCATAGTGCATCATTTCTACTGCTGCAGACGGGGATTAACCCCTCTCTAATCTGCTGGTCCCTCTCCAAATTCGAGAGGGTGGATCGCTTCCACGCCCAGAAATGCAGAGAGCAGGCCCTACCACCACGCCGCAGCCACCCCTACCCTGCTCCAATCCGCGGCTGATGCCGTCAAGGATGCCAAAGCAAGCTGTGCAAGTGATCTCTTCGTGCACACAAAGAGGCACTCGACCTCCATAAGCCTTGCTAGCCATGACCCCATATTCATCAAGAACGCCCTTCAGTCCTTCTTGTTGAACTGTAGAGAGAAAGAGACGAGACAAAGAGACATATCATGTACGCTCCCAAAGACTGATTCATATTGAGGACAAGATACATATATATAGGTGAGACCAAGTTAGGTAGAGTGAGCTATATATAGAGCTCCAACACCCCCACTCAAACAAGGGTCTCTTAGCTATGGATGAAAAAACCCTTGGGGAGTACAAGGGAAAAACCCAAGCCCCTATACAAATGTGAAAATATAAACCAGAAGTAATGATGTGAAAGTGCATTGTGCATCTATGTACAAATATACAAAAGGACCAAGAGGTCATATTGTGCAATTGTGAAATGTGCAAAGTGCATGGTGTCTAGAAGATTACAACGATATATGTACAAAGCTACCATAAGAGTAAAGAGCCTAATCTAGAAAGAGTGAGCCCGAGGCAACTCCAAGCTCTGAGCGCAAGAGAATGAAGCGTGACTCATTGAGACCTTTGGTAAGAATATCTGCAATCATCTGGTCACTTGGATAATGTTCAATCATGATAGTGCCTTTGCGTACTTCGTATCGAACATAATGGTAATGCACAGCAATATGTTTTGACTTGTTATGTTGGACATAGTCTTTTGCAAGACTAATAGCACTCTGATTATCGCACCGCAAGGGTGTACTAGAAAGAGGAGAATGGCCAATATCTGTCAACACTTGTCGAAGCCAAATGAGTTCACGAGCTACAAGTGATGCCGCAACATATTCGGATTCTGTTGTCGAAACTGCAACACAACGTTGTTTCTTGCTGGTCCAAGAAATAAGACAACCATTAATGAAGAAACAATTGCTACTAGTAGATCGCATAGATAAATGTGAGCTGGCCCAATCTACATCTGTGTAAACCAAAAGAGAAAGAGATGGAATGGAGTCGGATGTGAATTGTCGTTGATAAACCAAACCATAATCTGCAGTGCCTTTCAAGTATTTGCTGAAGACCAATGCTTAAGAGAAGGACATGCAAGATGTTGCCCGGGATAGTTTAGCAATAAACAAAATGTCAGGACGAGTGTTCAAACCAACAACTTGAAGACATCCAACCAAATTAGCATATGGTTGATTTGTAACAAGCTGGCCACCACCATCAGAATTTTTCATGGAACTCGCAAGACAAGTAGTTGCTGAATGTGCAGATTCCAAACAAAACTTCTTAATAGTATCTTCAATAAACTTTGACTGTCGAAGTAATAAAATACCTTTGTTGCGATCCCTTTGAATTTGAATGCCAAGACACGAGTGAAGCTCTCCAAGATCCACCATATCAAATGCCGAAGATAACAACTGCTATAACAAATCCTTCTGGCTGCTCCATGTAAATTTCTTCATTCAAATGTCCATTCAAGAAAGCTGTGCGCACGTCCATTTTTGACATTCGCAGGGAGCATGTAGCCAGGATGACATGATGTGAACATAAACCTCATAAGCTAATGGGACGAGAAATCAAACCTTTGACATCCGCAAGCAGCATGTAGCCAGGATGACATGATGTGAACATAAATCTCATAAGCTGATAGGACGAGAAATCAAACCTCTGACGGGAAGAGAAATCAAACCTCTGGCATGTACTCAGGATGACATGACGTGAACGTAAACCAACCTCGTAAGATGACGGGACAAGAAATCAAACCTGTGACATTCACAATCAGGATAGTAAACCTCATAAGATGACGGAACGAGAAATCAAACCTTTGACATCCGTAGGCAGCATGTAGCCAGGATGACATGACGTGAACATAAACCTCATAAGCTGATAGGACGAGAAATCAAACCTCTGACGGGAAGAGAAGTCAAACCTCTGACATGTACTCAGGATGACATGACGTGAACGTAAACAAACCTCGTAAGATGACGGGACAAAAAATCAAACCTCTGACAAGTAGCCAGGATGACATGACGTGAACATAAACCTACCTCGTAAGATGACGGGATAAGAAATCAAACCTCTGACGGGAAGAGAAGTCAAACCTCTGACATGTAGTCAGGATGACATGACGAGAACATAAACCTCATAAGCTGACGGGACGAGAAATCAAACCTCTCGGGAAATATGCTCGACGGAATTTCTTGTTAGTTGCCATAGATTGAATTCCAAGACTTGACCACCATTGATCAGTCACATAAGGATATAGACCATCATTCTGATCATGAAAAGAGCTGCTACTACTGACCCTGTCCTCTCTCATGGCAAGACAAGATCACCCATATAGCCATTTAGACCTGCATGGTTGCATTGTCGACCACAAAAGACATTGATAGACTTAAATAAACCTAGTCAATCTGATGAGCCAAAGCCAAGGCACGGTGCATCCAATGACCATGGCATCATGGTAACAATCCATGGAAACGTAGTCAACCATCATTCACGAAACATGTAACCATCATCACGGAACAACGCCATGGCATCATGGATGAAATCCATGGAAACACAATCAACCAATATAGATTAGCCAAGAGAACCAACATCAACGAAACATGTAGCTTGGAATGACCAACATCAATGAAACATATAGCTTGGAATGAACAACATCAACGAAACATATAACCAGCACCATGGAACAACGATCCATGGAAACATAGTCAACCATCATCGACGAAACATGTAACCATCACACCACGGTATAGTCAACCATCATTCACGAAACATGTAACCATCATCATGGAACAACACCATGGCAACATGGATACAGTCCATGGAAACATAGTCAACCTTCATCGACGAAACATGTAACCATCACACCACGGTATAGTCAACCATCATTCACGAAACATGTAACCATCATCATGGAACAACACCATGGCATCATGGATACAATCCATGGAAACATAGTCAACCATCATCGACGAAACATGTAATCATCATCCACGAAACATGTAACCAAGTCAATGGATGCACATTCCATCAATATGAAAGAAACAAGATGCATTTAAAAGCATCACAATCAATATGGGAGAAACAATTGACATACCTTTTCTTGAGGATTTAATATGAGAATCATACCTATCAGCTCCTCATCTGAAAAGTGAGATTTGAGTATCCTCCACGCACTTGATGGATATCTACCCATATAGCAGTTTTCCTTATCGTATGTGTGTGTATGAATACACACACATACAAGGCCACACGCAAGAGAAGGGGAACAGGTGCAGGTGCTGCTGTGCCCACACACAACCAATACATCAAGAAAGCACGGTAAAGATATTATTAATCCATGGGAACAATGCCAAAAGAAAAGCTATCAAAGATCAATGGTATCAAAGGTTATGGTGCCCAAGAAGTATTATTTTCTTCTGCACATAAAACTAAAACGTTAGCAAAAAGTGCGCCTGCCAAAAGAAAAGCTAAAACCATACATAGCTACAACTTGAAATAGAGAAGAAGATTTGGAGCACTGCTACTGGCCTCTGCACACTTCACACACACACGCACGCGTCCTTGCCTTGCATACACATTGCCTGCCTGCTTGCCTTCCGGCACTTCACACACATGCATCCGTGCCTTGCTCTTGCATACACATAGGTATCCGTGCCTTGCTCTCGCATACACACAGGCTAACTTGCACGTGCTACACACGGTAGTACACAGCCTTGTGTGTGCTTGTATTTACACACACATACATGGCCATCACTTCTCAAACCAGAAGCGCAGATCTTACGTGTTTGTCTTGCAGCGCTCTCTCTCAAACCAGAAGCACAGATCTTACGTGTTTGTCCAGCTCTCTCTCTCAAACCAGAAGCGCAGATCTTACGTGTTTGTCTTGCAGCTCTCTCTCTCTCAAACCAGAACCGCAGAGTTGATGGTTATGTGTTTGCTTTTTATTTCTTCAAACCAGAAGCGCAGAGTTGATGGTTACGAGTTTGCTTTTTCTTTCCTCAAACAGAAGCTTGGACTGCCTTGCTTTTTATTTCTTCAAACCAAAAGCGCAGAGTGCCTTCGTATGGAGACGAGAGTCACACAAACCTCTCCGATAGACTTTGACCTGTAGAAATCTCTAGGTTCACGTAGAACCATAGCTCTGATACCATGTTGAACTGTAGAGAGAAAGAGACGAGACAAAGAGACATATCATGTACGCTCCCAAAGACTGATTCATATTGAGGACAAGATACATATATATAGGTGAGACCAAGTTAGGTAGAGTGAGCTATATATAGAGCTCCAACACTTCTTCTGCTATGTCCTCTTCCATGGCTTCGAGGATCAATCGTTTATGTGCGTTGGCAAGGCTATCCCCCCCTTTGACAAACCCAAGCTTGCAGTACCTGCAGCTTTGTAGCTTGAACATGTCACCAGCAACACTGAGTGCGCATCCTTCTACACGCCCTGGTTCTTGCCATTCAACTTAACCAAGATCAGCCGAGAGTTAGGGCTTTTTCATTATTTTTAATAAAAAATTTACACCACACCCTCTCTCTCTCTCTCTCTCTCTCTCTCTCGACTCTTCTCCTCTCTCTTTTATCAACACACACGTCCCTTACTTCCCCCTCATAAGCACACACATGTCCCTTACTTCCCTCTCTCTCTCTCTCTCTCTCTCTCTCTCTCATGAACACATGCATGTCCCTTACTTCCCTCTCTGAATGCATGATTAGAGTCATGGAAGCTGAAGATTCTATTGGCCAAATTTATATACATCCCGTACTTCCCCCCTCTCCCTCTTTGAATGCATGATTAGAGTCATGGAAGCTGAAGATTCTATTGGCCAGATTTATACACGTCCCATACTTCCCCCCCTCTCTCTCTCAATGATTCTACTAGCCAGATTTCATCAAATCTCTCTGCACCAAACCAATATACATGAAATCCAGTCAAGCCAATGTTTCTTTCATACATTCACCATTTAGTATTCTTCTTTAAACTCATAGATTTTTTAGTACGAAAATTCAAAGATTAATTTCTAAAATCTCATCATCTCTAGTGACCTTAGCTTTGATCATATCAAGATGTTATAAGCACTTAGGACTAAGCTAGGACCTTATTCTCAAAGTCATCTTAGGTCTTAAATCATAATCATCTCTTTGTTGTCTCACTCGAACCAATAAAAGCTGACATGATCTTAGCTTTGATCATCTTAGGATTTTATAAGCACTTAGGGCCAAGCTAGGTCCTTATTCTTAAAGGCATCTTAGGTCTTAGATCATGACATCTCTAGTAATATCTTTGTTATCTCTCTCGAACCAATAACATCTCACATGACCTAAGCTTTGATCATCTCGAGACTTTATAAACACTTAGGGCCAATCTAGGTCCTTATTCTTAAAGTCATCTTAGGTCTTAGATCACTATCATCTCTAGTAATCTCTTTGTTGTCTTGCTCGAGCCAATAAGAGCTCCTACTATATGACCTTACCTACAATCTTTACGGTTAAATTCAAAGATGGATTTCATTGTGCTGAGATGAAGACAAGGGCTTTGATGGGTGCAAGTAGTGTAGAAAAGGGTGAGTGGTGATATGGGGATGCCAAAGAGTTTTGATGGGCCATCATCAATGGCTAATCATGGCTATAGCTCACGCACGTGAAGGGATGTGTGCATGTGACGACCCTTCAAGCATCATCCATGTCGGTGCCTATAGGTGAAGCTTTCGGTTGCCTATAGGTGAAGCTTTCGGTTTCCTACAGGTGAAGCTCTCTCTTAATTGTAAGTAAAGCTTTGTGGATCACATATATGTGTCTCTTGATGTTGATAGTGACCACAATTGCCTGTATTATATCTAGATGTTCAGACCTTTATGGTCTTTGTATTTGGTTCTTTGGTCTCAAAGGGTCCTTTTTTTGTGTGTTGTTTATATGGAAGATGAGTGAATTCGATGATGGCCTTACCTCTAGCCCAGGCTAAGAGTGATATTGATACACAACCATATACGTTCGTGGAGGTGTAAAACAAAATAAAGGAGTAAAAAATGTTGTAATTAAAGATACTAAAATTTAAATATAGCTCATATTATATAATTTATATAGCTCACAAGATAGATTATCAAATTGATATTGGAGCATACTATTGATCTTTTTGGAAGCTATAAGTATGATAGCTCATAAGAGCTCTATATATAACTAGTCTTATGTGAAATCTTCCAATCCCTAAATATTAGATCAAAAGAGGTAATGTTTTAGGTATGATCATACAATATCTTAATTTTAATCATCTTAGGCCTTAAATCATGAGCCTAATAGAATATGAATATGTTGATTGTTTGAACCACTCAAATCAAACAACAAATTCAACTTGTGACCATGGCCATCAAAACACTTGGTGATATTTCATTCATGTGGAGTCTATTTAACATTTGCATCAACAGACTCTGCAAACTCAGCCCATGCAACCCTATACTTTCCTATGTCAACAGTAGTAAAGGGGGCTGTTGTGCTATTCTCATAAATAAAACCACGAGCAAAGGCAATGGAAAGCTCATGATTGATGGCCTCTTGGTGGTACACCTTATAATGCAAGGTCACCATTCTTGAATAGAGGTGAGGATTTAAATCCCAAGAATACTGATAGCCAATCTTTGACTAGTATGTTTGCATCCATCAATTGCCTCAGGTTGGCCCCTTCAAAGCTAAGCCCATGCTCGGTATGAAAATTGTGCTTTGTGTGATAATATCACCTTAGCATGGGAAGCTCAAGAAATGGAGGTACCCAAAACGAGACGAGCCTGTTTTAGATGCCATTATTGTGATCACCCTCTCGGAGATGACAACCTAGAAGCGCATGAGGCTCATGTTGATGAAACAAGGAGAGCATGAATGGATATAGAACATGCAGTGAATCAAACCCTTAGCTAGACCACTAGAAAGTGCCAAAGCCATAGAGAAATATTCACAAGTTCTATCCATATTTGGCAACCATGCCCTAAGTCTTGATTTAAATCAGATAAGGGAGATCCCAAGGAATCATAAGAACAAAGCTTTTAGAAAAAACAATGGAGTGTTTCCAATAGATTAGAAATCGTGAAAGACTATGATAGTAAGATATTAAAGAAGAAACCTAGTCATTTCTAGTGACCTTAGCTTTTATCATCTCAAGATTCTATAAGTGAAAGGATGAGTTCTATGAGCTCTTCTCAACCCTTATGTGATCTTATGTGCTCTCAGGAAGTCTTATGGGTCTTATGATCTCATTCAATCTCTAACAAGATTTTTTGAAATTATATTAGGTCTTACATGAATTATATGAGCTCTTACATTAATTATGAGATCTTAAGAAATATTATGAGCTCGTGTATGGTCTTATGAGATCTTGAGAGCTTCTACCATACACTATGTGGTCATAAAAGCTAATCTTAGACATTAAAGGATGATCACATTGATCTAAAAAATTTCATGACCTCATATATGGTCTTATGAGATCTTAAGAGCTTCTACCATACAATATGTGGTCATAAAATCCAAGCTTAGAAATTATAAGGTGATCGCATTAATCTAAATTGTATACATGCAAGCAAAATCATGTTAAAGATTACCACCTCAACATGGAAAGGGAGAAGCATAGTGGCAAATGTTTATTAAGTTTAAAGAACTCTTATGAGCATAAAGCAACTCTTTTGTTCACTTTTACTTCTCGGGTGCGTCTATTTAGCGAGCCAAGAGCAGTGAGCATAGAGTAGTGAGTAGAAATAAAGTCCTTGTGAAAGTGAGCAAGTAGGGGCATGGTATGATGTTAAGCGAGCATGTAATGTTAAAGAGAAGAGTGAAACCATAGTGCAACTCTATAATGAACAGAACAAAGAAGACTAAAAAAGTTTAAAAATGACTATTGCAAATAAAGCATTTTCAAATGAATGGTGCGGATATAAAAAATCACTACAAAACTAATACTACTTGGCTCGCTAAAAAGACGTTGAATTGGTCATTGAGCTACTAATAGAAACAAACTATTGTTGCAACCACATGGAAACCACAGCAACCAGAGAGCATAGAAATCAAACCATTAAGATGCACACCAATTTTAATAGCCATACCACTGACACAACAATATAATACTCTTTAGAAACCATAACCATAAGATTTAAAAATTTTATAATCCAAATAAAAATTGTCCAACAATCAGCTACATGCTATTGTAAAAAACATTCAGAAGCATAACATCCATCAAAACATTACTTCCAATATTCCCAAAAAAATGATTGTCTCAATTAACAAAAAGACTATCTCTAATGGCATTTTGATGTAGACATGTGATCCTCATAACTGCAAGAGACACAAAGAAAAGAAAATAAGCTTTATCAATACAAAATTATTCTCTACTAACATATTTTTCTTTTCAACATGCATACCTTTGCTGAGTATGGTTCTAACAGGTGATCATAGATCCGCTCATCCTTGTCTAACATTATGGCATTGCGATCCATAAATGCTGCCACTAGCCCAAGAGTTCCAGTGCCAGCAAACAAATCCAAAATCGTGTCCCCAAGACGACTGAAGACGGAGACAATGTATTTGCTAAGCCGCTGACCTCTCTGACAACCGCCCCGCCATGGTCTACCCTTTCTCTTCACTAGATCCTCCGATGGCACTCTTGAAAACGCACACAAACCATTAACCATATGCCATAAAGATCACTGAAAATCATTTTAAATTCTATCTTGATTTGAATGCATATACATACATGTCAAAGATAAGATCTTGCCCTACATCAAGATCATCACCTAGTGCCAAATCCCTTAGTTGATCCCCATGCATCACAAAGCTTGTAGCAGGAGATGTTGAGCGAACAAAAACAGCCAATATTAGACAAGTGACCTACAAGCAAAGACACATTGGTTGTTCATGCATTTTCACCTTAAATGGGACAAAGAAGATTTGCACAAATGACAGCCCCAAAGAGAACAACACCAATACCTGGGTAGTAATCATATAGGTGGAGTACACCTCACAACCTGTCTATGATAAATGCCAAACCCAACACTCTGTGCAACCTGCTCAATGGTCACTCCTTCTTCCATAGTGTAAAGGCATGTAAAGAAGCCTCGATCCGAGAGACAAGAATCAACAACTTTAAAAGTAGAGTCATACATACCATCCCCAATCTTATTCCAATATGGAACCTTGTTTGCAACACAACCTCCAATGATGATATTTGAGGGGAAGTCTGCAAATATCAACTCCACACAGTAATCAGACCCTCTACTCTTGACATTCCCTACTGTGCAAATAACATTCATGGCATCAAGCACTTGCTTTCCCAATGAGGATGCATCCTCCATGTTCACAAAAGTAGCTGCAAGGTCCTCAATACTGACATTGAAGGCATAAATGGTTCCTATAGACAAGTTTTTGACATTTAACACACATAGTCTTAAGTCAAAACAATCGGATCACGATAGAGATGAGGTAGGAAGCTCACATACCTGGAGCTTGCAATGTCTTGGTTATGATGTCAGTTGGTTGTATCCCGCCTGCACTACTATTGGATGTCTGTTGTTGACTCTGCTCCTTATTTGCTTCCATTGCTCGATTCACCTCCAATGCACGATTCACTATTTCCCTCCCTAAATTCACTGGCAATGACTTACGAAAAGAAACCGATGCAATCGATGTTGCATGTGATGTGGATGTGGCCTCATTATGATCAATTTGCTGGCGAGACAAAGCTCCAATATAGACTTATGTTGGCGATACAGTTCAAGCTCCTCCTCAGGCACATGGTTTCTTTCAAGGTCCAACCACCACGGGCAGAAACGAGACTCTATGCTTGACATGGCCTGTTCAATGACAAACATGGGTAAACACAACTCACCCTCAATATGAACATGTTTCTCAATCATGGATTCAAAATGACAAATTCAATCACTTACTCTTCCAAGCTTCAAATCGGCATACATATAAGATTGATTGTCAACACAAAGCCACACACTAGCGAGAGGGGGTAAAATATTCAATTGGTGCTCCTCAATTTCAGAAAGCAACCATCTGCAAGCCAAAGCCCAAATGATAAAACAACACACAGAAAGAAGCATGCATGTTTTTTAACAAGGAATATCTGGGTTATGTTGTAGGAAAACCTATAAACGACTCGCCGTGCAGCACTTTGTAGGCCTGGTTGATGGTCAATATCATGGCTAAATTTTATGCCTCCTTTGTGCACTTTGAAAGCCCTTTTGAAGTACTTTCTTCTGCATAGAACAACAAAAGAGGTGAATCGGCTCTCACCTGGCAACCTGACTCAATCGGCATTTTTAATATCATTTTGGATTCTCAAACCGAGCTCTGTGATCTGAAGCCAGTAGGAGTACATGTGCAGCCATTCCCTAACCTTTGTCTTATCATTTGGCATACCCTCAAGTGATCGCACTGCAGCGTGAGAGTTGTCTAATAGCTTGACAATGTGAGCCTTATCTGTGTCTCTGATGCAAGCAGAACCTATCATATTGAGCTTTTCCTCTGTGGCCACATGATTGGTTGACGCGTGCCATGGGAGGGAGAGCACCGCACACCAAAAGGCCTCACCATTGGAGGGATCAGCAATCCTTGCATATTTTGATGTTTTTTCTCTATAGAGAACTTCTACCTTTCGAGTCACATTCTCCCTAGCAGACTCGGCAAGTGGTCCATTTGATGCCTCATCAATTTTTTGCTCCATCTCATCCTTGAACAAGAGCCAAGTCATAATCTGGATTGGCAAATGAAGCCAACTAGGCCTTCCTCTAGCAGATGCACTCTGCATCTCTCTCTCAACCCACAGCTTGTCCTCATTGTCCAAATGTGCCATGAGAGTTGTTAGGTCGGACTCTCCCAATCTTCTTAGTTGAAATAGACGATCACCAAATGTGGTTGGCACAAATGCATAATCATGCGTCCTACAAAACAAAGAAAAAATATGTTAATATTCTTGAGTACAAACAACTTACTTGACATAGAAGGAGACTCTGATAACAAATTAACTTACTTGTTCAACCTGGACAATGAAAACAAAAGCTCACCCACATCCCTCCGCTCGAACACATAAAATTTACAGAGAACACAACAATGCATGGACAAATCCCCTTGAAACCCTGTAATAAAACACAAAATTAGGAAGGACAAAGAAGCATAAGAAACTATAACATCCCAATGAGAACTCACCTGTAGAAATGCAGTCCATCCAAGCATTGTGTCGATTATTACCATCAAGAATATGCACCATTTTTCGGCTCAAGTACGGACCCCAATCGGGGTCAAGTGCAAGAGTTTCCTCAAACTGTTGATTCACAGTCCTCCAATGCTCATCCCAAGATTCCTCCCTCTCTTGTGTCAATGGTGTCTCCTCCCCTTCCAAGTCCATAATTGATACTGTGAAAGCTCCCATGCTCTCAATGTACCCACCAAGTTTTTTGAAGCTTCGAGTAAGAGACTTATCTGTTGAGGGAGAAACCTTTCGGATTGCCTCCGTCTGGATCATCCTACAGAGAGGAACACGTGGAGGTGGAGACCTAAATTTGACTCCTATCCTATCTAAAAAGGCTTGTGGAGTAGATGTCTCAAGAATCTTCCCAAAAATATCAACCTTATTTTTTTTCTGCTTGCTTCCTTCAGTTTGGGTTGTGACAACTGTTTCTTCTTGATCCTCTAGTGGATGTGTGTTCTCTTCCCCCTCTATCTCTCTCCCAGTATCCTCAGTATTCTCACCTTCATCCTCATTATCACCACCTTGAGTATTCTCACCCTCATTTTGATCACCTTTATTTTCCTCAATTGCCTCCACTACATTTTGTCCATCCTCCTCATTTCTTTCATCACTATGTAGATGTTGCCTATCCATATCCACCTCCAGGTTTGTGTCATCTATGATATGTACCGCATGCTTCCGTAGTAGGGTTTGAGGAGGCGGCTTGCTCCAAAGTGCTGGAAAAATCAGCTTGCCTCCTTGTGTGTCTCGATGAGCTCACTTGGGCCAACCTGCACACTCTTTTTCCGCTTAGCAAGAGGTAACGCATCCATTTTTGCACAACAATAACCTTTCAAGCAAGATGCTCTAGTGAAATGACTCGAACTCATTTGAAAACCAGATAGCCATGCAAAAATACAAGAACAAATCTTCAAATAGTATTCTACTCGTATTGTATAATTAATTGATTATTTTAATAGCAAATTCAGTAATACGACACAAACTTAAAGAAAAGGTGGCACATTCACTAAAGAGATTAAATTCAGTACTGCAACACAATCATCAAACAAAGGTGGCACATTCACTATCCAACAAAACGGCCAACTCATTAACGAACAGAATATCTTTGAGATTATCATATGGAGTGCTTTGGCCCAAATTCCAAGGCATTCAAAGCCGTATTGAATATTTTAAAAAAATCTTCATTGGAAAATATTTACGGAGCCCTTTTCAGGTGTTCAATTCAAGGCATTCAAATTTATTGGAAAATATATTAAGATTTGGTAGCCCAAATTTGAAGGCATTCAATATTGAGTACTAATAAACTTTAGAAGTGATATTTCGCAATCCAACAGTTTTTTAAGGACAAACTTTTTTCTTTTTGTGCTATTGTTCTTTAGATGCACATGTTTGCTGGTCTCCTCTCTCGACTGTGTGAGCCGTTTCTCAACCAAGAAGACATCAAATGTGAGTTTTTTGAGCTTCTTGTATACTCAAAGTCTGCATAATATAGACAATAGTAAGAGAGACAGTCTATGCAATGTGTTTGAGACAGCACCATATAGATAGCATGCTCTTACACTACTCTCTCTAAATTTCTGCCGCCGAGGGGGATCCAAGGGGGGCCGGCGGCAGAAGTTTGTTCACCATTTGAGCTCATTTGGTAAGAATGTGTGGGCCAATGGCTTAATTTCAAGGGGGCTTTCCAAGGCCATGACACATTAAAAATTAAGCATATGGCATGCATATTCCAACACAATTAAGTTTGTTGTTGGTGACCAAACTTTGTAAGTGTTTATATCTGGACCCCATACCTACTATTGTAAAGTTTGTTCACCATCTCAAAACCTTTGGGTTGAATGTGCCAGCCAAAGGTCCAATTTGAAGGGGCTCTCCACCCCAAGGCTATCTCACATTAAAAATCAGGCATTTAGCACACACATTCCAAATAAATGTGCTCCCATATAGTGAGCAAACTTTTCTAGTGTGTATATATGTGGACACACCTCCTCACTCTTGCAAAGTTTGGTTACCATTCCAGACACTTATGCCACTGGCATGGTCGGTGAGATTATGGTTGATATGCCGCCAGTGGATGAAAGGCTATGTGATAGTCACTTTGGAGTACTAGAGTAATGGTCACACTATCACTGACCATTGTATGTTATTTTAGGAGAGTAGTTTCCCTTATATTATGTACTCTTGTCTTTTGTAAGTGAAGAGAAGAAGATTGGAGAAAAATCAGTCATTCATCTCTCTTGTGTCTTGATCTCTCATGTGTTTGTGTTTTCTTGTAATAAGGAACTCAAGCTCTCCCTCTCCCCCGCATTCTCTTTATGGTATCAGATCTCCGGTTTGTACGAGAGATTAGAGGCGCGCAAGATGAAAGAACAAAGTAAGCAATGAAGTGGTACATGGGTAGGAGCATCATCATCTCTTCCCCTTCTTGTTTAGGTGTATGACACCCCTAGGGTAGCTCTGGGAGCTACGCATCTATGCTTATGCCTTTATACACCCTGTAGTGTGGTTGGTGCCTCCTCTATCATTGCTTGCACCACTCCCTCACAAATTTCTTTGACTATTTCATTGGTACCTATACGACTAATTTGCACATATAGGCATATATATATTCAAATGATGGTCACTGCCTTTGCTATCATTGCTTGCATCATTGCCTCACTACATTCTCTCACTATTACATGGCTATGCCTTTGTACACTTATAGTGTGGAAAGCTCCTGCTGATAGTCTTAGCCATCTTGTTGACCCTCTTAGCTGGCCTAGACATAAACGGTGTGAATTCCAAAGGTATGTGACAAGGTCTTGTAAGATATTATAACAATATTTACAAACCACACACTAGGAAATGTTGGGGCTATTTGGTTTCTAGAAACGCTGCTATTTTTGTTGTGCAATAGGATCACTCTACTGAGCACCAGCATTTTAATGTTACGTAAATGGAGTAGACTAGCCGAAAGAAGTAGATTGGCTTAATGATATGCTTTTCTGCATATAAGTATGCATAAAGAGACTTACTCAATGAATAAATACATAAATAGGCATAAAACATAGAATTGAAAAAACATACCTGTGTATGCAAAAATGGTGTCTATGCCACACTACCATAATATTTATTAATGATGGGTGGTGAGTAGTTTCGTGACATCTACGGCTTAAGAAGGGTCTCTCAAAATTGAAGTTTGAGAAGGAGAAGCCATGACTACCTACACAATATATACAATTATCTATATAAGACATCATTAGAGTAAGCATGAGAGGCTCATGCATAGAAGCCTTATACAAAGAGCCTTGTATGCAAAGAGCATGATTAGAGTAAGCATGAGAGCTTCATAAGGTTATAGGATAGCCCCATGCATATTATGCATTAAGCTTATGCATAGACTCATGGTGGATACTATGCATAGGCTTATACATAGTATGCATAATGCTTTTATGAAGCCTTATACATAGTACGCATACTACTTTTATGAGGCCTTATGCATAAGGACCTTATGCATAAGGGACTTACATGAGTCGCATTCATAAGAGCCTTATACATAATAAGAGCTACCTTATGCATGATCCTTGTTCATAAGTGTACGAGGTATATGTATGAGCCTATGAGGCATACTCTATCCATCGATATTAATCCTAAACCTAAGTACTTAAGGGTGTAAACAAGAAAAGCATAAATAGAAAAAGAGCTTGTGTAAAATAGATTTGCCTCAAGCGGTTGAAAGAAGAGTTGCGATCAAAAATTGCAAGCCCTATAGTACGAAACAAGAAAATGAGGTAAGCATGAGACCAATGATAAGGCTATGTATATGCACAAGCCTTATGGATAAGAGCTTATGCATAATCCTTGTGTAGGAACCTATGGGTCTATAAGGTATATGAAGAAGCCTTATGCACAAGCCACAAAAATGAGGTAAGCATGCACGAGAGAAAGTTTAATCATGCATGCATGCATTATGAATAATTCCTTATGAAGCCTTTTGCATAAGGTGAGTAAGGACCTTATGCAGATTACATGTTTAAGTCTGCATGCATATAGTATGCAAAGCATTATGTATAATTCCTTTATGAAGCCTTATTCATAAGGACCTTATAAATATGCTTTTATGGAGCCTTATGCATAAGCCATAAGACTTATGCACATAAGGACCTTATGTATATAAGCCTTATGCATAAACCATAAGACTTATGCATAAGAGCCCTATGCATAAGCCATGAGTCGTCGTAACCCTTATGCATTTGAGACTTATGCATAAGCCATAAGCCTTATGCGTAAGAGCCTTATACATGAGTCACCTTCATAAGAGTCTTATGCATGAGCATCGCTATGTATAAGCCATAAGGAGGCTTATGCCTTATGCGTAAGCCAAAGCCTTATGCATAAGATCCGTATACATGAGTCACGTGCATAAGAGCCTTATGCATAATCCCTAAACCATATACATGAGCATAAAACATGCATATTCATAAGCCTATGATACATATGTATAAGCCTATGAGCGATACTCTATTAAGTCATAAAGTATGCATAAGTCTATGGGGCATACTCTATGCATGTAGAAACAAAGCATTCTTAGATAATTTATAAAGCATGCATACTAATTCTCAAGTCATAAAGTATGCATAAGTCTATGGGGCATACTCTATGCATGTAGAAACAAAGCATTCTTAGATAATTTATAGAGCATGCATACTAATTCTCAAACCCATCTTACAAGGGTGGAAGCAAGAAAAGAATAAATATAAAAAGGTCGTGTCTGTAAGAGCTTTACCTTGAGTGATTGAGAAGAGTGGGCTCAAAAAAGGTGAGACCTATAAAACAAAACAAGAAATTGAGGTAAACATGAAATCAATCCTAAATAGGGCTATGATTTAGGCTATGTATATGAACAAGCCTTATGCATAGGAGCTTATGCAGCACAAGCCTTATGTATGATCCTATGAGCCTATTAGGTATATGAATAAGCCTTTTGCATAAGAGCCTTACACAAAAGGGGCTTATGCACAAGTATTATGCAAGAGCCTATGACCCTACTAGGTATATGAATAAGCCTTTTACATAAGCCCCTTATGCGTAAGAGATTATATAAGAAAAGGATCCTCATATGCATGCATTAGCCTAAGCATAAGGCTTATGTAGAGAGCCCCAAGAGTTTCTATGCATGAGCTTCTATGCATAGAGGCTATTCATAGCTTTTATGCATAAGGATATTGATAGCCTTTATGTAAGGCTATGGATAAGTTTCAATGAATAGAAGCCTTTTATGCATGAGCTTCTATACATAGAGGCTTATGCAATTGAGCTACTATGCATGCATTAGCCCAATGCACATAAGGACCATATGCATAGGCCATAAGCTATATGCGTAAGATCCCTATCCATAAGCCATAATCCGTAACCCTTATGTATATCAGACTTATGCATAAGCCATAAGCCTTATGCATAAGAGCCGTATACATGAGTCATATGCATAAGAGTCGTATACATGAGTCATATGCATAAGAATCTTATGCATGAGTCATAAGGCCCCCCTTGGCGGGGGAGTTCGGGGGCAGCGCCTCGAAGCTTGAAACGAACTCAAAATCGTGATGATTTTTTCAATGCTCGGTAGCAAAACATCCTATTATTTTGTGCGCTGAGCGCACAAATTAATTCAAGAAAAATAGCAAGAAGTAACGCCGCACATCTCATACTGTGTGTGGAGAGTGGCGGCAGTAATACATCCTATTATTTTGTGCGCTGAGCGCACAAATTCATTCAAGAAAAATAGCAAGAAGTAACGCCGCACATCTCATACTACTGTGTGGGGAGTGTGGCGGCAGCAAAACATCCTATTATTTTGTGCGCTGAGCGCATAAATTTATTCAGGCAAAATAGCACAAATTCATGGATGATGATACCTTTCGGTGTCTCTTTGTTGGGGAGAAAGATTGGAGTGGGGAGAGGGCCCTGCGCATGAGATCAGCGTTTCTTTGTTGCTGGGGAGACGTATGATGCTTCATGATCGCTTCTCAACGTGTGTGTTCGAGGAAAGATGCTTCTGTGCGGAGGATGACTAAAAGCCTTAAGTAATTGCTTACTACTAAAAACCCTAAGTTAGGCACTGGACAAATTTTTTTATCCTAACACTAATGAATTTCAACACTAAAATTTAAGGGTTTGGTCAATATTTTTCCGATTTTATATAGCACAGTTATGCTATGGCATCCAACTGGTAGAGTTTTTGAAATCTAACAGGAGATTATGAAAAAGCGCAAGAACTAACACAAAGCAAATATGTGTGTGTGTGTGTGTGTGTGTGCCTATGCGTGTGTATACATACACACACACACACAAACATATATACATATATACATATATACATGTACTCTTTTTGATACCCTTCATTATGACTGTTTTTGCAATAAATATTTTTATTAGCTTCTACCCATAGTCTTAAAATGAGCCTGGTAAAATTGTATTATGGCTAGTATATGATATTGATTAGAGCAAGAACATCTAGTATGAAAATATTTTTGGCTAATATTCAATGTAAATTCCTTAATTGTTGTTGTGATTGCATTATGCAGGGAGGCTCGTGTTTTCCTCCATTCTACAATGGGTGCATGCATCCGAGTCCCCTTCTCGAATGGCAAATGTCTTGTGTCAATCAACATGATCCGGGGGAAGCTTGGAACTATTGGTGGGATAAATGTGGAGGCCTTACTTGAAATTGGAGGAGAGTATGAGCCCATTTGTCCTTTACACTTGTATGCAGGGATTGGAGACGAGGCATATTTTATCCTGGAGCATTCATTGTCCTCTGTATATATTGCCAAATCAGAGAATTATTTTGAGACCCCAGAACAAGGCCCCTCAACTATATTTCCTCCCGGTTCTCGAAAGAGTACTCCAATGTAAGTGGCATTAACTTTGACTTTGACATTTTTTGTTTTGCATTGTGCATTGAATTAGAGAGCATTGTGCTTTGCAGTGACTTGGACACTGAAGAGATAGAAGAAATCAATGTCCAAGCACATGGGTCATTGCAAGAGGAGATAGAGGTCTCTCCTGTGGAAAAGTGCTTTCAACATTTGGAAGAGGAAGACGTTCAATTTGATACTGCGGTCTCTTGCTTTCAAATAATCCGCATCTTGCACACTTTAATCCATGATTGTGATTACAAAGGCAAGGTAAAAGAGCTTCCCAAGGTGGACCCAGAGTTCAGTACATATGAGCTTGAAGGTGGGAAAGGTATGGAAGGGATGGAGCAAAAATACAAGGGCAACATTTGGACAAAGCCACAAACGCAAACTAGGGCCAATAAAACTTTTGTTCTTAGGAAGAGCTTCTGCGAGGGAACCTTCCAGTGCATGAATGAGCACTGCTCCTTTAGGACACGTATGAATCAACCAAACAAACTCCATTGGAATGGGCAGCTGATAAAATCTCCAAAATATGGGAATTTAGCAATTGGGAGCTTCGGGAACCTTGAGTGTTTTTTCTGCAAGCATGTGCCAATGTATCTTAAAGAATGTCCTGCTTGTTTCTATTATTTTATGCCAAAAGAATCAATGCACAGCAGACTATTTATTCATTATGGCAAACATACACACATGGTTTCCAAGGAAATGTGCCGAGCATCGATACGAAATATCAAGGCCTTTGTAGCACGTGCAGTGGGCATCGACCACAACGCTGGGCCCAGAAAGGTACAAATGATTGTGGCAAGGGAGGTGGTTCTAAGAGCATTCACTGATGATGACAAGGCACAGGGAGAATTCATGACAGAGAGGGAGTTACAGGAGATGTCGCAAGAGTTGCAAAGTTTGATAAATGTCAAAAAGTACGTAGGAAGTGCAATTTAGCAAAGAATAGTATGCAATTATCATCTTTAATACACTAAGTATGCTTTATGAATGCAAGGTGAAGCAGATGGTAATGCAAACACGAAAAACAACACGGCCTCTGGGTGAAGGATATGAAGCCATTCTTAATCTAAAAAGAACATGCCATTTTGAGTTCTTCCATGGTTCTCGATTTCCATTGCAAGCCACCACTACTACTGAGCGTTGCTTTATCTTTAAGATGTCTACTACTGGACCTGGTTCTGGGATTGACATTGTTCGGCGAATGGACAAGGATGGTAATGGGGATCTTAATCAAGCATGGGTCTGCTTTGATCATGTGCATTGAGTGGATACTGGATGGCATACAATGGGAGCACATGTTTATGACCACATGTAAGTTACAAGCGGTAGAGAGCATTGCTTAATTTGTGTCTTTAATATAACTCTGTTTCCATTTGTGGCATGCAGGATTGGTGAGCTATTGACAATAGCAACTTGTGAATTTAGAGAAGAGGATGAGGATGCTCAAGTCATGTTTTGGGAAAATATGAATTTGGTAATGGTGGAGCACACAGGGAAGGTAGCAAATTTTTTTGGGTTTATGGCGGATGAGGCTGGCGCTAACTGGAATGCAGTGAGACGTGTCCTCAACGACGGAAAGGAGATGATTGAAAGGGAAAGGTCATGTTTATGGCATTGGGAAGACAACCTTCGTGTCCACACGCAGAGGTACATCTATAGCCCACATCAAGAAAAGCACAGGGAGATGTGTGAGAAGTGGAGGACTGCCCCAAACAAAGAAAGTGCCCTTCAGCAATTTCGCAGGATACGAGCATGGTGGGCAACTGGGAAGGCAGCTGATAGAAACATCCATAAGCTTCTTAGCTGGTTAAGTTGGTGGCACTATAGGGTTAGTCGATGGGGTCATTTCATTTTAAAGGTAATGTTTGTAAGAGATTATTCATTGTATTATTGTGTGCCTCCTACTTATGTGCACTGCATTGTTTTTAATCAATTTCTACCTCTCTTGTAGGATGGAGAGCCTATTGTCAATGCTCTTGTCCCAAGGACAAATATGTCAGAGACCAAGCATGCAAGCTGGTTGGCAGGGGAGGGGTATAGGCAAAAGTTTAGTCTTTATGATGCTTGTGTGACAGATCTAATCAATGCTTACTTCCAATGTGCCAGACAACTAGCTTTCTTGGAAGGAAAATACACAGGTTGTGGGCCTACATTGGAGCTTTTGGTTGAGAGAGCTCTTTCTCGACAGAAAGCAAGTCCATCCCCAATAGCTACCTCACGAGCAGTGGATGATGCAGTGGCGGGGACCCCTATGTTTTCAAATAGGGTAAAATTCAAGGGTGAGAATAAAACTATTCGAGCCAAAAGGCCACTACACGACTCGACAGAAGAAAACTTTGGCAACTCTAGCCATAGGCCTGAGTTTAACTATGTGACAAGAGAGAGGTTAGAGCCTGCAATAGAGGTCGATGAGCAATGCAAAGTTTTAGAGAGCCTTGAAAGTGATGTGCATGATACAAAGTGGGCCTTGCGGAGAATACCAACAGTGAATCGAGTTAAGTGCAACCACTGGGCATCGGGGAAAAAGTGTAGCTCAAGGTTGCGAGGGGGTGATGTGAGTCCTTGTTTTTGGAGTGATTGTCAACTGTCCTCCTGGAAAAAGGAGAAGTATTGCTATTTTTGTAATACAGATGTTAGGCACACTTGGAAAATTACAAAGACAATATTACATCCACCAGAGGATGTCCCTTGTGTTTGGCCCATTGCTAAAGGTACCAAGTTACAAGTGAAAGAAGCCTGCAAGCTTATTAGAGCAGGATATGACATTGGTATTCCTCTTTATTTTTTTCTAGAAAAGGAGCTTGCAAAAGCACTAGCGAGACAAACAAGGAGGTGAAACAATTTCCATATCGACGAGGAATTTCAAAGGCTGCATTTGGTCAAATCACTGCGGCCTTAGATATGCATGCAGAAGTTGTAGGCAGCCATATACATATAGAAGGGGTAAAGGAAACATTTAGTATTAATCCATTGACCAATGGGAGCCAAGACACACCTCTGATAGAGGTCACTATTCAGAAGAATCCAATGTGTTCATGTGTGGAGTTCAGAGATAGAGTGGCCAAGAAAAGACCATATCTTACATGCAAGCACATATACTTTGTGTTCTTAATGATTCTTGGACAGGATGTGAACAACAATATGCATATTCATCAAGTTTGTATTTCTGAGAGAATTGTAAAAGACATGCTAACTAAGTCTATTAGAAGTCATCCTCAACAGCTTTAGGAACTTGCAACCCACTTTAGTTGAAATATGTATGGGGGTCATGTCATACTAGCTGAACCGTAGTACGAGTTTATTAGTTATTGTTTTGGAAATGTTTTGGTTATTTTATAAATTTTCCTGTCTATTGTCTTTTGTTTGCTAATGGCTCTCCAACATTGTGAATACTATAGATTCAACATCTTTTTAGCGAGCCAAGCAATATGGGTTTAATAGTGATTTTTTGTATCTGCACCATTGGTTCGAAAAAAAAATTATTACAATGGTCATTTTAGAACATTTCATGTCTTCTTTGTTTGATTGCTACAGAATTGCACTGTGGTTCCACTCTTCTCTTTAACATTTCATGCTCGCTTAACATCATACCATGCCCCTACATTGTGAATTTCACAAGAACATGAGCTCTACTCATTGCTTTGTGCTCGCTGCTCTTGGCTCGCTTTTTGACCATCCCCTTACTTCTCAAACGATTCCTAGTCATGCAAGAAAAATCATGTTTATGACTACCGCCTTAATATAGAAAGGAAGAAGCACAATGGCAAATGTATATTAAGTTTAAAGAACTCTTATGAACATAAAGCAACTCTTGTGTCCACTTTTACTTCTCTTATGAGCATAAAGCAACTATTGTGTCCACTTTTATTTTGAACTATTATAATTATTTATGGGCCAAGCACTCATGGCATGATATCTTTACTTTAAGACTCAAGTCTTTAAATATAATTCTATTCCCTAGCAAGTTCCTTGCTTCTCTAACTTGTCACTTGCATATGTGTTTTTGTAAGGTTTGACATGGGTAGCATAATAACGTTTTTTTGAATGCTAAAAACTTCTTCTCATCTAAGTGACGTGGAGTCACTTACAATTGGAGGCAAAAAAATATCACTATTAGAGCTATAGCTGCATTGGTTTTGGCGCATTAATTTATCATGGCTATAGTTACACTAGTGTAGTGCTAGTGTCTATCTCTTGCTCTCCTATCTTGGCATCTCCTATGTCAATGCCAAAGATTCCTAGTTTTGAGAGTGGGTTGGTGATTGGTTTAGATGACATAAGAAACATTGTATCTTCACAAAGTAGCAATCTCATGGTGGGACACTGGCATCACTCTCTCAATGTTGCTCTCACAGCTAGTATACCTAAGACTAGGAGAAAATCTGTTGTGTGGATACATTCCTAGGGAACTTAGCTTTGATCATCTCAAAATGTTATAAGCACTAGGACCAAGCTAATTCGATGAGCCCTTCTCAATCCTTATGTGATCCTATGGACTCATAGAGGAAGTCTTACGGATCTTATGATCTCATTAGATCTCTAAAAAGATTTTATGAAATTATATGAGATCTTAAGAAAGATCATGAACTCATGCATATGGTATTATGAGATCTTAAGAGGTTTTACAGCTATGTTGGTAAATTCTATCAAAACACTCACTCTTTCTCACCATTCCCATGCAGAATGTTCTTTCCCATAGTTTCGCAATATCAACACAAATCTTTTGTCCTATTTGTATATATTTTAACTTAGTGCAAGCTTAATATGGTTTCCCAATTTTGTTTTCAATAATTTGAAGTGGTGAGAGGTAACCTTAGAGATCCTTAGAGATGAAATCTTGACGTGTGGATGACTGGAGGTTCGAAGCTCTAGAGGTTTTTGTATTCTGGAGAGTTCGGAGAGAGGCTTTAAATACGCTATGTGTAGTATTTTCTCGTTGGGCAATGACCTAGTGAAAGAGAGAGAAAAGCTATTGTATACGTTTTTTTTTTTTAAAATTACATTCTCAGAGACGTTTAACACAAAGTGAGAAAAAGAGATGGACATGAACACACTAAGAGGGAGAGAGAGGGAGATGTTTTAGCTAAGGTGCAAAACTTTACTATAATCATTAATTAGTGCTGCGACACATTAGAGAGAGATAATAATCTAAGATTTTGGATTATGTATGAGAGGGAGAGAGAGAGAGAGAGAGAATATCTATCTGTTTGATGAGGAAAGAGAAAACCTTAGTTTTTAAGGTAGATGGCCGTTTAGCTTGAATATGGGCATGCTAGTATTGGCAAAATCATTCTCTTACTTTTTGATATAAGATGAGAGGACAAACCTACATTTTCACGTATATTACATTGAGTTTTTTTTTTGTGTGTGTGAGTGCATGTGTGTGTGTGTGTGTGTGTGAGAGAGAGAGAGAGAGAGAGAGAGAGAGAGAAAGAGAGAGAGAGGAGAATATAAGTATTTCAATTTGTAATAATATTGATGCTTGAATATTAAGTATAAAAGTTTCAAAGTAATCAATTTTTCAAAATAACCAATCTTTTTAAATAACCATTTACTCATTTGTGGTTCAATTCTCCACATAGGCAATCCATTCTCTATATAGGAGATTGTATTATCTAGATAATAGCCTATATTTCTTCTTCATTCTCTATATAGGAAATTGAATTACCTAGATATTGGTCCATATTGTGTATATAGTACATTGAATTACCTAGATATTGGCTCATACTCTCTATATAGAAAATTTAATTACCTAGATATGGGCCCATATTTCCTATATAAGAAATTGAATTACCTAGATATAAGCCCATATTTCCTACATATAGAGGATTGAGTGAATGGGGAATACGATTATCTAGATATAAATAGGAAATTTCCATCAACATAACCAGGAAATCTCTCAAAAATTTGTATATATGGTGAAGTTCACTATATAGGAAACCACCAAAAGTTCCTTGTGGTGGCAAAAAGAGAGCTGGCAAGTTAGACGTGGTAGACTTTCATCACTTTCTAGGTTCCATAAACTATCGGTTACGAGTCCCTTATTGACCTCATATGTCCCCTAATTGTAGAAAGAGAAGAAAAGCCCAGGCACACGCAATAATATAAGCCAAGTGGAGAACTAGAAGGCTCTTTTAGGAAGGTAGATTATAGGAGATGGCTAGATCGTGTGGGGGACAGCGAGCACAAATGAGGGGCTTGCTAAATATCAAAAACCTAAGCTAGTGGTGGGATTGTAAAGAAATCCAGTTGTGTGTCTCCATGGAGCCGAATCTTTGGGCACAAATGAGGGGCTTTTGAAATATGAAAACCTAGTCGTGAATCACGTGGAGTGTAAAATCAAACTTGGAACCTATATACAATTGTAAGTAGCGAAAAAATAGCGAGCAAGCCAGGTATACATGAAAGAGAAATGGCTCTATAAATAATATTGTAGTAGGGACTCTGCAGCGTTCAAGTAGCTATTATAAGCTGTTAACTATCAACAACTACGAGCCTGCTTTGCTTAATTAGGGCGGTGATAAATACATTAAGTGTAAGCACTACTTCTGTTGCATAAATCAAACTTGGCTCCTATATACAATTGTAAGTACTTACTAATTAGGTTTGTTAATGTGTTGCAGATTGGGATTTGGAAGGATGGCCAACAAGAGCGTGCTATTATTGTTGATGATGATCCTAGTTATATCGGCGTCAACGTTTCAGTTGAGTTTTGCAACTGTAGAGGTTGTGAACCGTAGCGACTACGTTATAACCATAAGCGACACTGTAACCGACCACAGTCTGGCTCCCGGCGAGACTGTAACGGGCCTCAGCGCCGGGACCTATTACTTCTACAACCAGATCAGAGTCAGAGGCCTCCTCGATGTTAATGGGGCGCTTTATGCAGTGAAGAATTCTTTGACCGTAGCTGGCCGTGCCCAACTCTTCCTCGTGCTTGCCCAAGAAGGCCAACCTGCAGGCGTTGTTTCTGACGCCGTTCCCATTACCTTCGATTTTTAACCACATCAGTTTGT
This sequence comes from Cibotium barometz, assembly GCF_041138505.1. Classification (NCBI taxonomy): domain Eukaryota; kingdom Viridiplantae; phylum Streptophyta; class Polypodiopsida; order Cyatheales; family Cibotiaceae; genus Cibotium; species Cibotium barometz. The sequence continues at coordinate 12,771,151 of NC_141086.1, read as the reverse complement.
GTCTCCCCAGGTGTGACACCAAGTTTGCTGTCTCTCATGTTGTAATGCCAAGTTAGCTTTTTTGCTGTCTCGCCCAAGGTGTAATATCAAGTTAGCTTGGAAAGGTGGCCTACAATAATAATCACAGTTGTCAATAATGTTATTGTCTCCAAGGTCTAACGTTCAAGGCCTTTGTTTTGCAAAGTGGGCATAGTGGGTCACGCTTGACAATTAATTTTATTTATTATGTACGGATCTTCTATTCACTCTTATTGTAACGTTCCAATTAAAGTCTAGGGTTTTATTGGTAAGGTTTATATGGAATTAATTAAAAAAGACTCGTATTTAGAATGATTTAAATTATAACAACTTGTAAATTTAAACTTTGCAGCATTAGTTTTAGAAAAGATGAAAAGAAATTAAATTCAGAAAAGATTATAATAAACAGTTCTAGATCAACATGCAGGGAAACCTTATATATTATATACAAATGTTCTTACACCAAAGCCCAGAAAATGAGATCCGATCAACACATTACAATACATTATATAAAAACCACCTCCTTGCCTTTTTGGTGGCTGGAGAGAAAAGGCACAAAATCATGAGACTTGACAATAGGCTTTGCTCTGTAGATTTTCTTCCACATGGAAGAAAATTTGTTGGTGTAGTAACGGTAGGAGGCTCCTTCATAAACAATATCCAAGAATACCGGTTGCCTTTAATTCCAAGCACATTGTTTTTTCACATTCTCTTTCTTCTTCGAGATGATCACCATAGTAAGATCCATGTCGCCATTGCCCACATAGATGGTAATAGAGAGTCCAAAGGCTCATTGCTATGTTAATACATAGGAGTGATTTGCAAACTTGATGGAATGGTCGAATGCTTTGATGGTGTGGTGTGAATAGTTGGAACTTCCACAACATAATAATCTTCAATCAAGTGTGGGTAGCTTGAGGCAAGAGGATCCATCTTTTCCCATAAAGTTCTCTCAAAAGGCTCTATAACTAGACACCCGCTTGTTGACACTAGAGGGGACCTCTTTCTAAGTGAATGTTTGTGTGATCAAAAGGGGTTTCTTGTGTGAGAATCTTAGGGTAGTAGTTAGATGTTCCCATAATTGTCTGTGTACACTCTACACCCTTCTCTATTTGTTAATCTCCAAACCGTGGCGTTCAAAGGTTCAACTACATTTTCTTTGTTTACCCATTCGGGTTGCATGATCTCGTAGATTTGGTGGTGGCCATCAACATATTCTACTTCATGTGTCATTGGCTTGATCATTTTTTAAAAGTATGCCAATACACCACCCATCAAGGGCATTGAGGCTCCATGGGATTCCTAAGATCTAGTAGGAGGGAGAATATATGTGTTAAATATCACCATTTTCCCACTTGAGAGTGGGGTTACTACTCGTGAAGCTAGGGTTAGGTCTAGACCATTTTTGGCTAAGTAGGATTCATCAATGGGCGGGGTAGTAGCCATTGGTGGTTCTATGAAATCCTCACTTTGCCGAAGATCAAATGCCAAGGTCAAGGAAATGATTTTTGAGGAAATGGGGGGTTAGGAATTGCTCAATTTTTGAGTGCCCCTAGTTGCACGTGAGGAAACCTCATATAGAGGGTTAGAGGTAATTATGGCACCACCAACTTCCTAGACCTCAAGTGCATATGATCGACCTCCTCCTAAAAATATCTCCTTAGTCAAGAATATTTAGGAGACACGATTTTGGTTCTTCTCAAGGAAAGTTGGAGGGGAACGGGATTTTTTCTCCGTGTTGCACCTCAAAGAGGTGAAGTTTATTGTTTTACCCCTTCGTACCCATATTTCTCGTTAAAGTGTCTCTTTTGTTTTTGTTTTATGCTTATTTCTTTTTCTTTTTTATCTTTTGGTTTTCTCTATGTGAATGTTCGCATCTTGGGCATAAAGTGAAACTAATCTAAATTCGCATCCAAGTATATTTCCTCCGGGGGCAAGGTTTTATGCCACTGAATTATGCTTTAAAGTGTTAAGAATCATAGCTTTTCAATCTCAAGAATCACATATAAATTTCACTACTTCAATCATTATCACAACATAAAGTGTAAAGCTAAAAATAATGGTGACAAGCTAAAAATGAAATGAATACTAACCGACGTAATATGCAATCTAACCTAGGAGGTTTTATTGTGAATGGTTGATGCATTAAGGGATACTTGGGGTCTCAAAAGGGCCCTCTAAGAAATCAGTATGAGCATATTCTCTTAATAAATGGGCATGCAATAATTTTTATTACAAATCAGCTCCAAACTTATTAGGGTTGGCATATTCATAATCCACCCTTTAAGAGATTTCTTTTGATATATGGCATGATGAGGATCTACCATGGGAAAGGAGTGATACCCAAAAGGTGGTTTTAAAATCCCCACATGAAAGAGGGTTTGGGAGGGTTTTAAAACCACCTTTTGCATATCATTCCTTTCCCATGGTAGAGCCCCATCACACTATATATCAACAAAAACCTCTTGAAGACTGGATTCTAAATATACCAACTCCGAAAAATTTGGAGTTAATTTTCAAAAAGTGTACCACATGTTCATTTTTTTAGTTTAAAAAGGGAATATTCTTCTAAAAAGTCCTTAGGGCCCTTTGTAGACCGTAAAATTTCCATAATGTCTGAGTGTGTCGATGAAAGAATAGATAAAGCAAAAAGCAGATGGCAAGAATATAAACAAAGGTGGAATGGCCTAGAGCTGGTTCACAATCTTAGTGGCCTCTAAGCCAATGCAATTAAGATTGTTGTGTCCTAGACCAATGTGTTGTTTATTGGATGTTAGTGAGGCTCAATTGATTGTTGTGGAGGTGGATATGTATTTGTGAAGCACCTATGAATGTACTATGCACTCAGCAAGAGCACTTATCAAAATCCATGACGCTTCATGCCCATGAGACTCATACTTGTGAGGGTTCACGTTTGTGAGGCTCAGTCCATGAGGCTTACACTCGTGAAGGTTCACACCTGTGAGGCTCACTCCCGTGAAGGATCAAGCTTGTGAGGCTCACACTTGTGATGCTCACACCTTATTAAAAGCCACACTGAACTATGCGCTCCATAAAGCTCCAAATTCACGATACTATAATAAAACATTTAGGAGAAAAACTAGATTACAAGCTCTACAAAGAAAGGCAAGCTTGAAGTTTAAGCATTCGGGATCCCTCATACAAAGAATTTGATGCCAATTTTTGTACAAAGAAGTTGATACAAAGAAAGACCAGCTTGAAGTTTTGGCATTCATGATCATTTCGATGCAAATTTTTGTATTGGTGCTTCTTTTTAAAATAATGCATCTTGTCCTTTATTTATTTAATTACCTTAAAAACATGCGTCGATCATGTCTTATATTGTATCTTCTTGTATATGTTGCTCCGTATTTTCTATTATGTGGCTTCATATTTGTTGGTACGTGTGGCTCCACATCCTCTTGTATGTGTACTTGTACATAGGTTGATTGAATTTTTTCCCTCTTTCTAGTTCATCTCCGTCTTTTTTATTGTACTGTCTCATTGGGAAGATAGGTGCTTATACTTCAATAATAATTTTTGTGTTCCTAAAGATGGAGATCTTAAGAGAAGAATTTTAAATGAAGCTCATGATAGCCTTATAGCAGGCCACCTTGGTTATGTGAAGACTTTCTTTTGGCCTAGTATCAACAAAGATGTATTACATCATGTTTCATCTCAATGCCTAATCTACTAAAAGATAAAATACGAAAGGATAAAGATGCCCGAAGAGTTACATCCCTTGGATATTTTGTATAGATAAAGTGAGAGTTCATAGCATGGACTTCATTATTGGATTACCTTTAGTTAATGATGATATGATTCCATCTAATTATTAGTGGTAGATCGATTAATAAAGGTAACTCATTTAATCCCAATAAAGAAGGCTCATTTATCTCTTAATGTTCTTAAAGTCTTTTTGAAGAAAATTCTCAAACTCCATGGATTTCATAGAGGGGTTGTTAGTGATCAAGATGCAAAGTTCACATACCATTTTTAGACTTCTTTCTTCAAAGCTATGGAAACCTCTCTAGATCTCAATACTGTCTACTACCATCCTGAGTCTGATGGCTAGATCGAGAGAGTGAACCAGGTGAATGAAGATATCCTTTCAGAATTTTGTGGTTTGTAAGAGTGAGGGGGTGGGGTCCACATATACACACTTGGCATACGCCTGATTTTCAATGTGTGATGGGCTTAGAGATCCTCCTCAAAATTTTATGTTTGGAATACACATTCCAACCAAATAAGCTTGAATGTATACCAAACTTTTTAAGAATGAGGGTGGGGTCCACATATACACACTTTTCATCCGGACACGTTTGGTTGGCATGTGCGAGCCAGACACTTGATTTTCAATGTGTCATGGCCTTAGAAAGCTCCCTCATAACTAAGCCTTTTTTCCACACATTCTAACAAATGAGCTCAGATGTCGATCAAACTTTACAAGACTGAGGATGAGATCCACATATACACACTTCTAAATTTTGGTCACCATCTGAGCACATTTGATTGGAATGCGCATGCCGAGCATCTCATTTTTTTTGTATCATAGCCTTAGAGAGCCCTCTCAAAATTGGGAATTTTTCTTGCACATTTCAACCAAATGAGCTTGGATGGTGACAAAACTTTGCAATCAAAATATACACACTTGCAAAGCTCAATCACCATTGGAGCACATTTGGTTGGAATGTGCAGGCCAAAAGGCCCAAATTTTTAGAGGGCTCTCTAGAGCCATGACACATTCAAAATCAGGCATGTGGCACATAACATTCCAACTCAATATACTCTGATGTTGGCTACAAAACATTACATGTGTATATATATGGATCCCATACTTATTCTTGTTGCAAAGTTTGGTTACTATCGAAGCACCTTCAGGTTGAATGTGCAAGCCAATGGTCCAATTTCAACGAGGCTCTCTAAGTCCACAACACATTAAAAATGAGGTATCTAGGCATGCATATTCTAACCAAATGTGCTCTCATGGTGACCAAACTTTGTAAGTGTGTATATGTGGATGATGCCACCCTCAATTTTGCAAAGTTTGGTCACTACCTGAGCACATTTGAATGTGTAGGCCGAAGCCCAATTTTGAGAAGGCTCTCGAAGGCCACGAAGACACATTGAAAAGCAGGTGTTTTTCATGCACATTCCAACCAAATGTGCCCTGATGGTGACCAAACTTTGCAAGAGTGTATGTGTGGACCCCACCTTTGTCTTGCAAAGTTTGTTCACCATTTGAGCTCATTTGGTAAGAATGTGTGGGCCAATGGCTTAATTTCAAGGGGGCTTTCCAAGGCCATGACACATTAAAAATTAAGCATATGGCATGCATATTCCAACACAATTAAGTTTGTTGTTGGTGACCAAACTTTGTAAGTGTTTATATCTGGACCCCATACCTACTATTCTAAAGTTTGCTCACCATCTCAAAACCTTTGGGTTGAATGTGCCAGCCAAAGGTTCAATTCGAAGGGGCTCTCCTCCCCAAGGCTATCTCACATTAAAAATCAGGCATTTAGCACACACATTCCAAATAAATGTGCTCCCATATAGTGAGCAAACTTTCCTAGTGTGTATATATGTGGACACTCCTCCTCACTCTTGCAAAGTTTGGTTACCATTCGAGACACTTATGCCACTGGCATGGTCGGTGAGATTATGGTTGATATGCCGCCAGTGGATGACAGGCTATGTGATAGTCACTTTGGAGTACTAGAGTAATGGTCACACTATCACTGACCATTGTATGTTATTTTAGGAGAGTAGTTTCCCTTATAATATGTACTCTTGTCTTTTGTAAGTGAAGAGAAGAAGATTGGAGAAAAATCAGTCATTCATCTCTCTTGTGTCTTGATCTCTCATGTGTGTGTGTTTTCTTGTAATAAGGAACTCAAGCTCTCCCTCTCCCCGCATTCTCTTTATGGTATCAGATCTCCGGTTTGTACGAGAGATTAGAGGCATGCAAGATGAAAGAACAAAGTAAGCAATGAAGTGGTACATGGGTAGGAGCATCATCATCTCTTCCCCTTCTTGTTTAGGTGTATGACACCCCTAGGGTAGCTCTGGGAGCTACGCATCTATGCTTATGCCTTTATACACCCTATAGTGTGGTTGGTGCCTCCTCTATCATTGCTTGCACCACTCCCTCACAAATTTCTTTGACTATTTCATTGGTACCTATACGACTAATTTGCACATATAGGCATATATATATTCAAATGATGGTCACTGCCTTTGCTATCATTGCTTGCATCATTGCCTCACTACATTCTCTCACTATTACATGGCTATGCCTTTGTACACTTATAGTGTGAATAGCTGCTGATAGTCTTAGCCATCTTGTTGACCCTCTTAGCTGGCCTAGACCATAACGGTGTGAATTCCAAAGGTATGTGACAAGGTCTTGTAAGATATTATAACAATATTTACAAACCACACACTAGGAAATGTTGGGGCTATTTGGTTTCTAGAAACGCTGCTATTTTTGTTGTGCAATAGGATCACTCTACTGAGCACCGGCATTTTAATGCTACGTAAATGGAGTAGACTAGCCGAAAGAAGTAGATTGGCTTAATGATATGCTTTTCTGCATATAAGTATGCATAAAGAGACTTACTCAATGAATAAATACATAAATAGGCATAAAACATAGAATTGAAAAAACATACCTGTGTATGCAAAAATGGTGTCTATGCCACACTACCATAATATTGATTAATGATGGGTGGTGAGTAGTTTCGTGACATCTACGGCTTAAGAAGGGTCTCTCGAAATTGAAGTTTGAGAAGGAGAAGCCATGACTACCTACACAATATATACAATTATCTATATAAGACATCATTAGAGTAAGCATGAGAGGCTCATGCATAGAAGCCTTATACAAAGAGCCTTGTATGCAAAGAGCATGATTAGAGTAAGCATGAGAGCTTCATAAGGTTATGGGATAGCCCCATGCATATTATGCATTAAGCTTATGCATAGACTCATGGTGGATACTATGCATAGGCTTATACATAGTATGCATAATGCTTTTATGAAGCCTTATACATAGTACGCATACTACTTTTATGAGGCCTTACGCATAAGGACCTTATGCATAAGGGACTTACATGAGTCGCATTCATAAGAGCCTTATACATAATAAGAGCTACCTTATGCATGATCCTTGTTCATAAGCATACGAGGTATATGTATGAGCCTATGAGGCATACTCTATCCATCGATATTAATCCTAAACCTAAGTACTTAAGGGTGTAAACAAGAAAAGCATAAATAGAAAAAGAGCTTGTGTAAAATAGATTTGCCTCAAGCGGTTGAAAGAAGAGTTGCGATCAAAAACTGCAAGCCCTACAGTACGAAACAAGAAAATGAGGTAAGCATGAGACCAATGATAAGGCTATGTATATGCACAAGCCTTATGGATAAGAGCTTATGCATAATCCTTGTGTAGGAACCTATGGGTCTATAAGGTATATGAAGAAGCCACAAAAATGAGGTAAGCATGCACGAGAGAAAGTTTAATCATGCATGCATGCATTATGAATAATTCTTTATGAAGCCTTTTGCATAAGGTGAGTAAGGACCTTATGCAGATTACATGTTTAAGTCTGCATGCATATAGTATGCAAAGCATTATGTATAATTCCTTTATGAAGTCTTATTCATAAGGACCTTATAAATATGCTTTTATGGAGCCTTATGCATAAGCCATAAGACTTATGCACATAAGGACCTTATGTATATAAGCCTTATGCATAAACCATAAGACTTATGCATAAGAGCCCTATGCATAAGCCATGAGTCGTCGTAACCCTTATGCATTTGACTTATGCATAAGCCATAAGCCTTATGCGTCAGAGCCTTATACATGATTCACCTTCATAAGAGTCTTATGCATGAGCATCACTATGTATAAGCCATAAGGAGGCTTATGCCTTATGCGTAAGCCATAAGCCTTATGCATAAGATCCGTATACATGAGTCACATGCATAAGAGCCTTATGCATAATCCCTAAACCATATACATGAGCATAAAACATGCATATTCATAAGCCTATGATACATATGTATAAGCCTATGAGCGATACTCTATTAAGTCATAAAGTATGCATAAGTCTATGGGGCATACTCTATGCATGTAGAAACAAAGCATTCTTAGATAATTTATAGAGCATGCATAATAATTCTCAAGTCATAAAGTATGCATAAGTCTATGGGGCATACTCTATGCATGTAGAAACAAAGCATTCTTAGACAATTTATAGAGCATGCATACTAATTCTCAAACCCATCTTACAAGGGTGGAAGCAAGAAAAGAATAAATATAAAAAGGTCGTGTCTGTAAGAGCTTTACCTTGAGTGATTGAGAAGAGTGGGCTCAAAAAAGGTGAGACCTATAAAACAAAACAAGAAATTGAGGTAAACATGAAATCAATCCTAAATAGGGCTATGATTTAGGCTATGTATATGAACAAGCCTTATGCATAGGAGCTTATGCAGCACAAGCCTTATGTATGATCCTATGAGCCTATTAGGTATATGAATAAGCCTTTTGCATAAGAGCATTACACAAAAGGGGCTTATGCGCACAAGTATTATGCAGGAGCCTATGACCCTACTAGGTATATGAATAAGCCTTTTACATAAGCCCCTTATGTGTAAGAGATTATATAAGAAAAGGATCCTCATATGCATGCATTAGCCTAAGCATAAGGCTTATGTAGAGAGCCCCAAGAGTTTCTATGCATGAGCTTCTATGCATAGAGGCTATTCATAGCTTTTATGCATAAGGATATTGATAGCCTTTATGTAAGGCTATGCATAAGTTTCAATGAATAGAAGCCTTTTATGCATGAGCTTCTATACATAGAGGCTTATGCAATTGAGCTACTATGCATGCATTAGCCCAATGCACATAAGGACCATATGCATAGGCCATAAGCTATATGCGTAAGATCCCTATCCATAAGGACCATATGCATAGGCCATAAGCTATATGCGTAAGATCCCTATCCATAAGCCATAATCCGTAACCCTTATGTATATCAGACTTATGCATAAGCCATAAGCTGGAAACTATAAAGCCCTTGTTCACATGCTTGGTAATTGATTACACACATACTTGGGTTCTTTGCCTGGCTTCGGCCAAAAATGATTGTATTTTTTTTCACCCATGATTATGAGGGTAATCGTACCCGAGTTTAAAGCTCAAAACAAGATATGTATCATTCACCCATGGTATGAGGGTCGTCATGCCCGAGCTCACCTAGAAGCTCAAAATGGTTGTTGTGTGATGTGTGCAAGAGCGATGCACGTGTGAGGTGCATGCGCATGGGTTGGTTCCCACCCGAACTTCCATGTTCAAATTGGACTCAGTGGTTCCGCTGTGAGCGAGTCGGCACCACTCCACCACATTAGAGCCGAGAAGATATATGGGAAACTACACTCTTCAAAGCACCAATAAAACTGTAGACACACAAACAGGGGAAGTGACCCCCCACCTGCACTTGCTCTCTCAAACACACACCATCAAGACGGAAGAAATAGGAAGCACATCAACTATCTCTTCTTAACTCATTGATTAGATGCATGCAAGAGAGAGAACCCCTCAGCGGGGAAGACACATAAAGGAAAAAAACAAGCCCAGGCACGTCGGCCTCTAGGCTCACACACACTGTCGAATAGGCTTCGGGTGTGATCCAGCAGCCTGGCGGCCCTCCAAAAGGACCTCTTCATCAGCAAACATATCGGCATATATAAGCATCATGGCAGTGTCGATCCTCATCTCTAAAGTTAGCAAGCACATGCCCTTCCATAACCGGCATAGCTCACAAGAGCGTGATGATCATATAGAACACCTCAGACTTGTGTTTCAAAAGTGTCATGTTTATCGTATATGCTTGAATCCTGACAAGTGCAAATTCATGGTAAGATAAGGGGAGATTTTGGGCCATATTGTTTCTTGCAATGGTATTTCAATAGATATGGATAAAATTGATGTCATTGTCTCATTACCTTGGCCTATCAACCCTAAAGGGGTACAAATATTCATGGGACATTGTGGCTATTATCGTTGATTCATCTACATGTACGTTGTCCTAGCCAGACCATTATATGCTCTTCTTGCTAAGTTTAATTGGATTGACGAGTGTGAGGAATCCTTTGAAAAGTTGAAGCAAGCATTAGTGTCTGCACCCATCTTACGGGCACCAGATTGGAACCAAATCTTTCATGTCCATATTGATGCTTCAAACTTTGCAATTGAATGTATTTTGGCTCAATCAGGAGAACATAATAAGGATTTCCCAATCTCATATGCTAGTCGACAGTTGAATAATGCTGAGAAGAATTAACTTTAGACTTAGTCAGATTTCTTCAACAAGAGAGCAATCATCTATTCTTTCTTTAATTAAGGAGCTTAGAAAGTGCAACACTTTCAGACTTTACGACAAATGTGACTACATAATCTTTCTATTGATGGACTTGTAATCTCCACAATAGATATAGATTTTCCAATCTACACTTATAATCTTCACAATGATAACTTACTATTTAATAAGCAAATAGTATACTACATGAAATACTTTTCTTGCTCTGCTCTGTAAAGCACACATCATTCTAAATTCTACATCACATCTTTGATCCTATAAGTAATAATCTTTACCATCATCTCCAATCATACAAACCTGCTTCTCATGACATGATATCATGGCCTTTCTAGGCACTAATCAATCTATCTCCAATATGGCATTATACCTTTCCAAAGGCAGCACATGGAAATCCACTTTGACTTGGGGTCATCTATACGAAAGGTATATTCTTGACATACTTTTAGACATCTTTTGCTTTTCCAAAGCAAGCTTTACTATAAGCTTCTTTTGATAAAATTCAGTTATTCCTAACTATTTTACCACCTCGTGATTGAAAACTATGCATGCCTCTTGAATTATTCAACACTTGGAATACATTATTTTCAATCTTAATAGAAATTTTACTAATTGAAGCTTGGTTTTTCACCTTACCTGCTTGAATAGCAGCATTAACATGTGCATATTATTCAATCTCCTCGGCCATAGATATAGAACTTTTCATGTTGCTCCACGAGCGTTGTCGTTACTTGAAATCCACGTACATTCTCTTGTACATTTTGCCTTGTTTTCTGATCTCTTGTAGTTAATCCCTCACATACCTCACGTGATGCTAGCTTGTTTTTGCACTCATTAGTTTATGAACCTTTGGTACACAACGGAAATCATGCCACACCTTTTCTATCATCTCTGGAAACAAATATGTGACCTATCTGCAATCTCTTATTCTGCATAAAATTTTCCTTCTCATCATAAAATAGATTTTTGAGCCATCTTGTGACTATACAACAAAATTGCAAAAACTTTTTTAAAGAAATAAACTTATGTTTGTATCATAGGAAAAAAGAACAAAAAAAATAATATCAATTATCCAAGACCTGCAACATCCAATTAAGTGTGGACTGCATAGAAAAATAAGTATGCATGCCATTTTCAAAGATTCTTATCACATAAGTAAAGAATCGTAGAATCTCAAACAAACATTCACATAATAGATATCTCTATCAATTAAACATAGCATCTCAATCAATCACCATGTATGTGTCTATCTCAAAGATTCTATCGTCATCACCATGCTCGACAACATGGTTAGTCTTATAATGACCAAAATCTAGCCAATCTAGGACTTTCTCCAATGCCCGTCCAGCCAACCTCCACAATGGACATCGCGTCTATCTCGGGTATGCCTCTAGTAAATCTCCTCCACTCTTGGTTCTACCAAATGTCTCCAAGAGGACATAAATCACGTTCTCTGTCCGGCATTCCCTATCTAAGAATAGCCTGCTCGAATCTCAAAATCTCATGTTGAGTCTCATCATACACATGCATATCAATCAGTCATACGCATGCATAAGCAATCATAACTCAAACATATCATCTCTAGTCCATAATCTTTCAAGGCATGCATATTCAAATCAATCACAATCAATTTCAAGTATAAAACAAGCTTTTAATTTAAATAGTCCTTAACTTCTCTTTATCTAGAAAGCGGGAGTCAACCCACGACTGCTGTACGACTTTGCCTCTGCGAGCTCCGCCTCTCCCCCCCCGCTGCTTCTCGCCGTCGCGCCCCCCTCTCCCCCCCCGCCGCCAGTCCCCCGCATTCTCCTCCGTCCTCTCCCCCGCCTCTTTCATTGCACCCTTCCTCGCCTTTTCTCCCCCGCCTTCTGCCTCGCATCCTCCCCTGCCATCACTCCCCCGCCTCCTTCCTCGTTACCTCCCCTGCCTTCTTTCCCCCCCGCCTCATCCTCCTCCGCCTCCTTCCACGCTGCCTCTCCCGCCATTCCTCCCCCCGCTTGCTTCCTTCCCCCGACATCTCTTCCCCCGCCTCTCTACCCCCCTCGCCTTCGTCTCCTCCGCCTCTCTTCTCTCCCCCGCCACCTCTCCCCCCTCCACTGCGCGTCTCTTTCCCTCCGCCTTCTCCCTCTCCTCCCCTTCCATCTCGCCCCTCCCCCCACCACTAGCTCCCCCCCGCCTCAGCTCCCCCCTCCCCCCCCGCCCCGCCCCCGCTATCCTGTAGCCCTCCGCCTCTCCTTTTCCTCGCAGGGCTGTGTCCCTCTCGTTGGTGACCCCGGTTTCTGGCCTTTTCCCTCTGGAGGACTCCATGGAAGCCGCTCCGACCACCCCTGCCGATTCCGATCTCCGTCTGGAGTTCACAGCTGAAGATCTTCAGTTGTTTGTTTCCACAGTATCCGCTCTTGAGGCCTCCTCCTTGGTCTGCAAGATAGTGGGTAGCCGTCCGATGTGCGGAGAGAGCTTCGCGACCTTCTGCAAGGCAGCCTTGTTGGCGTGCCCGCCAAGATCGTCAGCGTAGATTTTTTGGGACGTGGCTACTACCAGGTGGATTTTGAGTCCCCCCAGGCAGCTCAGATGGTGCTGGCTCGGAGCCCCATTGCCCTCCGCTCATCCCGGGCGTTCCTGGCGCGATGGACTCATGGTTTTGACCCCGCTTATGACCCGCTAGAGCAGGCGCGACAGGTTTCCCCATCACTATCTGCTTTCCTGGACTCCGTAGGGAGTACTTGCCCCTCTTGTCATCCATTGGCAAGGCGTTCGGGCAGGTGGTGGAGACGCCTCAAACAGCGGCTTCAGTGATTGCTCGGACAGCAGGACTCCCGGCCATCCGTGTTGTGGTTCCGTCACCGGAGTCCCTCCCGAAGACGATCCTCCTCCCTTGTCTTTCTGGAGGACATCTGATACAGCGCGTGGAGTATTCGGGCCTTCCCGGCAGTGTTACACATGTCGGGAGATGGGCCATCTCGCACGCACCTGTCCCCGCAAGGGGGTTCATCCTTCACGCTATGCCGCCTCTGGACCCCCTGCAGGAGACCCGAGTGGTGTGGCCATCCACCTCAGAGACCGGACATCCCTGGCTTGCCACAGCAGGCGCCATCATCTGACGAGCAGGCCTCGGCGGAGGATGCTGCGCAGACCCAGGAGGCTGGCGGATGGCAGGAGGTTCGTCGGCGGAAACGCTCGGCCCGCAGGGACCATCGCAGACGCCAGCAGGCAGCACAGGCTGGCGGACATGCGACTCCGGATGGCGTACAGGCACCTACCCGCACTTATGCTCCAGTTAGGGATAGGCGGCCAGCAGGTCCCACCCCGATGGACGAGGATTCAGACTCAGTGCCCGTTGAGGCCGCTGGTGGAGCCTCCCACGTGGAGACCCCGCTCCCGCCTCCCCCCGCGGGGGGCCCCGCCCCCTCCTTGGAGCAGATTCTTGAGGATCCCGGGCCGCACTCTGCGACCCCTGGCTCCCCTTCCCCTCACCCGGAGAGCACTCCTTCCACCCCCCCTCTCCCCCCCAGCCCCCCCTCTCGCCTCCCCCACCGGCGGCCCCCCCTGACACCTATCCTCTGGCAGATGCCTCTCCATCCTCTCCTCGCTCTCCCCCCTCCTCGCCGCGAGCCCCCATCCCTCCCTCGGCCTCTCCAGGATACTTCGCCAGACCACCCACTGCCCCGGGGCAGTGCAGCTGGGTAGGCCAGAGTTCAGTCCACAACGGCTGTTCCCGCCACTCCGGGCCGGTGGAGATGGCGATCCTAGCTTCGCCCGCCACAGAGTTCTCTCCCGGGGGCCCCGCGAGTGATGGGGCTACCCGTGGATTACGGTTTTTTCAGGTGCCTCCAGCTGGATGCTGGCCCGTTCGAGACACTGGTCGCGCCCTTGCGAGTTTGCGTGGTGTGCCATCCCTCTCGTTCTCCTTCAGTGGTGAGCAGCATGGTGGCCTTCTCCTTTCCTCTCAGTGTTGCCCCAGAGACAGCATGGGATTGCAACTTTGTAGAGGAACTTTTGCGTGATCAGATACTGGAGTTTTCTCACCACTTCAGTGACTTGGGGCTCACGGACCTATTGCAGACCCGATTACACTCAGCTCGCATGAGCTTGTTTGGTATAGGAGATTGGCGGGCGGATCCGGTCCACACCTCAGTTGAGGCGGTGCTACTAATTCTCCTCCATGCCGCCCCAAGGGTGCAGCCAACCTTCAAATACATATATGCAGAGGATTGGTCTCACGCCTATGCCCTGGACAGGGCGAAGGCGGAGTGGGGCTGGACACAGAGACAGGTCACCGTCTTTTTGGAGAGACTCCGCACCCGGACAGACAGTGACTATTCTCCCTCCAAGCCGGCGCCCAAGACTCACAGAGTGGAGGGCAGATCATGGGGTGAGCCAGTGGCGGCTGCTTCACTTGCCATAGCTCATCCATGAGGATCCTCTCATGGAACATCCAAGGTCTCGGTGGACATCGCTGCTACATTGGTCGGGGCAGACTTCGCCAGGAGATCCAGAGGGCTCTCGTTGGAGGACCCATAGATATCCTTTTCATCCAAGAGCACCACCTTTCTGCCAGGCGTACCCGCACCTCTTGCCAGGCAGGAGGCACACTTTTTGGTCACCGGCATACGGCTCCCAGGGGAACCAGGGTGGAGTATGCATCTCAGTCAGCGAGCAGCTTCTATTCGAGGTTGTGGACTCTGGCACTCTGGTCCAGGGTCGAGCGCACTGGATCATCATTCGGGTTGGGGAAGATCGCATTGGCTTCCTCAACTTCTACGCCCCTAATGGGGCGACCGGGAGAGCCGAGTTCTGGAGCACCATTAGGCAGTCCCTCCCCTTGGCAGACCACTGGTGCCTAGGAGGGGATTGCAACATGCTGGAGGATGCAGAGGACAGGATGGGGGCAGCCAGGAGACCATTCATGGGCCGGAGCTCGCTGCCTGGGAGGAACTAGTGCTGCAGGTGAGAGGCCAGGATCCGTGGACTCTCCCGAAGTTTGGCAGGTTGCAGGGGAGTCTATCTTTTTCGCGCTCGGATAGACGGGCCACAGGAGTTAACCTTTCCCGCATCAACAGGTTTTACATTGATGAGTGGGCTTGTGATAGAGGTGGCACTGTGGGCATACTTGCAGGCTCCTCGTTTTCAGACCACTTTCCAGTGCTTCTCTAGATCGAGGACCCTACGAGAGGAGAGCGGGGCCAGAGCGTCCGGATTCCAGATTGTCTCATAGAGGAGCCCGAGATTGCGATCAGAGTTGAGCAGGTCTGGCAGGAGCTACAGTTCAGGAGAGGAATGGCAGCCAACGATCTTGCCAGTGGCTTGCAGGAGATCAGTCGGATGCTCAGACAGGCTGCCTTGGACCGTCTGGAGGCCTTCAGAGAGCAAGAGAGGAGCCTACGGAGGAGTCTAGCGTCCCTCCAGAGACTCCAGGAGAGGGATCCTACGAGCCCTTAGATCTCAGAGCAGATGGAGTCAACTCGCACTGAGATCAGATCCATCGAGGAGAGGAGGGTGGAGTTCCGATTCCATGGTCGGGCTTCTTTTTGGACACAGGCCGGAGACAGAGTGACTCAAGATTTCTTTGAGGCGACAGGGCCTCGCTTCAGACGAGAGGGTCTCGGGCATCTTCGGCAGGCTGATGGCCAGGTTGTGGTGGATCCCCCCCAGGGTTCGGGCGATAGCCACAGATTTTTACAGGGATCTTCTGTCTGCTGAGCCAGCAGATGACAGGGTGAGAGAGGCTCGGGAGGCAGTCTGGAGCTTCACGAGACCGGTTGTGCCGGCCCATTTGCAGCACTCCCTTCTCTCCCCCTTCTCGGATACGGAACTGGAGGAGGCTCTTCAGGCATTACCACAGGGCAAATGCCCAGGAGACGACGGTCTCTCAGTGGCTTTCTTCCAGAGGTATTGGGGCCTATTACATAGGGGCTTCAGATTGGCATTCCAGGAGATTATGGAGTCGGGAGTCATGCCGGACAGCATGGCAGAGGGGTTGATTCACTTGATCCCCAAAGAGGGAGGAGACAGACTGGAGATTAGACAGTGGAGACCGATCACCTTGCTAGGCACGGCCTACAAGGTCCTAGCTAAGGCGATCAGCAGGCGGCTTCAGCCTCACCTTCTGGACATCATCCACTCCACGCAGACAGGCTTCATCCAGGATAGGAGCATTCTGGATAACATTTTCTCTTTCTGGGAGGCTACGGCTTTGGCTAGATTTTGGCAGGAGGATCTGGCAGTGCTCCTTCTCGACTTCGAGAAGGCATATGATTGGGTGGACTGGGCCTTCTTGGAAGGCACTATGGAGAGGATGGGCTTCCCCCCTCTCAGTGGATCCGTGGGGTCTCTACACTCTACACATCGGCTCATAGCCAGGTGCTGATACAGGGCGTGCGCGGAGAGAGGTTCCAGCTCTCGCGCTCGGTGCGGCAGGGGTGCCCCTTGGCGCCCTTTCTTTTTCTTTTTGTGGCGGAGGCCATGAGCACTTTTTTGACGGCACAGGATACAGGTTTGCGGGGCCTCCAGCTTCCCATCCGCACCTCGGAGGAGCTCCTAGACTCGGAGTTTGCGGATGACACTGCTGTCTATCTTCAGGGAGGTGAGGAGAACCTCCGCCGCTTCGCCTCAGCCATGGACAGGTTTTGCAGAGCTTCGGGTGCTTTGATCAACTGGCACAAGTCGTGTGGGTTGTGGGTCAGTTCTATGCCCCCCCCGACTTGGAGGCCAGTTGATGGTTTTCAGTGGCTGCCCTAGGCACTACAGTGCGTTATTTGGGATGCTACGTGGGCATTGACATATCTCCGGAGCAGCAGATAGCCCCCCTTCTTCTGAGCATTCGGAAGAAGCTTCTGTATTGGAGTACTGCTCGTTTATCTCTGGCTGGCCGAGTAGTTGTGGCCAACCAGGTTCTACTTGCTACCATGTGGTACATCACTTCTTGCTGGGCCTTCCCGTGGGCGTGCATTGGCCAGGTGCAGAGGCTCATCAGGAACTTTCTTTGGTCCGGTGGCGACGGCGGGCGGCCCGCCAGGGCCAAGGTGGCATGGGCTGTGATCACTCAGCCGAGGGAGAGAGGCGGCCTGGGCATTGTTGATCCTATTTGCCAAAGCCGAGCTTTTCTTGGCAAGTTGGTAGTTCGTGGCCTCCTGCCAGGCGCTGAGCCGTGGAAGGAGTTTCTTGTTTCCAGGATGCTCAGCCGCACTCCTTCTCTTAGCGGCCCCTGGACCCCCAGCATCAAGTGGATCTTTACAGAGCAGCGATCCAGAGGAGTAGGCCTTAGCTATGAGGAGCGTTTTGCAGCTAGCCTTCTGAGGGCCTGGGCGCATCTGAGGCCGTCACTCTTCCAGACTCCCCAGGGCACCGATGAGGAGCGCTTGAGGCAGCCATTGATCTGGAACCCCTTGATTCGACTTCCCAGCGGCCATATGGTTGGATCGCGGCCTCACGTGTCATGGGGCCCGTTGAGCTCCGGCCCAGCCCAGTCCCTAGACGACTGGATATGTTTTCAGCAGCTGCCTCTAGAGGCTCAGGAGAGGAGACTCAGTGGGATGAGGGGCAGAGAGTCGATGAGACAGGACATTGAGGCGGCCATCCCCCGGGAGTGGCGGACCCCAGTACAGGACCCTCCACCTCCACAGTGGATGGGTGTCTTTACTCGGCATGAGATCCTTCTAGCGGTCTGCGGCACAGCGGAGAGAGTCGCCCCACTCACTTTCAAGGTGGGAGAGGGTGGCCAGCTTCAGAGGACACGACTGGATTTGGATAGGGTGCGGGTGGTCGGCTTTCATCAGAGACAGTGGCATGTAGACCCCTCACCCGCCTCGATAGGGGAGGACTGTTCTTGGAGATTATGGGCTTGGGACAGCAGGCCTCTTATTCGCCTTCATCAGTGGGATCCAGGTGAGTGGTTTTGGCGAGATCCCTACTCGGCCCCTACCAGCCCAGGCATCCCCTTTTTTCAGTACACAGCGAGGCTGGGGCGGCGGATTCAGAGGCACAGGATAGCGAGCACCCCGGCGGCGATCGAGCATTGGCGGCGACAGGGGCTCTCCCCTGCCTATCTCTTACCTATCTCTTGGATTAAATTAACATACTCCGTAATCACTGTATCTATTAGAATCTCAATACTATAGCATGTTTTTCTCTTCGTATTGTACTCTCTTTAAGGCATTACACAAAGTATTTTTGGTCTTATAAATTAGTCATCACTATCCATGTCATAAACAAGCCTTCTTGGAATCACAAATTAATAAACAATAGTAAATCTGATGTAAAATATTATCGTATTATTGTATTAAATTTCAAGGTAATCAGTTACTTTGCAAAATCTTATTTTCACTTTGCTTGCAACTTTAGACTTAGTCAGATTTCTTCAACAAGAGAGCAATCATCTATTCTTTCTTTAATTAAGGAGCTTAAAAGTGCAACACTTTCAGACTTTACGACAAATGTGACTACATAATCTTTCTATTGATGGACTTGTAATCTCCACAATAGATATAGATTTTCCAATCTACACTTATAATCTTCACAATGATAACTTACTATTTAATAAGCAAATAGTATACTACATGAAATACTTTTCTTGCTTTGCTCTGTAAAGCACACATCATTCTAAATTCTACATCACATCTTTGATCCTATAAGTAATAATCTTTACCATCATCTCCAATCATACAAACCTGCTTCTCATGACATGATATCATGGCCTTTCTAGGCACTAATCAATCTATCTCCAATATGGCATTATACCTTTCCAAAGGCAGCACATGGAAATCCACTTTGACTTGGGGTCATCTATACGAAAGGTATATTCTTGACATACTTTTAGACATCTTTTGCTTTTCCAAAGCAAGCTTTACTATAAGCTTCTTTTGATAAAATTCAGTTATTCCTAACTATTTTACCACCTCGTGATTGAAAACTATGCATGCCTCTTGAATTATTCAACACTTGGAATACATTATTTTCAATCTTAATAGAAATTTTACTAATTGAAGCTTGGTTTTTCACCTTACCTGCTTGAATAGCAGCATTAACATGTGCATATTATTCAATCTCCTCGGCCATAGATATAGAACTTTTCATGTTGCTCCACGAGCGTTGTCGTTACTTGAAATCCACGTACATTCTCTTGTACATTTTGCCTTGTTTTCTGATCTCTTGTAGTTAATCCCTCACATACCTCACGTGATGCTAGCTTGTTTTTGCACTCATTAGTTTATGAACCTTTGGTACACAACGAAAATCATGCCACACCTTTTCTATCATCTTTGGAAACAAATATGTGACCTATCTGCAATCTCTTATTCTGCATAAAATTTTCCTTCTCATCATAAAATAGATTTTTGAGCCATCTTGTGACCATACAACAAAATTGCAAAAACTTTTTTAAAGAAATAAACTTATGTTTGTATCATAGGAAAAAAGAACAAAAAAAATAATATCAATTATCCAAGACCTGCAACATCCAATTAAGTGTGGACTGCATAGAAAAATAAGTATGCATGCCATTTTCAAAGATTCTTATCACATAAGTAAAGAATCGTAGAATCTCAAACAAACATTCACATAATAGATATCTCTATCAATTAAACATAGCATCTCAATCAATCACCATGTATGTGTCTATCTCAAAGATTCTATCATCATCACCATGCTCGACAACATGGTTAGTCTTATAATGACCAAAATCCAGCCAATCTAGGACTTTCTCCGATGCCCGTCCAGCCAACCTCCACACTGGACATCGCGTCTATCTCGGGTATGCCTCTAGTAAATCTCCTCCACTCTTGGTTCTACCAAATGTCTCCAAGAGGACATAAATCACGTTCTCTGTCCGGCATTCCCTATCTAAGAATAGCCTGCTCGAATCTCAAAATCTCATGTTGAGTCTCATCATACACATGCATATCAATCAGTCATACGCATGCATAAGCAATCATAACTCATACATATCATCTCTAGTCCATAATCTTTCAAGGCATGCATATTCAAATCAATCACAATCAATTTCAAGTATAAAACAAGCTTTTAATTTAAATAGTCCTTAACTTCTCTTTATCTTTTAAGTCATATGGAAGTCCTTGTTTTTAACATAATCAATTATCATGTTCTAACAAGCGAGGTCATCTCTAGTCACTATAACTAAGTCTTAACTATGCTTATGCATTAGTCCATCCGGTCTATATAGACAAGGTAGTCAATCTTGATAGCAATTTCTAAGGTAAAGCCTAATAACTGGTCTTTTTGGGAGAGTAATATCTGTCAATCTATGTAGAATTAGGGAAAGGCCAAAACTATAAAGTTTTAGGACTTCTAATGCTCTAGAAAGCATGTCTCAGTGATGGTTCTCTAAAAATGAGGTCTAAGGTCTCTTTGAGAGCATTCAAAATAGCAAAAGTTATGTTTTGGGCGTGAAACTGTCAAAAACAGCCAAGTGCCCACTTTGCACTCGAATAACTCAAAAACGAAAGGAATTTGGCTTTCTATAGTCTCGTACACTCTTGCAGAGTTTCTTGTCGTCTAAAACTTTTGTGTTTATCCCAAAATCTGATTCTAAACACACGGACTGATAGACTCCTTGCAAAATAGCCCCTAATGAAGGTTATTCCTAGAATCTAGCCATAAACTAGTCAGATATTCTATCTTCTAACTTTAACTTCAAAGTTTTATTCTTTGAGTCGGACTAAGGCAATCAACAATAGTTCTTTGCGGGAACCCCCCTGCTCCTCTTCTCGTGGTGTTTCCCCATCGTTGCCATGGTTAAGCATGCCATACATCGACTCAAATTCTCCCATATACATGCTTATCAATATATTTATTTAATCTCAAGAGAATTTAAAGAAAAATAATAGAAAGAGTGTTTGTGTACTTCCCCAATATATTTGCTGATGTCTTGACTGATTGGGAATCCATGTCTACTCTCCAGAAGTTATGGAAGAGTTGCTTATAGATTTGGCAAGCCTCTTAGACTTGCTCTCAGGGTTGCAATCTGCAAACAGGTATAACTTCGCGTACGGTTATGAGATACTAGTCGTGTGGGTACTTAAAATTACTAGAACACATGCGATCTACAACCCAAAAATAGGCCACGTTTTACTTTTTTATCAAATTTTGATTTGCATGTCCATCTACACACTAAAAGACTTCCTTTGAGTATACTAACTAATTGAAAACTCAATCTTGAATTTTCACTTAATTTTAATACTTAGAATCTTTACTGCTGAAAACCCACTAAAAACCTGCTGGAATTCATTACTGAAATCTGTAACATCTAAAACATAGGATTATCTTTAATCATAACTTGGTTAATCTCATAGGTATGTTACAAAGAAGAAGAAAAAAGAGAAGCGAGAATAAGACTTTAACAAAGTTCAAGAACATAAGAAGAAGAGGTGAGAAAAGGAAGAGGATAGAGGAGATGAAAAGAAGGTGGGAAAGTAGAGGGGTCGCACATATGTTTACAAGGGTTTGCATGCATTCTTGTAAGATATTATATATGAAGAGTAAGACAATTAGGGGAGATTAAATAGGCACGCAATGGGGAGAAAATATCCAAATCAATAGCTCATAGTTTGAGAAAACATATTGTTCTTATGAGGTTTCCAAAATGTTTTGGAGGATAAATGTTTCACACATTCTTTTGTGACTACGTTCAAGAAGAAACTCTACAATCTTTAAATGAAGAAGATAAACTTGAAACACTTTGTATAAGTTTGGGTATAAGTGTGTATAGTTTCCAAACGAGGGTCCAACTCACTAAATTGGTTCTCTAGAGTTCCACATGTAATGTTAGAACCGTGCACCATTTCTTTTTTGGTTTCAAATTAACTATTTTCATTCCTTGTCCTAGTGGCATGGATCCCCTCCTTTTGTTTTTGTTTAGCTCGTCATTGCCATTTTGCGCACTTAAAATTTCCAGAATGCATGCGGTCTACAACCTCACTTGAGCGGAATCGCTAAAAACTTCTGTATGTGAAAGTCGACTCCAAAAATAGGTCACGTTTTACTTTTTTTTATATCAAATTTCGATTTGCATGTGCATCTACACACTAAAAGGCTCCCTTTGAGTATCCTAACTAATTGAAAACTCAATCTTGAATTTTCACTTAATTTTAACACTTAGAATCTTTAGTACTGAAAAACTATTAAAAAACTGCTGGAATTCATTATTAAAATCTGTAGCATCCAAAACTTAGGATTATCTTTAATCATAACTTGGTTAATCTCAGAGGTATGTTACATTCTCATCGCGTTAGAAATCATCGTCCTTGATGATAAAAGCATCTTATCCTCAATCATTAGACCTTAAGAAATAGTTTTTCTTACTCAGCTATTATACTTGATATAGTACTTGAGAAGTCATATACTTTTGACTTTCAAGAAAACTATAAATATCCATGTGTCTTCGTCTTGAGATTTCTTCAAGTAGCCTTGGAACGAACGACTTACTTGTCTAAGATCGTAACTGGATATAAAAGCTCTTAACTTGATTCTTAATTTTTTACCTATCTCTTGGATAAAATTAACATACTCCGTAATCACTGTATCTATTAGAATCTCAATACTATAGCAATCTTTTCTCTCAGTATTGTACTCTCTTTAAGGCATTACACAAAGTATCTTGATCTTATAAATTAGTCATCACTATCCATGTCATAAACAAGCCTTCTTGGAATCACAAATTAATAAACAATAGTAAATCTGATGTAAAACATTATCGTCTTATTGTATTAAACTTCAAGGTAATCAGTTACTTTGCAAAATCTTATTTTCACTTTGCTTGCAACTTTAGACAGTCAAATTTCTTCAACAACAGAGCAATCATCTATTCTTTCTTTAATTAAGGAGCTTAGAAAGTGCAACACTTTCAGACTTTACGACAAATGTGACTACATAATCTTTCTATTGATGGACTTGTAATCTCCACAATAGATATAGATTTTCCAATCTACACTTAAAATCTACACAATGATAACTTACTATTTAATAAGCAAATAGTATACTACATGAAATACTTTTCTTGCTCTGCTCTGCAAAGCAGACAGCATTCTAAATTCTACATCACATCTTTGATCCTATAAGTAATGATCTTTACCATCATCTCCAATCATACAAACCTGCTTCTCATGACATGATATCATGGCCTTTCTAGGCACTAATCAATCTATCTTTAATATGGCGTTATACCTTTCCAAAGGCAGCACGTGGAAATCCACTTTGACTTGAGGTCATCTATACGAAAGGTATATTCTTGACATACTTTTAGACATCTTTTGCTTTTCCAACTTGAAAATCCACGTACATTCTCTTGTACATTTTGCCTTATTTTCTGATCTCTTGTAGTTAATCCCTCACATACCTCGCGTGATGCTAGCTTGTTTTTGCACTCATTAGTTTATGAACCTTTGGTACACAACGAAAATCATGCCACACCTTTTCTATCATCTTTGGAAACAAATATGTGACCTATCTGCAATCTCTTATTCTGCATAAAATTTTCCTTCTCATCATAAAATAGATTTTTGAGCCATCTTGTGACCATACAACAAAATTGCAAAAACTTTTTTAAAGAAATAAACTTATGTTTGTATCATAGGAAAAAAGAACAAAAAAAATAATATCAATTATCCAAGACCTGCAACATCCAATTAAGTGTGGACTGCATAGAAAAATAAGTATGCATGCCATTTTCAAAGATTCTTATCACATAAGTAAAGAATCGTAGAATCTCAAACAAACATTCACATAATAGATATCTCTATCAATTAAACATAGCATCTCAATCAATCACCATGTATGTGTCTATCTCAAAGATTCTATCATCATCACCATGCTCGACAACATGGTTAGTCTTATAATGACCAAAATCCAGTCAATCTAGGACTTTCTCCGATGCCCGTCCAGCCAACCTCCACACTGGACATCGCGTCTATCTCGGGTATGCCTCTAGTAAATCTCCTCCACTCTTGGTTCTACCAAATGTCTCCAAGAGGACATAAATCACGTTCTCTGTCCGGCATTCCCTATCTAAGAATAGCCTGCTCGAATCTCAAAATCTCATGTTGAGTCTCATCATACACATGCATATCAATCAGTCCTACGCATGCATAAGCAATCATAACTCATACATATCATCTCTAGTCCATAATCTTTCAAGGCATGCATATTCAAATCAATCACAATCAATTTCAAGTATAAAACAAGCTTTTAATTTAAATAGTCCTTAACTTCCACTATAACTAAGTCTTAACTATGCTTATGCATTAGTCCATCCGGTCTATATAGACAAGGTAGTCAATCTTGATAGCAATTTCTAAGGTAAAGCCTAATAACTGGTCTTTTTGGGAGAGTAATATCTGTCAATCTATGTAGAATTAGGGAAAGGCCAAAACTATAAAGTTTTAGGACTTCTAATGCTCTAGAAAGCATGTCTCAGTGATGGTTCTCTAAAAATGAGTTCTAAGGTCTCTTTGAGAGCATTCAAAATAGCAAAAGTTATGTTTTCGGCGTGAAACTGTTAAAAACAATATATTTATTTAATCTCAAGAGAATTTAAAGAAAAATAATAGAAAGAGTGTTTGTGTACTTCCCCAATATATTTGCTGATGTCTTTATTGATTGGGAATCCATGTCTACTCTCCAGAAGCTATGGAAGAGTTGCTTATAGATTTGGAAAGCCTCTTAGACCTGCTCTCAGGGTTGCAATCTGCAAACAGGTATAACTTCGCATACGGTTATGAGATACTAGTCATGTGGGTACTTAAAATTACTAGAACACATGCGATCTACAACCCAAAAATAGGCCACGTTTTACTTTTTTATCAAATTTTGATTTGCATGTCCATCTACACACTAAAAGGCTTCCTTTGAGTATACTAACTAATTGAAAACTCAATCTTGAATTTTCACTTAATTTTAATACTTAGAATAGGTATGTTACAAAGAAGAAAAAAAAGAGAAGCGAGAATAGGACTTTAACAAAGTTCAAGAACATAAGAAGAAGAGGTGAGAAAAGGAAGAGGATAGAGGAGATGAAAAGAAGGTGGGAAAGTAGAGGGGTTGCACATATGTTTACAAGGGTTTGCATGCATTCTTGTAAGATATTATATATGAAGAGTAAGACAATTAGGGGAGATTAAATAGGCACGCAATGGGGAGAAAATATCCAAATCAATAGCTCATAGTTTGAGAAAACATATTGTTCTTATGAGGTTTCCAAAATGTTTTGGAGGATAAATGTTTCACACATTCTTTTGTGACTACGTTCAAGAAGAAACTCTACAATCTTTAAACGAAGAAGATAAACTTGAAACACTTTGTATAAGTTTGGGTATAAGTGTGTATAGTTTCCAAACGAGGGTCCAACTCACTAAATTGGTTCTCTAGAGTTCCAAATGTAATGTTAGAACCATGCACCATTTCTTTTTTGGTTTCAAATTAACTATTTTCATTCCTTGTCCTAGTGGCATGGATCCCCTCCTTTTGTTTTTGTTTAGCTCATCATTGCCATTTTGCATGAGGGTCATATTGTGCTTTCTCATCATTTTCTTTTATTGTTTCACCTTGTTGGCTTGACACTCTCTCTCTCTCTCTCTCTCTCTCTCTCTCTCTCTCTCTTCCCCCCCCCCTTACGGTCTTTATATTGCATCTTTGATCTCATACTGCCATTTTGGTTTTTTTTTTGTTACTAAACTCTCTCTCTCTCTCTCTCTCTCACACACACACACACTCACTCATTAAAGCGATTTTCTAAACATAGTCCATATTTTCCCCTTGATTGGAGAATAATTGTAAGTCCCAAGTTAATGTCACAGATGCATAAAATGGACCATGATGCAGCCATATTTGCAAGGCTACCCTTTGGGTAAGAGATCATTCAAACTAACCCAAGACAAAGTAGAACATAGGAAAGTCCATTTGCATTATCTTCCACTACCAAGTCCAATTACTTACCTTGTATTACCTTCCACTTAAAACTCCAAGTCCTTGTTTTACATTACTTTCCACTATGGACTCCAAAACCTCGTCTTGTATTTTCTTTCACTACTGACTCCAAGTCCTTTTCTTCCACTTGGCTCAACTTGTGGAGGGTCATTAAGCTACACATATGTGAGTTGCTAGATTACACAAATATGTCTCAATGAAAACCATCACCCTTGACAAAGTTACTCTTTAACAAGTCACGCCAGAATGTGGTTTGTTTTTTAATATCATTATGAACACCAAGGTTTGTTATTATAAATCTAAAAATCTTTACAAAATTAATGGTCAAGTAGGCAACTCTCCCTTTATGTTCTTTCTATTGCATATATGGTCTTTCATAGGTCGTTCTGGTATTTTGTAAATGTCAAAAAATTTACCTCTCTCTGTCTCCATGGTATTCGTATTGCATCTTTTGTCTCATATCTCATTTTGGTATTTTGTAAATGTTAATAAAATTCCAATTCTCTCTCTCTCTCTCTCACCCACACCCCACATGAAACATCAAAGATATCCATCACAATGACATCATGGGGATCATGAGGAGCCATATTGATGCACTTGACCATGCGAGTTTGTTGTATACATGAAATTAAAGATGATCTCCTACCACACAGCCTTTGTTTTTCATCTTTATAAAAACACTAGATTAGTGAGTACTATACCGCATGTGGACATAATCTATGCATTAACAAGGCCATTTCTTTTAATCTTTATAATATGTTGTATTATTTGTAAATTACTTGTCAATTCATGATCAACTTGTTATTTGATGTTCATAAAAATATAGGTGGTTTAGTATTCTGTAGTGATTAATCAGTGTTTTGTCATTTTTATAATGGCTAAACTCATTTACTTAGTGCTAATTAACACTTTACATGTTTATCTCGTATAGTGAGTATATTTTGCTTAGTGTGCTTAAGCCCTATGTCCTTTAGTGGTCACCCCTCTTAGTTCCAACAAGTATCAATAGCGTTCTGCTACAAATTCTTCTCCTCTTTACTTTCTTCGGTTTACTATTAGGTCTAAGAGAAAAAAGAAGTTTCTTATACTCATTGGTTTGTGATCTCCCTTGGTTAAAAAGTAGGAATCCAATCCGTTTTTGTGAAATTGACATCTTCTTTTTTGTTGTTGACCTCTAGGAATGAAACGTCTATCCATTTTCCATCAACTTCCATACTAGAATGACCTTCTAGTGAACCATCTTCTTGACCCAATACACATTTCAAGAATATAGCCGAGGTGCTTTGGAAAACCAGCATAGGAGCAAAGGAGAGCAATGCAACACAAGATGATTTACAAGAGGTTCAATGCATGCACCACTTATGGGCCCAAAGTAGAGCAGATGAAAAGGTGAAGCTACCAAAATCACCTTGGGTCATGACAAAGGATGAGCACAAGTTTGTTTACCTTTTGAAGCATCCTTAGGCATACTCCCACTTCTCCAATGTGATATGCATGTTTTCGTCTTGCGCCACTCTCCATCTCCTCATATAGCCAATCTACATCAAGATGCTTGGGAAGTGATCGTAGGTGCTCGGGGTATGGCACACTACCTCCATGGTGCCTCCAGAATCGGACCTTTCACTTTTTCTTCTTGCCTTTTCATCCTCATACTTTGCCACCCATCTTCTCATCACATCACACAAAAGGTATTAAGCTTACTATGCAGCATCTCTGTATCCATGACTTGAGTCTTTCCCTTTCCTTGAGGAACATGAGAGGTCATCCTCAAGTCTTCTTCATTGCTCCATAGGCGAGGGAGAGAGGGATTCACTTCGACAAGGTATTCTGAGATATAAACAAGTGATTCTTGTACCAACCAACCCTCAGCCATACTACCTTGAGGCTTTGTATTTTGCCTTACAAAATCCTTCAAGGTCTTCATGAAATGCTCAACATAAAATGCTCAAGAAAGAACATCCATCGAGCATGCACAATGCCACATATGGCAATCTAATCAATTAAATGAACCATAAGATGTAGTTGGCTTGTGAGAATTGATTGTGTGGGAATGTCTCCTCCACCAAACAAACCACCTCCACTACCATGACCCTTGCATAGTCAAGTGTACATGGATCAATTTCCTTTGAGCTCACATATCTACAATGCGAAACAATAAACAAATCATTTTGAGAAAAATGCGTGTAGAAAATTGGCTATGAGAGTTTGGGGTACAAACCTCACAAGCTCCCCCATATTATAAATCGTCTCTCGCACTTCGTGGGATGCACAATTAGAAATGCTTGTAGTAAGAATAAACTATAAACATTTATACACCATGATTAGATACATCATAATTGAACAAGTTAAGTATGTACAACTTCAATGTTTCACTTATTTGAAGCATCTTCTGCCAAATCGTGGGACTTCAGTCCATATAATTTCTCAACACCTCTCTTCTTTGTCTTTGTGAAGGTACCTTTTAAGCACCTCATGCACCCCGTTGGAGTACGGAATGTCATAATGGCATTTTTCACCAACTTCTCGTCCTTATTTGTCAATATCCAATGTGTGCTCGAGGTATATTTGTCTTCCAATTTGGTCCCTCTTGTGGCCAAGCTCTTTGCGTCCTCTCTATGCTTTGTAGATCCCCTCGTACAAGCAAGGAGTCCCATGTTCCTCTCAAGTGCTCCCAAATGTTAGAGGTGGCATTCTTGAATATGTGCATTGGATCAAGATGGTTGATTTTGAGGCTCGTCCAATACGGTAGGAGTACCTTATCAAATAACAACAAATATTAAGAGAAACAGACACTAGAGATAATCCAAAAGATGAAGAGATTTAGGCTGAGTATGATCATGATACATCGACAGTTCTCATGTTAAAGCTAGAAGAGGATAAGGACATGGATGAATTACCTTCTACTAATATAAGAAAACCGGTTCCACCAATTGACAACAATGATGGAGTATTTCTAGAAATAGATTTATTTGGAGCCATGGATCTCGCTGAGGACGAGCAAGTTGATGATGAACTTTAATTTCATTGTAAAATAGATCACTTTCTTAATTGTATCTTAGTGAGTGATGAGGAGGAGGAGCTAGCATTTTTTCTCCTTCAAAGAGCGTGATGGAAGTTATACCCTCGTCTCTCCCTCGGCTCCGCCCTCCCCTCTCTCTCTCCCTCTCTCTCTTTATCTATCTCTTTCTCTCTGATCATCTCTCTCTCTCTAGCTCTCTCGCTCGCTCTCTCTCTCTGTCTCTCTCTCTCTCATAGACACATATGCTTGCAAAGAGGTAGAAAGAGAAGGCTAAAACACACCCCAAGATGGGAACTAGCAAATATTATATATAAATTTATTTTTTTTTAAAAGAAAAATTTCGATGCTTATTCCGATGACTTTTTCCACGCATATTTGGACTGTTATTTTGATGCATATTTTGACGCCTATTTTGATACACTTATCGATGACGCGACCAGGCATGGAAACTAAGCATCGAAAAACAATGATTCTCTTGTAGTGAATACAATGACTTGGAGTCCAAAGTGGAAGGTAATACAAGGTAAGTACTTGGACTCAGTAGAGGAAGGTGATGTAAATGGACTTTCCTATGTTGCTAAACTACTTTGTCCTGGGTTAGTTTGAATTATCTCTTACCCAAAGGATTCTCTTGCAAATATGGTTGTATCATGGTCCATTTTATGCTTATGTAACATGCACTTTAGGCTTACAATTATTGTGCAATCAAGGGAAAAATATGGACTGTGTTTAGAAAATGGCTTTGAATGTGTGTGTGTGTGTGTGTGTGTGAGACAGAGAGAGAGAGAGAGAGAGAGTTTAGTAACACATAAAAAATACCAAAATGACCTTATGAGACCAAATATGCAATATAAAGACCGTAAGGGGGGGGCAGAGAGAGAGAGAGAGAGAGAGAGAGAGAGCGAGAGAGAGCGAGAGAACTTCAAGCCAACAACATGAAACAATGAAAGAAAATGATGAGAAAGCATAATATCACCCTAACGTAAAATGGCAATGACGAGCTAAACAAAAACAAAGGGAGCGGATCCATGCCACTAGGACAAGGAATGAAAATTAGTTAATTTGAAACCAGCAATAAAGAAATGGTGCATGGTTCTAACATTCCATGTGGAACTCTAGAAAACCAATTTAGTGAGTTGGACCCTACTATACACACCTACACCCAATCATACAAAGTGTTTTAAGTTTTTCTTCTTCTTTTAAGGATTGTAGATTTTCTTCTTTAACGTAGTCATAAAAGAATGTGTTTCATCAAAAGGGTCGTGTGTGAAACAATCACAATAACATAAAGCAAGCATAGACGCGCAAGTTATGGGGGCATCTATAATTGCGTCTATACTCGCATCTATAAAAACACGTGCAGCTCCTTTGAAACTAAACGCTCTTATAGACATGCAGCTCCTTTGAAACTAGACGTGCAGCTCCTTTGAAACTAGACGCTCTTATAGACGTGCAAGGTACATGGGTGTCTATAATCGCGTCTATAAACACGTCTAGTTATTTTGAAACTAGACGCGAGTTTTGGTCCGCTTATAGATGCGATTATAGATGCAAGGTACGTGGGCGTCTATAATCGTGTCTAGTTCTTTTTAAACTAGACGCGAGTTTTGACTCACTTATAGACACAGTTGGAATTGTGGACCTTGCAAAGAAAAACAAAATCTTCAATCCCCAAAAATATCATTTTTTGAACTATGTGCACAAGATTTTGATAATATGCATGATTTTTCGGTGCATTTTTATACAAATGAATCTCCAAAAAGCATATTTGCAAGGAAAGAGAGAAAAAATAGGTAAATAGAGTAATGTGGTGAAAGGGATGGATACATGCAAAGGCTTAGGTATATCAAGTAATGCCATGAAAAACAATCCAAAGGACAATGATTCAATCCCCACATATTTTCATCTAAGTGAAGCTTTTAAAAAAAATCTTGAATCTTCACGGTTGGATACATGTAAATGCTTAGGCATATCAAGTAACTCCATGAAAAGCAGTCCAAAGGTGAATGATTAAGTAATGTCACAAAAACCAACATATCATAATAAATATATACATGTAATCTCAAAAAGGCATAAATCTTTACATGTAATCTCAAAAACATAATAGCAACATATCACAATAAATCTATATCAGGCTATCTATGTCTCATTTGTCTAATTGTAGTTTCGATATAATAAACATATTGGAAGGCCATGGACTGGTGTGGAGAACACATAAAGAAGGTGATTTTCAAGACTTGCATATGCATTGTGAGTCTTGTCGATTCAAAGTGCACAAATCCATATCATATTATCCATGTCTCATGTCTCTAATCATAATTATGAATTACTAATAAAACAAACAATCAACCACCAATAACAAACAACCAAAAGGAAGACCATAGCCATAATAAAAGTATAATGAAAGAACTAGAGTTCAACCTCATCTTCAATGAGGTCAACCCTTGCTAAAGTATCTATCACAATGTCCATGCCTATATCCAAATCTACAAAGAGATCAATATTCCCACTACTAGAATCATCACTATGAGAGGCAATATCATCATCTCCAATAGCACGATCATCATCTCAAATGGCACGATCATCATCAATGTTTTCCAAGCTATCTCCCTCCATAGTTGAGTTGACATGCTCCTCCATATGCTCAATGTGGGTGAATGTACTATAAATGGCTCTTGAACATGGTGAGATTGGGATTATATGCCACCATCCCTTATTGTCAATTATTGGTTGATACACAACCTGTTCAAGCACAAAGATACATCATACAAAAAAATTACATCTCTACTATATGTAAATGCAGATATTGTAATTACCAATAATTATATGTACATGTTCACAATGTTGTGGTAACACTAGAGTCCCATCCTTTCCTTGCCAAAACTTTGTACATTCAATGGTCACAAAGCCACTTGCATGACGCTTGTAGATTGTTGCATTAGAACCTCTTTCCACCACATCCTTAAACCACTTGACATCCAAAATATATACAAAGAAGCTTCGAAAGTCAAGCTTAATGATATTTTGGATCAATCCACAATAATCATCCATGGCTCCATTGGCTCCCTCAAAGCTTGCAATTACCCCAAAATCTTGGGTGTTCCTCTTCTCATTAATCCTTTGTGTGCAAAAATGTTTACCCTCTGATAACAAAGCATTAAACATTGTGCATTATACCAAGACAAAAAAATTTATAAATACCTCAAAATAAATTTTCACAATTTTAACATACTAAAATATGATTGAGAACACAAGTTTGTTTACCTTTTTGAAGCATCCTTGGGCATACTCCCACTCCTCCAATGTGATATGCATGTTTTTGTCTTGCGCCACTCTCTCCATCTCCTCATATAGCCAATCTACATCAAGATGTGATCGTAGGTGCTCGGGGTATGGCACACTACCTCCATGGTGCTTGCAGAATGCCGACCTTTCACTTTGTCTTCTTACCTTTCTATCCTCATACTTTGCTAGCCATCTTCTCATCACATCACTATTAAGCACACAAAAGGTATTAAGCTTACTATGCATCTCTGTATCCATGACTTTAGTCTTTCCCTTTCCTTGCGGAACATGAGAGGTCATCCTCAATTCTTCTTCATTGCTCCATAGGCGAGGGAGAGAGGGATTCACTTCGACAAGGTATTCTGAGATATAACAAGTGATTTTTGTACCAACCAACCCTCAGCCATACTACCTTGAGGCTTTGCATTTTGCCTTACAAAATCCTTCAAGGTCTTCATGAAATGAAAGAACATCCATCGAGCATGCACAGTGCCACATATGGCAATTTGATCAATTAAATGAACCATAAGATGTAGTTGGCTTGTGAGAATTGATTGTGTGGGAATGTTTCCCCTACCAAACAAACCACTCCACTGCCATGACCCTTGCATAGTTAAGTTTACATGGATCAATTTTCTTTGAGCTCACATATCTACAATGCAAAACAATAAACAAATCATTTTGAGGAAAACACGTGTAGAAAATTGGCTATGAGCGTTTGGGGTACAAACCTCACAAGCTCCCCCGTATTATAAATCGTCTCTTGCACTTCATGGGATGCACAATTAGAAATGCTTGTTGTAAGAATAAACTATAAGCACTTATACACCATGATTAGATACATCATGATTGAACAAGTTAAATATGTACAACTTCAATGTTTCACTTACTTGAAGCATCTTGTGCCAATCGTGGGACTTCAATCCATATAATTTCTCAACACCTCTATTCTTTGTCTTTGTGAAGGCACCTTTTAAGAACCTCATGCACCCCGTTGGAGTACAGAATGTAGTAATGGCATTTTTCACCAACTTCTCCTCCTTCTTTCTCAATATCCAAGGTGCTCGAGGTAGAATTGTCTTCCCATTTGGTCCCTCTTGTGGACAAGCTCTTTGCATCCTCTCTATGATTTGTAGATCCTCTCTTATAGGAAAGGAGTCCCGTGTTCCTCTCAAGTGCTCCCAAATGTTAGAGGTGGCATTCTTGAATATGTGCACTGGATTAAGAAGATGGTTGATTTTGAGGCTCGTCCAATATGGTAGGCGAAAGAAGATAGAGTACCTTATCAAATAACAAAAAATATTGAGAGGATTATCTTTTCAAATAAAAGCTTATATTGGAATTCTATGCAAAGATATATTACCTATTCATGCTGGGGGGGAGGAGGACTTTCCACTCCATTCCATAATGCCTTCCATTCTCCCATGCTTAGTGGATGTGGAGGGACTCCCATCCAAGAACGAACAAATTTGGGATGATGATGAGGGATAAATCGATGATGATTATCATATATCACTTTCTTCAAGCTCTTTGGACTAGATGCCACCAATGATGGACCACAAATAGGACATGCAGTATTCAGATGTGGAGAGACCTAAACAACATACACATTTAAGCATGTCAAAAACTAGTACAATGATAATAAAGAATCAACATGAATAGAAACCCATTTGACTCACGTGAACTCACCATAACCAGGAGAGTTATGCATCGCCCACATCAAGATGGCCTTCAAGAGAAAGTCTCGTGAAGATGGAGGCCGACATATGTCATGCACATGGATACCTCTCCAAACTATCTCAAGCTCATCAATCAAGGGCTCAAGATATATATCCATATTCTTTACCTTATGTTTCCCAGGAATGAGAAGGGATAACATGACATGCCCTTTCTTTATTGCCATAGATGGAAGAATATTGTAATTCACCACTACCACTGGCCATATACTATATGAGGTGCTGTTAATTCAAAAAGGATTAACACTATCCATACCCATCCACCAGAAGAACTGATTGATGAAGACATCTTGCATATTCAAATAAGAAAAAAAAAATTCCATCTTTCTATCTGTGTGTAAATACTATTCTATTTTGTGTTTATAGACGCGTTGCGTCCATTCTGCAATAGATGCGTTTATAGACTCGTTGATAGATGCACTTTTAGATGCTAAAATAGACACGCACTGTGTGATGAAAAAGACATGCATTGTGTGATGAAAAAGACTGAAAATTAAACCCGAGAGCATTTTGATAGTATGCAAAAAGGGCAAAATGTTGTTCTTGCAAAAACCTTCCCGCCCTATTTCTAATCCTCTATCACCCCCTCTGAAGCTTCTAACCCTCTTAAGCTTCATCTCACGAGGCTGCAAATTTGCTTTATAAAGGACTGTGGAGTAAGAGTTTGGAGGTATATACCTTGGTTGTGGTGGTGAGTCTCTTTCTCTTCTTCTTCTTGTTGCTCCTTTTCTTCTTGTTCTTGCTCTTGCCCTTGCTCTTGCTCTTGCTCTTGCTCTTGCTCTTGCTCTTTCTCTTCTTCTTGAACCCTTTTTTTTTTGTAATAGACAATCAAGTGTTTATATAGCTCACTTTTTTTATTTTTGGCTATTTTATAGATTTTTATATACTAGACCTCAAAAATCACAAATAACGAAGGTAGGCCTCTTTTTACACTCATTTTATTTAAGTAGTTAATGCATTGTGTATGTATTAATTCTCGGGGTTATTTGACTTAAAGAGCTAGGACTTGCATAGCGGAGTAGTTTGCCCACACATTCTAACCAAATGAGCTCGAATGGTGAACAAACTTTGCAAGAGAAAGGTGGGGTCCACACATACACTCTTGCAAAGTTTGGTCACCATCAGGGCACATTTGGTTGGAATGTGCATAAAAAACACCTGATTTTCAATGTGCCTTCCTCGCCTTAGAGAGCCTTCTCAAAATTGGGCTTTGGCCTACACATTCAACCCAAATGTGCTCAGATGGTGACCAAACTTTGCAAGAGTGAGGGTGGCATCCACATATACACACTAACAAAGTTTGGTCACCATGGGAGCACATTTGGTTAGAATATGCATGCCTAGATACCTCATTTATAATGTATTGTGGCCTTAGGGAGCCCCGTTGAAATTGGACCATTGGCTTGCACATTCAACCTGAAGGTGCTCTTATAGTAACCAAACTTTGCAACAAGAATAAGTATGTGATCCATATATATACACATGTAATGTTTTGTAGCCAACATCAGAGTATATTGAGTTGAATTGTTATGTGCCACATGCCTGATTTTGAATGTGTCATGGCTCTAGAGAGCCCCCTAAAATTTGGGCCTTTTGGCCTACACATTCCAACCAAATGTGCTCCAATGGTGATTGAACTTTGCAAGTGTGTATATTTTGATTTCACTTGCAAAGTTTTTTCACCATCCAAGCTCATTTGGTTGAAATGTGCAAGAAAAATTTGCAATTTTGAGAGGGCTCTCTAAGGCCATCATACGAAAAAAATGAGATGCTTGTGGCATGTGCATTCCAATCAAATGTGTTTAGATGGTGACCAAAATTTACAGGTATGTATATGTGGATATCATCCTCACTCTTGTAAAGTTTGATTGACATTTGAGCTCATTTATTAGAATGTGTGGGAAAAAGGCTTAGTTATGAGGGAGCTCTCTAAGGCCATGACACATTGAAAATCAAGTGTCTAGCTCACACATGCCAACCAAACGTGCTCAGATGAAAAGTGTGTATATGTGGAGCCCACCCTCATTCTTAAAAAGTTTGGTCTACATCCAAGCTTATTTGGTTGGAATGTGTGTTCCAAACATTAAATTTTGAGGAGGATCTCTAAGCCTATGACACATTGAAAATCAGGCGTATGGCCTGTATATTCAAACAAAATGTGCTTTGATGGTAAAAAGATCTTTGTAGTTGTGTATATGTGGACCTTGCCCTCACTCTTGCAAAGCACAAAATTTTGGAAGGATATCTTCATTCACCTGGTTCACTCTCTCGATCTAGCCATCAGTCTTAGGATGGTAGTAGACAGTATTGAGATCTAGAGAGGTTTCCATAGCTTTGAAGAAAGAAGTCTCTATGAAATCCATGGTGTTTGAGAAGTTTATTTAAAAATACTTTAAGAACATTAAGAGATAAATGAGCCTTCTTTATTGGGATTAAATGAGTTACCTTTGTTAGTCGATCTACCACCAATTAGATGGAATCATATCATCGTTAACTAAAGGTAATCCAATAATGAAGTACATGCTATGAACTCTCACTTTATCTACAAAATATCCAAGGGATGCAACTGTCCTGGCATCTTTATCCTTTTGTATTTTATCTTTTAGTAGATTAGGGATTGAGATGAAACATGATGTAATACATCTTCGTTGATTCTAGGCCAAAAGAAAGTCTTCACATAACCAAGGTGGCCTACTATAAGGCTATCATGAGCTTCATATAAAATTCTTCTCTTAAGATCTCCATCTTTAGGAACACAAAACTGATTATTGAAGTATAAGCACCTATCTTCCCAATGAGATAGTACAATAAAAAAGACGGAGATGAACTACAAAGAGGGAAACAATCAAGGACACATACAAGAGGATGTGGAGCCACACGTACCAACAAATATGAAACCACATAACAGAAAATACGGAGCAGCATATACAAGAAGATACAATATAAGACATGATCGATGCATTTTTTCAAGGTAATTAAATAAATGAAGGACAAGATGCATTGTTTTAAAAAGAAGCACCAATACAAGAAGATACAATATAAGAAATGATCGATGCATTTTTTCAAGGTAATTAAATAAATGAAGGACAAGAGGCATTGTTTTAAAAAGAAGCACCAATACAAAAATTTGCATCAAAATCTTCTTTATACGAGGGATCACGAACGCCAAAACTTCAAGCTGGTCTTATTTTGCATCAACTTCTTTGTACAAAAATTGGCATCAAATTCTTTGTATGAGGGATCCCAAATGTTAAAACTTCAAGCTTGCCTTTCTTTGTAGAGCTTGCCTTTCTTTGTAGAGCTTGTAATCTAGTTTTTCTGCTAAATGTTTTATTATAGTATCGTAAATTTGGAGCTTTATGGAGCGCATAGTTTAGTGTGGCTTTTAAGGTGTGAGCTTCACAAGTGTGAGCCTCACAAGCTTGAACCTTCACGGGAGTGAGCCTCACAGGTGTGAACCTTCACGTGTGTAAGCCTCATGGACTGAGCCTCACAAACTTGAACCCTCACAAACTTGAACCCGCACAAGTATGAGTCTCATGGGCATGAAGCTTCCTGGAGTTTGATAAGTACTCTTGCTAAGTGCATAATACATTCGTAGGTGCTTCACAAATACATATTCATCTTCACAACAGTCAATTGAGCATCACTTACATCCACTAAACAACACATTGGTCTAGGACACAACAATCTTAATTGCATTGGCTTAGAGGCCACTAAGATTGTGAACCAGCTCTAGGCCATTCCACCTTTGTGTATATTCTTGCCATTTGCTTTTTGCTTTATCTATTCTTTCATCCACATGCACTCACACATTAGGGAAATTTTAGGGTCTACAAAGGGCCCTAAGGTCTTTTTAGAAGAATACTCCCTTTTTAAACTAAAAAAATAAACATGTGGTACACTTTTTGAAAATTAACTCCTACTAGATCTAGGAATCCCATGGAACCTCAATGCCCTTGATGGGTGGTGTATTGGCATACTTTTAAAAAATGATCAATCCAATGACACATGAAGCAGAATATGTTGATGGCCACCACCAAATCTACGAGATCGTGCAACCCGAATGGGTAAACAAAGAAAATGTAGTTGAACCTTTGAATGCCAGGGTTTGGAGATTAGCAAATAGAGAAGGGTGTAGAGTGTACACGGACACTTATGGGAACATCTAACTACTACCCTAAGATTCTCACAGAAGAAACCCCTTTTGATCACACAAATGTTCACTTAGAAAGAGGTCCCCTCAAGTGTTAACAAGCGGGTGTCCAATTATAGAGCCTTTTGAGAGAACTTTACTGGAAAAGATGGATCCTCTTGCCTCAAGCCACCCACACTTGATTGAAGATTATTATGTTGTGGAAGTTCCAACTATTCACACCACACCACCAAAGCATTCGACCATTCCATAAAGTTTGCAACTGACTCCTATGTATCAACATAGGAATGAGTAGCAATGAGCCTTTGGAGTCTCTATTACCATCTATGTGGGCAATGGCGACATGGATCTTGTTCACTATAGTGATCATCTCGAAGAAGAAAGAGAATGTGAAAAAAACAATGTGCGTGGATTTAAAGGCAACCGGTATTCTTGGATAGTGATGATGAAGGAGCCTCCTACTTTTACTACACCAACAAATATTCTTCCATGTGGAAGAAAATCTATAGAGCAAAGCCTATTGTCAAGTTTCATGATTTTGTGCCTTTTCTCTCTAGCCACCAAAAAGGCAAGGAGTGGTTTATAAATAATGTATTGTAATGTGTTGATGATCGGATCTCATTTTCTGGGCTTTGGTGTAAGAACATTTGTACATAATATATAAGGTTTCCCTGCGTGTTGATCTAAAACTAAAACTGTTTATTATAATCTTTTTTGAATTTAATTTCTTTTCATCTTTTCTAAAACTAATGTTGCAAAGTATAAATTTACAAGTTGTTATAATCTAAATCATTCTAAATACGAGTCTTTTTTAATTAATTCCATATAAACCTTACCAATAAAACCCTAGACTTTAATTGGAACGTTACAATAAGAGTGAATAGAAGATCCGTACATAATAAATAAAATTAATTGTCAAGCGTGACCCACTATGCCCACTTTGCAAAACAAAGGCCTTGAACGTTAGACCTTGGAGACAACAACATTATTGACAATTGTGATTATTATTATTGTAGGCCACCTTTCCAAGCTAACTTGGTATTACACCTTGGGCGAGACAGAAAAAAAAGCTAACTTGGCATTACAGCATGAGAGAGAGCAAACTTGGTGTCACACCTGGGGAGACACAAACTGATGTGGTTAAAAATCGAAGGTAATGGGAACGCCGTCAGAAACAACGCCGGCAGGTTGGCCTGCTTGGGCAAGCACGAGGAAGAGTTGGGCACGGCCAGCTACGGTCAAAGAGTTCTTCACATAATAGAGCGCCCCATTAACATCGAGGAGGCCTCTGACTCTGATCTGGTTGTAGAAGTAATAGGTCCCGGCGCTGAGGCCCGTTACAGTCTCGCCGGGAGCCAGACTGCGGTCGGTTACAGTGTCGCTTATGGTTATAACGTAGTCGCTGCCGTTCTCAACGTCTACAGTTGCAAAACTCAACTGAAACGTTGACGCCGATATAACTAGGATCATCATCAACAATAATAGCACGCTCTTGTTGGCCATCCTTCCAAATCCCAATCTGCTACACATTAACAAACCTAATTAGTAAGTACTTACAATCACTGGTGGGCAAATCCCAATCTGCAACACATTAACAAACCTAAATAGTAAGTACTTACAATTGTATATAGGAGCCAAGTTTGATTTATGCAACAGAAGTAGTGCTTACACTTAATGTATTTATCACCGCCCTAATTAAGCAAAGCAGGCTCGTAGTTGTTGATAGTTAACAGCTTATAATAGCTACTTGAACGCTGCAGAGTCCCTACTACCATATTATTTATAGAGCCATTTCTCTTTCATGTATACCTGGCTTGCTCGCTATTTTTTCGTGTGCCAGCTCTGTGGACAGATTTTGCACTCCACGTGATTCACGACTAGGTTTTCATATTTCACAAGCCCCTCATTTGTGCCCAAAGATTCGGCTCCATGGACACACAACTGGATTTCTTTACACTCCCACCACTAGCTTAGGTTTTTGATATTTAACAAGCCCCTCATTTGTGCTCGCTGTCCCTCGCACGATCTAGCCATCTCCTATAATCTACCTTCCTAAAAGAGCGTTCTAGTTCTCCACTTGGCTTATATTATTGCGTGTGCCTGGGCTTTTCTTCTCTTTCTACAATTAGGGGACATATGACCTCAATAAGGGACTCGTAACCGATAGTTTATGGAACCTCGAAAGTGATGAAAGTCTACCACGTCTAACTTGCCAGCTCTCTTTTTGCGAGTACCACTCGCTTTGCACTGTCAAGGGCGATAATCTCACAAATGCACTGGCTCACCACATTGAGAAACAAGCTTCAATACCAGTAAAGTTATGTCATACTTGGCACATACCCAATGCAGGATTGAACTAGGAGTAGTGGAAATAGCCTAATTTCGCATGCAAGCACCACGTTGGTAATGACACTTCCAAGCACACAGGTGAAATTATAAGATCAAGACTTGTGTCAAACAGGTGAAATTATAAGATCAAGACTTGTGTCAACACACCTGAAACATTGGCCTCATGAAAAAACCCCAAATATTCTACTCTACATTATTCGTATTAAGTCATGTTATCCCTTACCTTTCATAAAATGTGATTTGGGACAAGTGGAAGTAATAATGTTTTTGAGGAAGATCGAGAGTAAGCCCTTGATACCACATGAGGTAGTCTTGGTTGAGTTTAGGGCAACATCATTCGTCCTGTATACGCAATACCAAACGACGAGTCGACTACCGGACGTGCATGTTATAAGCTTTGAATGGAAGCCCTCGTAAACGGCGGTAGTAACTCTAACTGTCCTAGGTCAAATGAATCACAAGATTAGGTCATCCGTTCATAAAGTGCTCAACACTACCCTAGAGTCATACTAGAGTTCTTTTCCCTTTTCGGACTGAAAAAAAGACGAGGTAATCACAAATAAATTTGGTCTAGCTGCATACGTATCGGCACTGCCGAATGGCTTCCAATCTATTTACTCAATTTCCCATAATGTTCCAAGCAACACATAAGAATAAAATAAAAAAGTTTCTTCATGCGTTCCATTCCCGTGTGTTTGTGGGATTTTCTGATGCTGATGAGCAGGGGATGCCACCATTTGACGTGATAATATAGAAGCAACCCTCCTCTTCACTTGGTGCATTTATGGCAAGGGTAAACAACAAGAAGACA
Source organism: Cibotium barometz (assembly GCF_041138505.1). NCBI lineage: Eukaryota > Viridiplantae > Streptophyta > Polypodiopsida > Cyatheales > Cibotiaceae > Cibotium > Cibotium barometz. Next base: position 12,729,453 of record NC_141086.1, on the reverse strand, counting down.
TATCTTGCTTGCAAGCATATATATTTTGTGTTTTTTATGGTGCTTGGGCAAGATACGAATAACAATCAACATGTTTTGAAGGACATGCGCACAAAAGTTGTAAGGAGCTACCCTTCCACTTCACATTAGGCCAGAGTTTCTTTGCCTCCTTTTATGTTCTACTCCTTTTTAGTAGACCAAGAATACCTAGTATAGCACTATTTTGTGATGGTAGAAATACCAACATAGGCATCTCCATGTGGTAGAAATTTAAACTTTTTGAAGTTATCATGAAATACCCTCTCTCTTAGATTTTCCTAAAAACTAGCACTATAATGTTACTTGTTCTTGCCTCAGTACTAGCACTGGTATATTTTTTATGTTGTATTATTTGTAAATTACTTGTCATTCATGATCAACTTGTTATTTGATGTTCGTAAATATAGGTGGTTTAGTATTCTGTTATGATTAATTACTACATTTGTACATATCCATACATCTTTTGGCTCACTCTTACTCACGCACTGGTAAGTTGTCAACAACCCAATCTGCTCGCTAACTCATGCTCGCTCCACAAACACACCCACGTTATAGTGATACTCTAGAATTGTGACACATCATAGACTAGGTGGCTAAGTTCTCCACTAATCAAGGCACCTACCTATTGTGTATGGAGGTGAAGTAAATCAAGTATAGGTTAAGAGGAAAGTGGTTGTAGGTGGTAGTCTCTTGGTAGCCTATAAATCGAGCAAGCTCTCCTTCGCTTATGTGTGATTAGAGAGTGCTTAGTGGTGCAATCCTTATTGGTTAATATAATCATGATAAGTGATTCTTAGTTGATACCATGCTTTTCTATTAATCAGTGTTTTGTCATTTTTATAATGGCTAAACTCATTCACTTAGTGCTAATTAACACTTTACGTGTTTATCTCGTATAGTGAGTACATTTTGCTTAGTGTGCTTAATCTCTATGTCCTTTAGTGGTCACCCCTCTTAGTTCCAACAAGTATCAATAGCCTTCTGCTACAAATTCTTCTTCTCCTTATTTTCTTCGGTTTACTATTAGGTCTAAGAGAAAACAGAAGTTTCCTATACTCATTGGTTTGTGATCTCCCTTGGTTAAAAAGTAGGAATCCGGTCCATTTTTGTGAAATTGACATCCTCTTTTTTGTTGTTGACCACTTTGAATGTGAGTGAAAATGTATCCATCCATTTAGAAACAAAAACATCTAGACAATGTTCGTGTGCCATTACGTTTTCAGCATCTTGGCCACTTTTTCCACTATTGAGTAACTTAAATGATTTATGTTCAACTCTAATGAACTTGCTAGATAATGAGAGGCAATTGTATTATACATGCTTGAGAGGTTCATATGCATTAGATGAAAAGCAAATCCAACTACACTCTATTTGTAAACATCCATTTAGAACAAGGGACGTGTTGTAAAGGGAAAAAACAATGTGGCAAGCAAAAGAGTGGCAAAAAGAAGAAGAGGGGCACAATATGACATGAAATGAACCAATTGTGCTAGAGGGAAAATAGTGTAATTTCATGGAGATTGTTTTGTTTTTAAAACTTTTCTTAGTAACCAAGGGCTGGAAGAACCTAAAATGCTTGATGGAGTAAGAACTATCCGTATGCCCACTTTGCAACAAAGGCCTTGAACGTTAGACCTGGATTCTTTTTGGAGACAACAACATTATTGAAAATTGTGATTGTTATTGTAGGCCACCTTTTCCAAGCTAACTTGACATTACAAAAAAGTTGGGCACGGCCAGCTACGGTCAAAGAATTCTTCACTGCATAAAGCACCCCATTAACATCGAGGAGGCCTCTGACTCTGATCTGGTTGTAGAAGTAATAGGTCCTGGTGTGCTGAGGCCCGTTATAGTCTCGCGAGGAGCCAGACTGCGGTTGGTTACAGTGTCGCTTATGGTTATAACGTAATCTCTGCCATTCACAGCGTCTACAGTTGCAAAACTTAACTGAAACGTTGACGCCGATATAACTAGGATCATCATCAACAATAATAGCACGCTCTTGTTGGCCATCCATAGCTAGACATACTAACCCTTTTCATTTAGCTTAACGTTCTTCTAGAAATTTGATTTGGGGGATGAATTTTTTGGGACAATGAGATAAATTCCTAAAAATTTTCTAAAAGCATGACTAAGGCTAATTTTCTAAGATCACTTGTATTGCACATTTGCTAATCACTTGAAGTAAGGTAGACACTACTACAAGGTTATCTATGATTAATTTATTAGGTGGCTTAAAAACATGGTTATGATTTATTTTAAGTGGGGACATTTATTTGACTCAGACCACTAAAATTCATCTAGGTGTGTTTCTAAAATTAAATTTTCTAGTTTGTAATTCTTAGAAATTAAAGCAAAGTCATCAAGAGGGTATTAAATTCCTATTAATTCAAAAAATCTTATGTTTAAATATCTTTGAGGGCTTAAGGGAAAAGGCATAGCTTTTACGCATGCCTATGCATAAGTTTCTATGAATAGAAACCTTTTATTCATCCTTTTTATACATAGATGCTTATGCATGAGCTGTTATGCATGCATTAGCCTAATTCATGAGGCTTATGAATTAACGGAATGCATGAGCCTCATATGCATTCATAAGAATAAGGCTTATGCATAAGCCTTATGCATGAGGCTTATGCATTATCCTCATGCATTATGCTTATACATGAGGCCATATGAACTAGGTCCATGCATAATGCATGTATAATGCTTATGCATGAGCTGTTATGCATGCATCAGCCTAATTCATGAGGCTTATGAATTAATGGAATGCATGAGCCTAATTCATGAGGCTTATGAATTAATGGAATGCATGAGCCTCATATGCATTCATAAGAATAAGGCTTATGCATAAGACTTATGCATGAGGCTTATGCATTATGCTTATACATGAGGCCATATGAACTAGGTCCATGTATAATGCATAAGCTTCATGAATTAGTGTCATGCATAATGCATGAGGCATATAATGCATTATATTCCTCATGTATAATGCGTGAGGCATAGAATGCATAAGACTCAAACTTTAGGCTCATGCATTAGGCATGACCTGTGAGACTTGTGCATAACATGAGGCTAATTCTTGCATAGGTCTCATGCATTAGGTTAATACATGAGGGTTAGGCATGCATTAGGTCAATACGTGAGGCTTATGTAAACATTAGCCTCATGCAGTATTCATAAGCCTCATGCATGCATGATCTCATACCTCATGCATGAGGTTGATGCATGAGCCTCATGCATTAGCCCAAGCCTCATGCATTAGCCTAAGCCTCATGTATGCTAATCCATGAGGCGAATCCATAAGCTTAAGCATCACACATTGGCCTAAGCCATATGTACTAGTAGATAAATGAGGCTCTTGTATGAGGCTAAGACTCATACATAAACCCTAAAACGTAAATAAATACTAGAATATATAAAAATCTTAGAAGGAAAAAAAACACAAGATAAAAGAGAGGGATCTCCTACCTTATGAGACTTGTAAGTCTTCACTTGAAGACATAGAAGGAGACCTTGGAAAATCAAACCAAGATGAAACAAATGAGTATACACATTAAATTAGTAGTAAACAACATTATATCACATGAGAAGTGGAAGAGGAGAAAAAAAGAAGAGGGGAAATCTCTCTAAACCTAACCCTAATAGAAAGCTCATGCCTACTGCAAAACCCTAACCCTAGGTTCTAAATAAAAACCCTAATAGAGAGTTTTATATCAAAGATCTCTATTAGGGTTTTTATGTAAGAGCTAGGGTTAGGGTAAGATTCAAGAAAGAGGGGAATAACTTACAAGAGAGGGGAAAGAGAAGCTTTCATGGAAAGCTAATTTACATAGGAGAGGAAGATGGAAATGGAGATTAAGCTTTCATGGAAAGCTTCTATGCATACGAGAGGGAGATGAAGAGCACATACCTTGCTTAATCATAGAATGGGATAGGTGAAAGAGATGGAATGGATACTTGTCTGCACAAAATTCCAAAGAGGTGAAAGATATTTAGGATGATAATGTCTTTCAGTGGCAAAAAAAAAAGCAAAGTACACTTTTTGCAAGTCTAACCAACAAAATTTCGCTGCTATTTTCCTTGTTTAAAAATAATTTTTCGTTGCTAAGCAGCGAAAATAGCAATGAAATTTTGTTGCACACTATCGTTAACACGGCCTCAAATCCCTCATTGCAAAACACTTCTAAAAAATACTGCTATGCCCCGTGACATGTTGTTGTGTTTGTATTCAAAGTCAAATACCTATGGATGAAAATTCTCTTCTTCCATAGATTGGGTACCTTCATTCTTATTGTGGCTATGACTTATAGATATGGGGATAACTAATTTAATTTTTTGTATAACTAATTAAGAATTATTTAAGCACATGGTAATTGTTTAGAAAGAGATCAATAAGTCTAGAATGAGAAAAAGAAGAGAAGGTGGATGAAATCAAATTGTAAGAAGGTGGATGAAATTGAAAGAGAATGTGGATGAAATCAAATTGTAAGAAGGTGGATGAAATTGAAAGAGAATGTGGATGAAATCAAATTGTAAGAAGAAGAAAAAGAAGAGAAGGGAGGATAAGACTAACAAAGTTGAAGAAAATAAGAAGAGGTAAAAAAAGGAAGAGGGAAGGAAAGCTAGGGGAGATGAAAATAAGGTGGGAAACTAGAGGGGTCGCACATATGTTTACAATGGTTTGCATACATTCTTGCAAGATATTATTATTAAAGAGAAAGACATTTAGGAGAGATAAAATAGGCACGCAATGGGGAAAAAAATATCCAAATCAATTTCTCATAGTTTTAGAAAACATGTTGTTCTTATGAGGTTTCAAAAATATTCCAAAATGTTTTGGAGTATAATTCACTACAAGGAAAAGTGATCGTAGACGCATTTATAGATGCAATTTGAAAACGTGGTTAAAAATGTTACGAGCGCGTTTAAGCATGTCTACCAAGAGGCGTCTATACGCGCATCTATATGAGTATAGACACACTTATAGATGTGCTTATAGCCTCCATTATTATAGACGTGCATATAGACGTGCTCTGGAATTTTAAAAAATTTCCAGAGACCTACCTGTGCAGATGTAGAGCTACATTTTCTACACGTGCAGCTGCATTTTCTGCACACGCAGCTCTCTGGTTTAAGGTTTTGCTTACATGTACTTAGACGAATCAAGATCAGCAAAAATATCAACATAAAAACTTAAATTAAAGATAGATATGCATAAAAAGATTTGTGAACACACTTCGAATGATCCATATCACTCCATTTGTATTCGTCATGCTTGTCTTTGTTGCTGGTTCACTATTCGTTCTAACAGCTCCTTCTTGGCTTTTTCCACTCGCCCTTATGAGAAGTAGATGGATTACCGTGTCCATTTTGATCGACATCTATTCAAGCTTTCTCCTCCTTTGCATGTCTCCTTACTATAGACCTTCTATTCTTAAGTATGTCTTTGATATTGTGTTGCGCCTATCTACTGCTAATCCTTTGGTCATTTTTGTGTTGCGCCTATCTACTGCTAATCCTTTGGTCATTGAGGATTAGGATACTTCTTGTGGATAACTTTAATGCAATCATCCACTAAGCTCTCCCTTTGCTGCTTAAAATGTATAAAGCAGTCTTTATGGAGTGTGTAAAAACTACTTGGTGCAAGTAGTTTACCACTTCCTTCACAAGAGTCATCAACTATGCCACCCACATCTGTGATATCATAATATGACATCACCATGATGTGGTGGTGACTCTGAAGAACTATCCCAACCCCCAAAGCACTACCCTAGGCATCCTCTATCTCCTCTACCTCCACTCTCAGTGCTCGTGCGGCTGAGGTACGACCGCCAATATCTCCACGACTACCCTCCCTAACGACGACAGCTGCCACTCTCATTAGAACGATAATAACTGTGAGGCCTCACAGATCCTAAAGGTGGAGGTGTAGGAGATGCTGTAGCACTAGCTTGGACCTGACGGATGAGGGGTGAATGTAAAGGCAGGTGAAGTACCTAGCAAGGGACTCTGTTGGGCTGTGGACCGCACTCTGTTGGGCTATGGGCCGGACCTGATATGGTAAAGGAGTGCCTCCTGCATAGGCTACCAATTGCTCGGGGCTGGGAGTATAGCCAAAGATGCCCTCTACCTCCCTAGAAAACCGTCGTAGACTCGATGAGAGCCTCAACTTGTGGGTATGTGGGACAAGAGCACGAGGACCCATGCCACATCTATACAAACAAATAGAATATTAAAAAAATATTATGCAAGCCATAAGGTGGAGGTGTAGGAGATGCTCTAGCACTAACTGAGGCTGACAGATGAGAGGTGAATGTAAAGGCAGGTGAAGTGCCTAGCAAGGGTAAAGTGCCTGGCAAGGGACTCTATTAGGCTGTGGGTGGACCTGATGGTAAAGGGGTGCCTGCTACATAGGCTGCCAACAGCTCAGGGGTGGGATTCTAGCCAAAGATGCCCTCTACCTTGCTATCAAACCGTCGTTGAGACTCGATGAGAGCCTTAACCTATGGGTCTTTGGGACAAGATGACAAGGATCCATACCACATCTATACAAACAAAGAGAATATTAAAAAAATATTATGCAAGACTTATGCAAGATACAGAAGCCTTATGCAAGCATTATGTTTAAAGTACTATGCATAAGCTTAAAACACTATGCATTATGTTTAAAGCACTATGCATTATGCAAGCCTTATGCAAGACGTTATTATGCAAGCCTTGCATAAAGGATTATGCATTAGGCCCTATGCATAAAGCATGCATGAGGCCTTATGCATAAAGCTATGCATGAGGCCTTAAGCATGACGCCTTATGCATAAAGTGCTATGCATAAGACCTTAAGCATGAGGCCTTATGCATAAAGCGCTATGCATAAGGCCTTAAACATGAGGCCTTAAGCATAAAACTATACATGAGGCCTTATGCATAAAGCTTATGCATAAGGTTTATGCAAAAAGCTATGCATGAGGCCTTATGCATAAAGCTATGCATGAGGGCTTAAGCATAAAACTATGCATGAGGCCTTATGCATCAAGCTTATGCATGAGGCCTTATACATAAAGCATTATGCATAAATCATGCATAAGCATTATTCATAAAGCATTATGCAAAAAGCTTTTAGCAAACCTACAAAACAAATCCCCAGCACCCAAGGGTGCAATAATAATGCTTTATGCATGCGGCCTTATGCATAATAAAGCTTTAAGCATAATGTTTTATGCACGGGGCCTTATGCATAAAGAATTATGCATAAGGCTTATGTAGAAAGCACCATGTTTGAGGCCTTAAGCATAGAACTATGCGCATGAGGCCTTATGCATAAAGCTATGCATGAGGCTTATGCATAAAGCATGTATGAGCATTATGCATAAAGCATAAAGCTTTAAGCATAATGCAATCCTTATGCATGAGGCATTATGCATAAAGAACCATTTAAACATGAGGCCTTAAGCATAAAACTATGCTTGAGGAATTATGCATAAAGCATGCATGATATCTTATGCATAAAGCTATGCATAAGGCCTTATGCATGAGGGGTGTGTGGGACAAGAGGACGAGGACCCATGCCACATCTACAGAAACACAAAAAATAATCAAATATTCAGAAAATATTATTAAATGAAGACTTCCCGGCTCTTTAAGTCAATTGACCCCGGGAATCATCTCATTCTTCAAAACAAAAAAAATAAACAAACCAAGAAAATTTAAAAAAATATATAAACAACTAGTCCCAGCTCTTTAAGTCAAATAACCCCAAGAATCAATACATAGAGAATGCAATAACCACCACCTTAAATAAAATGAGTGTAAAAAGAGACCTATCTTGGTTATTTGTGATTTTTGTGGTCAAGTATATAAAAATCTGTAAAATAGCCAAAAATAAAAAAAGTGAGCTATATAAACACTTGATTGTCTATTACAAAAAAAAAAGGGTTCAAGAAGAAGAGCAAGAGCAAGAGAAAGAGCAAGAGCAAGAACAAGAAGAAAAGGAGCAAGAAGAAGAAGAAGAGAAAGAGACTCACCACAACCAAGGTATATACCTTCAAACTTTTACTCCATATTCCTTTATAAAGCAGATTTGCAGCCTCGTGATGATGAAGCTTGAGAGGGTGATAGAGGATTAGAAATAGGGCGGGAAGGTTTTTGCAAAAACAGCGTTTTGCCCTTTTTGCACACTATCAAAATGCTCTCGGGTTTAATTTTTGGTCTTTTTCATCACACAATGCGTGTCTATTTTAGCGTCTAAAAGTACGTCTATCAACGAGTCTATAAACGCGTCTATTGCAGAATGAATGCGACGCGTCTATAAACGCAAAACAGAATAGTATTTACACACAGATAGAAAGATGGAAAATATTTTTTCTTGTCTGAATACGCAAGATGTCTGCATCAACAATTACAACATTCCTCCATCCATGGCAATAAATAAAGGGCATGTCATGTTATCCCTTCTCATTCCTCGGAAACATAAGGTAAAGAATATGGATATATATCTTGAGCCCTTGATTGATGAGCTTGAGATACTTTGGAGAGGTATCCATGTGCGTGACATATGTCGGCCTCCATCTTCACGAGACTTTCTCTTGAAGGCCATCTTGATGTGGACGATACACAACTTTCTTGGTTATGTTGAGTGTTCATGTGAGTCAAATGGGTTTCTATTCATGTTGATTCTTTATTATCATTGTACTAGTTTTTGACATGCTTAAATGTGTATGTTGTTTAGGTCTCTCCACATCTGGATACCATGCATGTCCTATTTGTGGTCCATCATTGGTGGCATCTAGTCCAAAGAGCTTGAAGAAAGATATATATGAGAATCATCATCGATTTATCCCTCATCATCATCCCAAATTTGTTCGTTCTTGGATGGGAGTCCCTCCACATCCACTAAACATGGGAGATTGGAAGGCATTATGGAATGGAGTGGAAAGTCCTCCTCCCCCCAGCATGAATAGGTAATATATCTTTGCATAGAATTCCAATATAAGCTTTTATTTGAAAAGATAATCCTCTTAGTATTTATTATTATTTGATAAGGTACTCTGTCTTCTTTCGCCTACCATATTGGACGAGCCTCAAAATCAACCATCTTCTTGATCCAATGCACATATTCAAGAATGTGACCTCTAACATTTGGGAGCACTTGAGAGAAACACGGGACTCCTTGCTTATAAGAGAGGATCTACAAATCATTGAGAGGATGCAAAGAGCTTGTCCACGAGAGGGACCAAATGGGAAGACAATTCTACCTCGAGCACCTTGGATATTGAAAACGAAGGAGGAGAAGTTGGTGAAAAATGCCATTACTACATTATGTACTCCAACGGGGTACATGAGGTTCTTAAAAGGTGTCTTCACAAAGACAAAGAAGAGAGGTGTTGAGCAATTATACGGATTGAAGTCCCACGATTCACACAAGATACTTCACGTAAGTGAAACATTGAAGTTGTACATATTTAACTTGTTCAATCATGATGTATCTAGTCATGGTGTATTGTTTATAGTTTATTCTTACAACAAGCATTTCTAATTGTACATGCCATGAAGTGTGAGAGACGATTTATAATACGGGGGAGCTTGTGAGTTTTGTACCCCAAATCCTCATAGCCAATTTTCTACACGCGTTTTCCTCAAAATGATTTGTTTATTGTTTTGCATTATAGATATGTGAGCTCAAAGGAAATTGATCCATCTACACTTGACTATGCAAGGGTCATGGCAGTGGAGGTGGTTTGTTTGGTGGAGGAGACATTCCCACACAATCAATTCTCACAAGCCAACTACATCTTATGGTTCATTTAATTGATTAGATTGCCATATCTGGCACTGTGCATGCTCGATGGATGTTCTTTCGTTTCATGAAGACCTTGAAGGATTTTGTAGGTAAAATACAAAGCCTCAAGGTAGTATGGCTGAGGGTTGGTTGGTACAAGAATCACTTGTTCATATCTGAGAATACCTTGTCGAAGTAAATCCCTCTCTCCCTCACCTATGGAGTAATGAAGAAGACTTGAGGATGACCTCTCATGTTCCTCAAGGAAAGGGAAAGACTAAAGTCATGGATACAGAGATGCATAGTAAGCTTAATACCTTTTGTGTGCTTAATAGAGTGATGTGATGAGAAGATGGGTGGCAAAGTATGAGGATAAAAAGGCAAGAACAAAAAGTGAAAGGTTGCCGTTCCGCAAGCACCATGGAGGTAGTGTGCCATACCCCGAGCACCTACCTATGATCACTTTCCAAGCATCTTGATGTAGATTAGCTATATGAGGAGATGGAGAGAGTGGCGCAAGACGAAAACATGCATATCACATTGGAGGAGTGGGAGTATGCCCAAGGATGCTTCAAAAAGGTAAACAAACTTGTGTTCTCAATCATATTTTAGTATGTTAAAATTGCGAAAATTTATTTTGAGGTATTTATAGTTTTTTTTGTCTTGGTATAGTGCACAATGTTTAATGCTTTGTGGTCAGAGGGTAAACATTTTTGCACACAAAGGATTGATGAGAAGAGGAACACCCAAGATTGTGGGGTAATTGCAAGCCTTGAGGGAGCCAATGGAGCCATGGATGATTATTGTGGATTGATCCAAAATATCATTAAGCTTGACTTTCGAAGCTTCTTTGTATATATTTTGGATGTCAAGTGGTTTAAGGATGTGGTGGAAAGAGGTTCTAATGCAACAATCTGCAAGCGTCATGCAAGTGGCTTTGTGACCATTGAATGTACAAAGTTTTAGCAAGGAAATGATGGGACTCTATAGTGTTACCACAACATTGTGAACATGTACATATAATTATTGGTAATTACAATATCTGCATTTACAGATAGTAGAGATGTAATTTTTTTGTATGATGTATCTTTGTGCTTGAATAGGTTGTGTATCAACCAATAATTGACAATAAGAGATGGTGGCATATAATCCCAATCTCACCATGTTCAAGAGCCATTTATAGTACATTCACCCACATTGAGCATATGGAGAAGCATGTCAACTCAACTATGGAGGGAGATAGCTTGGAAAACATTGATGATGATTGTGCCATTTGAGATGATGATCGTGCTATTGGAGATGATGATATTGCCTCTCATAGTGATGATTCTGGTAGTGGGAATATTGATCTCTTTGTAGATTTGGATATAGGCATGGACATTGTGATAGATACTTTAGCAAGGGTTGACCTCATTGAAGATGAGGTTGAACTCTAGTTCTTTCATTATAGATACTTTAGCAAGGGTTGACCTCATTGAAGATGAGGTTGAACTCTAGTTCTTTCATTATACTTTTATTATGGCTATGGTCTTCCTTTTGGCTGTTTGTTATTGGTGGTTGATTGTTGTTTTATTAGTAATTCATAATTATAATTACAGAAATGAGACATGGATAATATGATATGGATTTGTGCACTTTGAAATCGACAAGACTCACAATGCATGCGAGTCTTGAAAATCACCTTATTTATGTGTTCTCCACATCAATCCATGGCCTTCCAATATTTTTATTATCGAAACTACAATTAGACAAATGAGACATAGATAGCCCGATATAGATTTATTGTGATATGTTGCTATTATGTTTTTGAGATTACATGTAAGATTTATGCCTTTTTGAGATTACATGTATATATTTATTATGATATGTTGGTTTCATGACAATGCTTAATCATTCACCTTTGGACTGCTTTTCATGGAATTACTTGATATGCCCAAGCCTTTACATGTATCCAACCGTGAAGATTCAAGATTTTTTTTAAAAGCTTCACTTAGATGAAAATATGTGGGGATTGAATCATTGTCCTTTGGATTGTTTTTCATGGCATTACTTGATATACCTAAGCCTTTGCATGTTTCCATCCCTTCAACCATATTACTTGATTTACCTATTTTTTCTCTCTTTCCTTGCAAATATGCTTTCTGGAGATTCATTTGTATATAAATGCACCAAAAAATCATGCATATTATCAAAATCTTGTCCACATAGTTCAGCAAATGATATTTTTAGGGATTGAAGATTTTGTTTCTATAAGCGAGTCAAAACTCGCATCTAGTTTAAAAAGAACTAGACACGATTATAGACGCCCACGTACCTTGCATCTATAATCGCATCTATAAGCGGGGCAAAACGAGTCAAAAATCGTGTCTAGTTTAAAAAGAACTAGACACGATTATAGACGCCCACGTACCTTGCATCTATAATCGCATCTATAAGTGGGGCAAAACTCACGTCTAGTTTCAAAATAACTAGACGTGATTATAGACATGTTTATAGATGCGATTATAGATTCCCATGTACCTTGCATGTCTATAAGAGCGTCTAGTTTCAAAGGAACTGTATGTGTTTATAGATGCGAGTATAGACGCGGTTATAGATGCCCCATAACTTGCACGTCTATGCTTGCTTTATGTTATTGTGATTGTTTCACACACGATCCTTTTGATGAAACACATTCTTTTATGACTACGTTCAAGAAGAAAATCTACAATCCTTAAAAGAAGAAGAAAAACTTAAAACACTTTGTATGAGTTTGGGTGTAGGGGTGTATAGTAGGGTCCAGCTCACTAAATTGGTTTTCTAGAGTTCCACATGGAATGTTAGAACCATGCACCACTTCTTTATTGTTGGTTTCAAATTAACTAATTTTCATTCCTTGTCCTAGTGGCTATGCATGGATCCGCTCCCTTTGTTTTTGTTTAGCTCGTCATTGCCATTTTACGTTAGGGTGATATTGTGCTTTCTCATCATTTTCTTTCATTGTTTCATGTTGTTGGCTTGAAGATCTCTCCCTCTCTCCCTCTCTCTCTCTCTCTCTCTGCCCCCCCCTTACGGTCTTTATATTGCATATTTGGTCTCATAAGGTCATTTTGGTATTTTTTATGTGTTACTAAACTCTCTCTCTCTCTCTCTCTCTCTCTCTCTCTCTCTCTCTCTCTCTCACACACACACACATTCATAACCATTTTCTAAACACAGTCCATATTTTTCCCTTGATTGCACAATAATTGTAAGCCTAAAGTTCATGTTACAGATGCATAAAATGGACCATGATATAACCATATTTGCAAGGGAATCTTTTAAGTAAGAGATAATTCAAACTAACCCAGGACAAAGTAGTTTAACATAGGAAAGTCCATTTACATTACCTTCCTCTACTGAGTCCAAGTACTTACCTTGTATTACCTTCCACTTTGGACTCCAAGTCATTGTATTCATTACAAGAGAATCATTCTTTTTCGATGCTTAGTTTCCATGCCTGGTCGTGTCGTCGATAAGTGTATCAAAATAGGCGTCAAAATATGCGTCGAAATAACAGTCCAAATATGCATGGAAAAAGTCATGGGAATAAGCATTGAAATTTCTCTTTTGAAAAAAATTTGAATTTATAAATAAGGTGATTTTCAAGACTTGCATATGCATTGTGAGTCTTGTCGATTCAAAGTGCACAAATCCATATCATATTATCCATGTCTCATGTCTCTAATCATAATTATAAATTACTAATAAAACAAACAATCAACCACCAATAACAAACAACCAATCAAGCACCAATAACAAACAACCAAAAGGAAGACCATAGCCATAATAAAAGTATAATGAAAGAACTAGAGTTCAACCTCATCTTCAATGAGGTCAACCCTTGCTAAAGTATCTATCACAATGTCCATGCCTATATCCAAATCTACAAAGAGATCAATATTCCCACTACTAGAATCATCACTATGAGAGGCAATATCATCATCTCCAATAGCACGATCATCATCTCAAATGGCACGATCATCATCAATGTTTTCCAAGCTATCTCCCTCCATAGTTGAGTTGACATGCTCCTCCATATGCTCAATGTGGGTGAATGTACTATAAATGGCTCTTGAACATGGTGAGATTGGGATTATATGCCACCATCTCTTACTGTCAATTATTGGTTGATACACAACCTATTCAAGCACAAAGATACATCATACAAAAAAATTACATCTCTACTATATGTAAATGCAGATATTGTAATTACCAATAATTATATGTACATGTTCACAATGTTGTGGTAACACTAGAGTCCTATCCTTTCCTTGCCAAAACTTTGTACATTCAATGGTCACAAAGCCACTTGCATGACGCTTGCAGATTGTTACATTAGAACCTCTTTCCACCACATCCTTAAACCACTTGACATCCAAAATATATACAAAGAAGCTTCGAAAGTCAAGCTTAATGATATTTTGGATCAATCCACAATAATCATCCATGGCTCCATTGGCTCCCTCAAAGCTTGCAATTATCCCACAATCTTGGGTGTTCCTCTTGTCATCAATCCTTTGTGTGCAAAAATTTTTACCCTCTGATAACAAAGCATTAAACATTGTGCATTATACCAAGACAAAAAAATTTATAAATACCTCAAAATAAATTTTCACAATTTTAACATACTAAAATATGATTGAGAACACAAGTTTGTTTACCTTTTTGAAGCATCCTTGGGCATCCTCCCACTCCTCCAATGTGATATGCATGTTTTTGTCTTGCGCCACTCTCTCCATCTCCTCATATAGCCAATCTACATCAAGATGTGATCGTAGGTGCTCGGGGTATGGCACACTACCTCCATGGTGCTTGCAGAATGCCGACCTTTCACTTTGTCTTCTTGCCTTTTTATCCTCATACTTTGCCACCCATCTTCTCATCACATCACTATTAAGCACACAAAAGGTATTAAGCTTACTATGCATCTCTGTATCCATGACTTTAGTCTTTCCCTTTCCTTGCAGAACATGAGATGTCATCCTCAATTCTTCTTCATTGCTTCATAGGCGAGGGAGAGAGGGATTCACTTCGACAAGGTATTCTGAGATATAACAAGTGATTCTTGTACCAACCAACCCTCAGCCATACTACCTTGAGGCTTTGCATTTTGCCTTACAAAGTCCTTCAAGGTCTTCATGAAATGAAAGAACATCCATTGAGCATACACAGTGCCACATATGGCAATCTGATCAATAAAATGAACCATAAGATGTAGATGGCTTGTGAGAATTGATTGTGTGGGAATGTTTCCTCCACCAAACAAACCACTCCACTACCATGACCCTTGCATAGTCAAGTGTACATGGATCAATTTCCTTTGAGCTCACATATCTACAATGCAAAACAATAAACAAATCATTTTGAGGAAAACGCGTGTAGAAAATTGGCTGAGGGTTTGGGGTACAAACCTCACAAGCTCCCCCGTATTATAAATCGTCTCTTACACTTCATGGGATGCACAATTAGAAATGCTTGTTGTAAGAATAAACTATAAGCATTTATACACCATGATTAGATACATCATGATTGAACAAGTTAAATATGTACAACTTCAATGTTTCACTTACTTGAAGCATCTTGTGCCAATCATGGGACTTCAATCCATATAATTTCTCAACACCTCTATTCTTTGTCTTTGTGAAGGCACCTTTTAAGAACCTCATGCACCCCGTTGGAGTACGGAATGTAGTAATGGCATTTTTCACCAACTTCTCCTCCTTCTTTGTCAATATCCAAGGTGCTCGAGGTAGAATTGTCTTCCCATTTGGTCCCTCTCGTGGACAAGCTCTTTGCATCCTCTCTATGATTTGTAGATCCTCTCTTATAGGCAAGGAGTCCCGTGTTCCTCTCAAGTGCTCCCAAATGTTAGAGGTCACATTCTTGAATATGTGCATTGGATCAAGAAGATGGTTGATTTTGAGGCTCGTCCAATATGGTAGGCGAAAGAAGATAGAGTACCTTATCAAATAACAAAAAATATTCAGAGGATTATCTTTTCAAATAAAAGCTTATATTGGAATTCTATGCAAAGATATATTACCTATTCATGCTGGGGGGGAGGAGGACTTTCCACTCCATTCCATAATGCCTTCCATTCTCCCATGCTTAGTGGATGTGGAGGGACTCCCATCCAAGAACGAACAAATTTGGGATGATGATGAGGGATAAATCGATGATGATTATCATATATCACTTTCTTCAAGCTCTTTGGACTAGATGCCACCAATGATGGACCACAAATAGGACATGCATGGTATCCAGATGTGGAGAGACCTAAACAACATACACATTTAAGCATGTCAAAAACTAGTTCAATGATGATAAAGAATCAACATGAATAGAAACCCATTTGACTCACATAAACTCACCACAACCACGAAAGTTATGCATCATCCACATCAAGATGGCCTTCAAGAGAAAGTCTCGTGAAGATGGAGGCGGACATATGTCATGCACATGGATACCTCTCCAAACTATCTCAAGCTCATCAATCAAGGGCTCAAGATATATATCCATATTCTTTACCTTATGTTTCCCAGGAATGAGAAGGGATAACATGACATGCCCTTTCTTTATTGCCATAGATGGAAGAATATTGTAACTCACCACTACCACTGGCTATATACTATATGAGGTGCTCTTAATTAAAAAAGGATTAACACTATCCATACCCATCCACCAGAAGAACTGATTGATGAAGAAATCTTGCATATTCAAATAAGAAAAGAAAAATTTCATCTTTCTATCTGTGTGTACTATTCTATTTTGTGTTTACAGACGCGTTGCATCCATTTTGCAATAGACGTGTTTATAGACTCCTTGATAGATGCACTTTTAGACGCTAAAATAGACACGCACTGTGTGATGAAAAAGACACGCATTGTGTGATGAAAAAGACACGCATTGTGTGATGAAAAAGATTGAAAATTAAACCCGAGAGCATTTTGATAGTATGCAAAAAGGGCAAAATGTTGTTCTTGCAAAAACCTTCCTGCCCTATTTCTAATCCCCTATCACCCCCTCTGAAGCTTCTAACCCTCTCAAGCTTCATCTCACGAGGCTGCAAATCTGCTTTATAAAGGACTGTGGAGTAAGAGTTTGAAGGTATATACCTTGGTTGTGGTGGTGAGTCTCTTTCTCTTCTTCTTCTTGTTGCTCCTTTTCTTCTTGTTCTTGCTCTTGCCCTTGCTCTTGCCCTTGCTCTTGCTCTTGCTCTTGCTCTTCTTCTTGAACCCTATTTTTTTTTTGTAATAGACAATCAAGTGTTTATATAGCCCACTTTTTTTATTTTTGTCTATTTTACAGATTCCTCAAAAATCACAAATAACGAAGGTAAGTCTCTTTTTACACTCATTTTATTTAAGTAGTTAATGCATTGTGTATGTATTAATTCTCGGGGTTATTTGGCTTAAAGAGCCGGGACTAGTTGTTTATATATTTTTTTAAATTTTCTTGTTTTTTTTTGTTGTGGAGAATGAGATGATTCCCGGGGTCAATTGACTAAAAGAGCCGGGAAGTCTTCATTTAATAATATTTTCTTAATATTTGATTATTTTTTATGTTTTTGTAGATGTGGCATGGGTCCTCATCCTCTTATCCCACAGACCCCTCATGCATAAGGCCTTATGCATAGCTTTATGCATAGGCTTTATGCATAAGACATCATGCATGCTTTATGCATAGACCTCATGCATAGTTTTATGCTTAAGGCCTCATGCTTAAATAGTTCTTTATGCATAATGCCTTATACATAAGATTTATGCACAAGGCCTGCATTATGCTTAAAGCTTTATTATGTATAAGGCCTCATGCATAAAGCATTATGCTTAAAGCTTTATGCATAAGGCCTCATGCATGATTTATGCATAAGCTTTAGCATAGCTTGCATAGCGGAGTAGTTTGTCCACACGTTCTAACCAAATGAGCTGGAATGGTGAACAAACTTTGCAAGAGAAAGGTGAACAAACTTTGCAAGAGAAAGGTGGGGTCCACACATACACTCTTACAAAGTTTGGTCACCGTCAGGGCACATTTGGTTTGAATGTGCATGAAAGACACCTGATTTTCAATGTGCCTTCGTGGCCTTAGAGAGCCTTCTCAAAATTGGGCTTCGGCCTACACATTCAACCCAAATGTGCTCAGATGGTGACCAAACTTTGCAAGAGTGAGGGTGGCATCCACATATACACACTAACAAAGTTTGGTCACCATGAGAGCACATTTGGTTAGAATATGCATGCCTAGATACCTCATTTTTAATGTATTGTGGCCTTAGAGAGCCCCGTTGAAATTGGACCATTGGCTTGCACATTCAACCTGAAGGTGCTCTTATAGTAACCAAACTTTGCAACAAGAATAAGTATGGGATCCATATATATACACATGTAATGTTTTGTAGCCAACATCAGAGTATATTGAGTTGAATTGTTATGTGCCACATGCCTAATTTTGAATGTGTCATGGCTCTAGAGAGCCCCCTAAAATTTGGGACTTTTGGCCTACACATTCCAACCAAATGTGCTCCAATGGTGATTGAACTTTGCAAGTGTGTATATTTTGATTTCACCCTCATACTTGCAAAGTTTTGCCACCATCCAAGCTCATTTGGTTGAAATGTGCAAGAAAAATTCCCAATTTTGAGAGGGCTCTCTAAGGCCATCATACAAAAAAAATGAGATGCTTGTGGCATGTGCATTCCAATCAAATGTGCTCAGATGGTGACCAAAATTTACACGTATGTATATGTGGATCTCATCCTCACTCTTGTAAAGTTTGATCGACATTCGAGCTCATTTATTAGAATGTGTGGGAAAAAGGCTTAGTTATGAGGGAGCTCTCTAAGGCCATGACACATTGAAAATCAAGTGTCTAGCTCACACATGCCAACCAAACGTGCTCAGATGAAAAGTGTGTATATGTGGACCCCACCCTCATTCTTAAAAAGTTTGGTCTACATCCAAGCTTATTTGGTTGGAATGTGTGTTCCAAACATAAAATTTTGAGGAGGATCTCTAAGCCTATGACACATTGAAAATCAGGCGTATGGCCTATATATTCAAACAAAATGTGCTTTGATGGTAAAAAGATCTTTGTAAGTGTGTATATGTGGACCCTGCCCTCACTCTTGCAAAGCACAAAATTTTGGAAGGATATCTTCATTCACCTGGTTCACTCTCTCGATCTAGCCATCAGTCTTAGGATGGTAGTAGAAGGTATTGAGATCTAGAGAGGTTTCCATAGCTTTGAAGAAAGAAGTCTCTATGAAATCCATGGAGTTTGAGAATTTTGTTCAAAAATACTTTAAGAACATTAAGAGATAAATGAGCCTTCTTTATTGGGATTAAATGAGTTACCTTTGTTAGTCGATCTACCACCAATTAGATGGAATCATATCATCATTAACTAAAGGTAATCCAATAATGAAGTCCATGCTATGAACTCTCACTTTATCTACAAAATATCCAAGGGATGCAACTCTCCTGGCATCTTTATCCTTTTGTATTTTATCTTTTAGTAGATTAGGCATTGAGATGAAACATGATGTAATACATCTTCGTTGATTCTAGGCCAAAAGAAAGTCTTCACATAACCAAGGTGGCCTGCTATAAGGCTATCATGAGCTTCATTTAAAATTCTTCTCTTAAGATCTCCATCTTTAGGAACACAAAACTGATTTTTGAAGTATAAGCACCTATCTTCCCAATGAGATAGTACAATAAAAAAGAGGGAGATGAACTACAAAGAGGGAAACAATTCAATCAACCCATGTACAAGGACACATACAAGAGGATGTGGAGCCACACGTTGTCGTGAAGTGTGCGGTACAGCCAGGAAAGTACGAGACTTCTAGCTGTGAGAGTGAATGTCAAATCTAACAAGGAAACTCACACACAAAATTTTCCAAGGAGTATTGAACATCACTATTTCCAATGACAAATACATGTGTCGATTCACCTCAATACATCCTTGAATTCATCCTGATGATTGCATAAAATTGCATGAAATCCTTTGAACCATTCACATGTAGGCATAACAAGGCCTTCCAATTTTTCCAATATACATGTGACCAGTTACATCCTTTACATCCAGTGCCATCAAAACCATTATTTCGAGATGCACTTTATCACCTGAAAACCTGCCTTAATATTCTAACATCTCACAAGCAAAATAGCATGGCATATGTACCACATAATCTTGTAATTTTTGAAAGTTCCCTATCTTGCACTCTAAAGCCCGGCTAAATAGACTTTGAAATCCAAGCTTAAGGTTCTCCAAAGTATTTTAAAAAAAAACTATACAAGACCTCATTCCAAAGCTTTATAAAGGGAAACCTTTTTTTAAAAAAAATCGCTTATCTCTTTTAAAGAAAAGAAACGAATTTCAGAATTCGCTTCTTTCCCTCTGCTCGCCACCTCGCTGTAGGCGTGAAGACAAATTACACATAGCTTGAAGGTTTTTCTAAGAGTTGTATCCTCCTATTACTCATCATTTCCTCTTTAGTTTGAGACCCAGGACACCATGTACAGTAGCCGCCGTCATGAAATTGGGAGCGCTGGTCATCATTCCTTCTGGTTATAATTTCTGCAGACTGGTTTTCTTTCCCCCCCCCACGAACTGGTTATCTCTTCTGATTCCCGCAAGGAATGCGGCGTTGCTCGCCTTTTGCCGCATAATAGTCGGCCTTGCCCACCAAAAATACTGCGCATGCCTTTTTCTTTAATATCCAGAATATTCTAATTAAAAGGAAATCCTCCACGTATGCTGCCCCTTATCCCTTTAATGTGGTATTCATAACCTTAACATTAAGGTAAGGTCCTCAAAGCAAAGCGGTTCATCTAATTTAATTCCCCCACATTCAATAAACTCTTCGGCACTGTGATGTCCATTAAATCTCCATTACTCTTGACGCCTTCATAGTTTATAAATCATCATATCGGCCCATGTGATTTATAGAATCCCCAATTGTTCATTCAAGTATTTCTCCATGTCTTCATAAATGCATTCCTTTGTGCATTGATATGCCCTCATGCCATCATATATAACTGGATGCTTCTAACTTGCCCATGAGCTCTGAATAACAGCAAAACCATCATCCTCCATACTCATATACAAAAACTCCTAGATCTGGCTCAGCCTCAGCTCGTCTTATTGAACCTCATTTACAATATGAACATATGTACATGGCATCATATAATGACTCGTCATGGCACTTAACCCCATGCATCTGGATGTGTATTTGATGGCCTCACATGCACGGTTTCACATCATAGACGTGCCATGGCACGACAACGTACCAACAAATATGAAACCACATAACAAAAAATACGGAGCAGCATATACAAGAAGATACAATATAAGACATGATCGATGCATTTTTTCAAGGTAATTAAATAAATGAAGGACAAGATGCATTGTTTTAAAAAGAAGCACCAATACAAAAATTTGCATCGAAATCTTCTTTATACGAGGGATCAAGAACGCCAAAACTTCAAGCTGGTCTTATTTTGCATCAACTTCTTTGTACAAAAATTGGCATCAAATTCTTTGTATGAGGGATCCCAAATGTTAAAACTTCAAGCTTGAATTTCTTTGTAGAGCTTGTAATCTAGTTTTTTTGCTAAATGTTTTATTATAGTATCGTAAATTCAGAGCTTTATGGAGTGCATAGTTTAGTGTGGCTTTTAAGGTGTGAGCTTCACAAGTGTGAGCCTCACGGCGGGTGTGAGCCTCACAAGCTTGAACCTTCACGGGAGTGAGCCTCACAGGTTTGAACCTTCACGAGTGTAAGCCTCATGGACTGAGCCTCACAAACTTGAACCCTCACAAACTTGAACCCGCACAAGTATGAGTCTCATGGGCATGAAGCTTCCTGGAGTTTGATAAGTTCTCTTGCTAAGTGCATAATACATTTGTAGGTGCTTCACAAATACATATTCATCTTCACAATAGTCAATTGAGCGTCACTTACATCCACTAAACAACACATTGGTCTAGGAAACAACAATCTTAATTGCATTGGCTTAGAGGCCACTAAGATTGTGAACCAGCTCTAGGCCATTCCACCTTTGTGTATATTCTTGCCATTTGCTTTTTGCTTTATCTATTCTTTCATCCACATGCACTCACACATTATGGAAATTTTGGAGTCTACAAAGGGCCCTAAGGACTTTTTAGAAGAATACTCCCTTTTTAAACTTAAAAAAATGAACATGTGGTACACTTTTTGAAAATTAACTCCTACTAGATCTAGGAATCCCATGGAACCTCAATGCCCTTGATGGGTGGTGTATTGGCATACTTTTAAAAAATGATCAATCCAATGACACATGAAGCAGAATATGTTGATGGCCACCACCAAATCTACGAGATCGTGCAACCCGAATGGGTAAACAAAGAAAATGTAGTTGAACCTTTGAACGCCAGGGTTTGGAGATTAGCAAATAGAGAAGGGTGTAGAGTGTACACGGACACTTATGGGAACATCTAACTACTACCCTAAGATTCTCACAGAAGAAACCCCTTTTGATCACACAAATGTTCACTTAGAAAGCGGTCCCCTCAAGTGTTAACAAGCGGGTGTCCAATTATAGAGCCTTTTGAGAGAACTTTACTGGAAAAGATGGATCCTCTTGCCTCAAGCCACCCACACTTGATTGAAGATTATTATGTTGTGGAAGTTCCAACTATTCACACCACACCACCAAAGCATTCGACCATTCCATAAAGTTTGCAACTGACTCCTATGTATCAACATAGCAATGACTAGCAATGAGCCTTTGGAGTCTCTATTACCATCTATGTGGGCAATGGCGACATGGATCTTGTTCACTATAGTGATCATCTCGAAGAAGAAAGAGAATGTGAAAAAAACAATGTGCGTGGATTTAAAGGCAACCGGTATTCTTGGATAGTGATGATGAAGGAGCCTCCTACTTTTACTACACCAACAAATATTCTTCCATGTGGAAGAAAATCTATAGAGCAAAGCCTATTGTCAAGTTTCATGATTTTGTGCCTTTTCTCTCTAGCCACCAAAAAGGCAAGGAGTGGTTTATAAATAATGTATTGTAATGTGTTGATGATCGGATCTCATTTTCTGGGCTTTGGTGTAAGAACATTTGTACATAATATATAAGGTTTCCCTGCGTGTTGATCTAAAACTAAAACTGTTTATTATAATCTTTTTTGAATTTAATTTCTTTTCATCTTTTCTAAAACTAATGTTGCAAAGTATAAATTTACAAGTTGTTATAATCTAAATCATTCTAAATACGAGTCTTTTTTAATTAATTCCATATAAACCTTACCAATAAAACCCTAGACTTTAATTGGAACGTTACAATAAGAGTGAATAGAAGGTCCGTACATAATAAATAAAATTAATTGTCAAGCGTGACCCACTATGCCCACTTTGCAAAACAAAGGCCTTGAACGTTAGACCTTGGAGACAACAACATTATTGACAATTGTGATTATTATTATTGTAGGCCACCTTTCCAAGCTAACTTGGTATTACACCTTGGGCGAGACAGAAAAAAAAGCTAACTTGGCATTACAGCATGAGAGAGAGCAAACTTGGTGTCACACCTGGGGAGACACAAACTGATGTGGTTAAAAATCGAAGGTAATGGGAACGCCGTCAGAAACAACGCCGGCAGGTTGGCCTGCTTGGGCAAGCACGAGGAAGAGTTGGGCACGGCCAGCTACGGTCAAAGAGTTCTTCACATAATAGAGCGCCCCATTAACATCGAGGAGGCCTCTGACTCTGATCTGGTTGTAGAAGTAATAGGTCCCGGCGCTGAGGCCCGTTACAGTCTCGCCGGGAGCCAGACTGCGGTCGGTTACAGTGTCGCTTATGGTTATAACGTAGTCGCTGCCGTTCTCAACGTCTACAGTTGCAAAACTCAACTGAAACGTTGACGCCGATATAACTAGGATCATCATCAACAATAATAGCACGCTCTTGTTGGCCATCCTTCCAAATCCCAATCTGCTACACATTAACAAACCTAATTAGTAAGTACTTACAATCACTGGTGGGCAAATCCCAATCTGCAACACATTAACAAACCTAAATAGTGAGTACTTACAATTGTATATAGGAGCCAAGTTTGATTTATGCAACAGAAGTAGTGCTTACACTTAATGTATTTATCACCGCCCTAATTAAGCAAAGCAGGCTCGTAGTTGTTGATAGTTAACAGCTTATAATAGCTACTTGAACGCTGCAGAGTCCCTACTACCATATTATTTATAGAGCCATTTCTCTTTCATGTATACCTGGCTTGCTCGCTATTTTTTCGTGTGCCAGCTCTGTGGACAGATTTTGCACTCCACGTGATTCACGACTAGGTTTTCATATTTCACAAGCCCCTCATTTGTGCCCAAAGATTCGGCTCCATGGACACACAACTGGATTTCTTTACACTCCCACCACTAGCTTAGGTTTTTGATATTTAACAAGCCCCTCATTTGTGCTCGCTGTCCCTCGCACGATCTAGCCATCTCCTATAATCTACCTTCCTAAAAGAGCGTTCTAGTTCTCCACTTGGCTTATATTATTGCGTGTGCCTGGGCTTTTCTTCTCTTTCTACAATTAGGGGACATATGACCTCAATAAGGGACTCGTAACCGATAGTTTATGGAACCTCGAAAGTGATGAAAGTCTACCACGTCTAACTTGCCAGCTCTCTTTTTGCGAGTACCACTCGCTTTGCACTGTCAAGGGCGATAATCTCACAAATGCACTGGCTCACCACATTGAGAAACAAGCTTCAATACCAGTAAAGTTATGTCATACTTGGCACATACCCAATGCAGGATTGAACTAGGAGTAGTGGAAATAGCCTAATTTCGCATGCAAGCACCACGTTGGTAATGACACTTCCAAGCACACAGGTGAAATTATAAGATCAAGACTTGTGTCAAACAGGTGAAATTATAAGATCAAGACTTGTGTCAACACACCTGAAACATTGGCCTCATGAAAAAACCCCAAATATTCTACTCTACATTATTCGTATTAAGTCATGTTATCCCTTACCTTTCATAAAATGTGATTTGGGACAAGTGGAAGTAATAATGTTTTTGAGGAAGATCGAGAGTAAGCCCTTGATACCACATGAGGTAGTCTTGGTTGAGTTTAGGGCAACATCATTCGTCCTGTATACGCAATACCAAACGACGAGTCGACTACCGGACGTGCATGTTATAAGCTTTGAATGGAAGCCCTCGTAAACGGTGGCAGTAACTCTAACTGTCTTAGGTCAAATGAATCACAAGATTAGGTCATCCGTTCATAAAGTGCTCAACACTACCCTAGAGTCATACTAGAGTTCTTTTCCCTTTTCGGACTGAAAAAAAGACGAGGTAATCACAAATAAATTTGGTCTAGCTGCATACGTATCGGCACTGCCGAATGGCTTCCAATCTATTTACTCAATTTCCCATAATGTTCCAAGCAACACATAAGAATAAAATAAAAAAGTTTCTTCATGCGTTCCATTCCCGTGTGTTTGTGGGATTTTCTGATGCTGATGAGCAGGGGATGCCACCATTTGACGTGATAATATAGAAGCAACCCTCCTCTTCACTTGGTGCATTTATGGCAAGGGTAAACAACAAGAAGACATATCTTGCTTGCAAGCATATATATTTTGTGTTTTTTATGGTGCTTGGGCAAGATACGAATAACAATCAACATGTTTTGAAGGACATGCGCACAAAAGTTGTAAGGAGCTACCCTTCCACTTCACATTAGGCCAGAGTTCCTTTGTCTCCTTTTATGTTCTACTCCTTTTTAGTAGACCAAGAATACCTAGTATAGCACTATTTTGTGATGGTAGAAATACCAACATAGGCATCTCCATGTGGTAGAAATTTAAACTTTTTGAAGTTATCATGAAATACCCTCTCTCTTAGATTTTCCTAAAAACTAGCACTATAATGTTACTTGTTCTTGCCTCAGTACTAGCACTGGTATATTTTTTATGTTGTATTATTTGTAAATTACTTGTCATTCATGATCAACTTGTTCTTTGATGTTCGTAAATATAGGTGGTTTAGTATTCTGTTATGATTAATTACTACATTTGTACATATCCATACATCTTTTGGCTCACTCATGCACTGGTAAGTTGTCAACAACACAATCTGCTCGCTAACTCATGCTCGCTCCACAAACACACCCACGTTATAGTGATAGTCTAGAATTGTGACACATCATAGACTAGGTGGCTAAGTTCTCCACTAATCAAGGCACCTACCTATTGTGTATGGAGGTGAAGTAAATCAAGTATAGGTTAAGAGGAAAGTGGTTGTAGGTGGTAGTCTCTTGGTAGCCTATAAATCGAGCAAGCTCTCCTTCGCTTATGTGTGATTAGAGAGTGCTTAGTGGTGCAATCCTTATTGGTTAATATAATCATGATAAGTGATTCTTAGTTGATACCATGCTTCTCTATTAATCATTGTGTTTTGTCATTTTTATAATGGCTAAACTCATTCACTTAGTGCTAATTAACACTTTACGTGTTTATCTCGTATAGTGAGTACATTTTGCTTAGTGTGCTTAATCCCTATGTCCTTTAGTGGTCACCCCTCTTAGTTCCAACAAGTATCAATAGCCTTCTGCTACAAATTCTTCTCCTCCTTACTTTCTTCGGTTTACTATTAGGTCTAAGAGAAAACAGAAGTTTCCTATACTCATTGGTTTGTGATCTCCCTTGGTTAAAAAGTAGGAATCTGGTCCGTTTTTGTGAAATTGACATCCTCTTTTTTGTTGTTGACCACTTTGAATATGAGTGAAAATATATCCATCCATTTAGAAACAAAAATATCTAGACAATGTTCGTGTGCCATTATGTTTTCAGCATCTTGGCCACTTTTTCCACTACTGAGTAACTTAAATGATTTATGTTCAACTCTAATGAACTTGCTAGACAATGAGAGGTAATTGTATTATACATGCTTGAGAGGTTCATATGCATTAGATGAAAAGCAAATCCAACTACACTCTATTTGTAAACATCCATTTAGAACAAGGGACGTGTTGTAAAGGGAAAAAACAATGTGGCAAGCAAAAGAGTGGCAAAAAGAAGAAGAGGGGCACAATATGACATGAAATGAACCAATTGTGCTAGAGGGAAAATAGTGTAATTTCATGGAGATTGTTTTGTTTTTAAAACTTTTCTTAGTAACCAAGGGCTGGAAGAACCTAAAATGCTTGATGGAGTAAGAACTATCCGTATGCCCACTTTGCAACAAAGGCCTTGAACGTTAGACCTGGATTCTTTTTGGAGACAACAACATTATTGAAAATTGTGATTGTTATTGTAGGCCACCTTTTCCAAGCTAACTTGGTATTACACCTTAGGTGAGACAACAAAAAAGCTAACTTGGCATTACAGCATGAGAGACAGCACACAAACTGATGTGGTTAAAAATCGAAGGTAATGGGAACGGCGTCAGAAATAATGCCGGCAGGTTGGCCTGCTTGGGCAAGCAGGCGGAAGAGTTGGGCACGGCCAGCTACGGTCAAAGAATTCTTCACTGCATAAAGCACCCCATTAACATCGAGGAGGCCTCTGACTCTGATCTGGTTGTAGAAGTAATAGGTCCTGGTGTGCTGAGGCCCGTTATAGTCTCGCCAGGAGCCAGACTGCGGTTGGTTACAGTGTCGCTTATGGTTATAACGTAATCTCTGCCATTCACAACGTCTACAGTTGCAAAACTCAACTGAAACGTTGACGCCGATATAACTAGGATCATCATCAACAATAATAGCACGCTCTTGTTGGCCATCCATAGCTAGACATAACCCTTTTCATTTAGCTTAACGTTCTTCTAGAAATTTGATTTGGGGGATGAATTTTTTGGGACAATCAAAATCTTGAATGTAAAAATTTAAATTAATCATAAACTTGAATGTAAAAAATTAAACCAATCATAAACACTTTTTGGTTGAATGTAAAAAAATAAATAAATCATAAACTTGAATGTAAAAACTTAATCATAAACACTTTTACATTCTTTTGGTTGTTGTTAGAGCATGAAGAAGTTTAATCCAAAAAAAAACTCAAAAGATGAAAATTTCCAAGCAAACATAAAATCCCTAAACATAAACCACCTTAGGAGGCTCTGATACCAACTTGAAAATCAGATCTAAGGAGGACATACATTATCATTGATGATACTTTAGAAGCTCTTGTTTTGTAAATCCTTCTAGTGTCAATGGAACTTCTTTTGTGGTTGTCAATGGAACTTCGGTAAGGGTTAGGATCGGTCGGCCATGTATGGGCGCCCAAGTGTGAATGACCAAGTCACCTATAAGAGTCAAATGTAACCCTAAAATCCTCATTCTCATGTGTTGTGAATACAAGAGTGCTCTTGCCTTATCTCTTTGGTTTCCTTCTCCTGCGTGTGTGTGAGAGAGAGTGAGAGAGCAATCGAGCACTGTGTAGCGGCACGGCGGCGGAGAGGCGGTAGAGCGGCGATGGCGGCTCCTTCTTCACTGCGACGCGGGAATCCTTCAAGGCAGTGGTTGAGCGGTGAGTGACACATCCTTTGCATTCTGTTTGAGCTTCCTTCCCTGGTTGTATGCTTGCAGCCATTCGTGGCTCGCATACGGTGTTCGCGTCCCCAGCTACGACCTGTGCGGCAAAAGCGCACAACTGATATGCAGAAATTAGCATCCTTATATTATGCAAAAAACTTCTTTTTTAAGAGAAAAAGGATTTTCCTTTAACTATCGGCCTCTCTTTCTTTGCCTTCACCAAAAAACTGGGGTGTGGCACTGCTCTGCAGACCTACATAGACAACAGTCAAGCACGGATGTCGAAGCCAGAAATGGCTCACATAAACCGAGGGTACTCGAGTGTTATGGGCTACCACACCTCCCAAGAGGGAACTCCACACAACCGTAATCGTCGGGAGAAACAATAGACACAACAATTGTTGGGTACTTACCAATGCTTTAAGCTCATCTCCCTTGAGGCTCCCCAAGCTCACTTTGGAAGCTCCACTCCTTCGATCTCCACCTCCACGTTGTCACCGTGGAGTTGCTTGCACCACAATGCAAGGAAATCTACCTCTCACTCTTCCACACACATATGCATAGAAGAGGAACATGCACTAGAGCACACTCTCACTCTCACTCTCTCTCAAGACAAAATAAGAGCTCTCATAGCACAAAGGGGGATTGTGTCATTCATTAGAGAATTTGCCTTTTATACAACTAGCCCTTATTCAAGATAAGGTTTGAGTGGTAGAGAAGAAATTATAGAAAATTGTGTGTGGGAAGTGTGGGTGAGTACTTAGAGGAAAGCTACACTCAGTTTTACCTTTAATTTTGCTATTTTTGTCACCAATTCCTACAACGTGAGCTAGAAGGGGGTGACACGTTTTGTTCTGTTTTTCTAAAAATCATGAAAACTACAAAAATAAGGAGCCATTGGTTATTTTCATGACCTGCATTGCATCCCTCATCCTTGGCACAACTAGTTTGGATCATTTGGATAGCGAAATCATCCTTTAACCATCATTCTGTTGACGCGGTTGTGAACAAGTAAAAGTGCAAGAAACGTCTCACGACGTGAAACAAACCTTGCTACTTCACGGCGTGAAACAAAACCTGCTACTTCACGGCATGAAACACATTCCGCAATCAGCACTAGGAATCTCAGGTTTACCTTACTAAAATTAGGTTGCCTTATCGTAACACATTCAACAAAACAAAACTAAAAAATCTCTACTTCCCTGTTTTGCAGATGGTCTACCACAACAACCCTATCAAGCTTACCATACCATAGCTTCCGAGGACGGAATCTACATCAGGAAGGGGGGCATGTTAACCCATGGCGGACATTGAGACGTACTATGTTTTACGTCATTAATTTAAATATTATGAGTCATGGGCTGGGCTTGTATGCACCATATGTTAAGGATAAAGGGATTGGGTGATCGCCGATGAGAGGCGCATTCCTAAAAATTTTCTAAAAGCATGACTAAAGCTAATTTTCTAAGATCACTTGTATTGAACATTTGCTAATCACTTGAAGTAAGGTAGACACTACTGCAAGGTTATCTATGATTAATTTATTAGGTGGCTTAAAAACATGGTTATGATTTATTTTCAGTGGGGACATTTATTTGACTCAGACCACTAAAATTCATCTAGGTGTGTTTCTAAAATTAAATTTTCTAGTCTGTAATTCTTAGAAATTAAAGCAAAGTCATCAAGAGGGTATTAAATTCCTATTAATTCAAAAAATCTTATGTTTAAATATCTTTGAGGGCTTAAGGGAAAAGGCATAGCTTTTATGCATGCCTATGCATAAGTTTCTATGAATAGAAACCTTTTATGCATCCTTTTTATACATAGATGCTTATGCATGAGCTGTTATGCATGCATTAGCCTAATTCATGAGGCTTATGAATTAACGGAATGCATGAGCCTCATATGCATTCATAAGAATAAGGCTTATACATGAGCCTTATGCATTATCCTCATGCATTATGCTTATACATGAGGCCATATGAACTAGGTCCATGCATAATGCATGTATAATGCTTATGCATGAGCTGTTATGCATGCATCAGCCTAATTCATGAGGCTTAGGAATGAATGGAATGCATGAGCCTCATATGCATTCATAAGAATAAGGCTTATGCATAAGCCTTATGCATGAGGCTTATGCATTATGCTTATACATGAGGCCATATGAACTAGGTCCATGCATAATTCATGTATAATGCATAAGCTTCATGAATTAGTGTCATGCATAATGCATGAGGCACATAATGCATTATATTCCTCATGTATAATGCGTGAGGCATAGCATGCATAAGACTCAAACTTTAGGCTCATGCATTAGGCATGACCTGTGAGACTTGTGCATAACATGAGGCTAATTCTTGCATAGGTCTCATGCATTAGGTTAATACATGAGGGTTATGCATGCATTAGGTCAATAGGTGAGGCTTATGCAAACATTAGCCTCATGCATGCATGATCTCATGCCTCATGCATGAGGTTGATGCATGAGCCTCATGCATTAGCCCAAGCCTCATGCATTAGCCTAAGCCTCATGTATGCTAATCCATGAGGCGAATCCATAAGCTTAAGCATCACACATTAGCCTAAGCCATATGTACTAGTAGATAAATGAGGCTCTTGTATGAGGCTAAGACTCATAGATAAACCCTACAACGTAAATAAATACTAGAATATATAAAAATCTTAGAAGGAAAAAAAAACACAAGACTTGTAAGTCTTCACTTGAAGACATAGAAGGAGACCTTGGAAAATCAAACCAAGATGAAACAAATGAGTATACACATTAAATTAGTAGTAAACAACATTATATTACATGAGAAGTGGAAGAGGAGAAAAAAAGAAGAGGGGAAATCTCTCTAAACCTAACCCTAATAGAAAGCTCATGCCTGCTGCAAAACCCTAACCCTAGGTTCTAAATAAAAACCCTAACAGAGAGCTTTATATCAAAGATCTCTATTAGGGTTTTTATGTAAGAGCTAGGGTTAGGGTAAGATTCAAGAAAGAGGGGAATAACTTACAAGAGAGGGGAAAGAGACGCTTTCATGGAAAGCTAATTTACATAGGAGAGGAAGATGGAAATGGAGATTAAGCTTTCATGGAAAGCTTCTATGCATACGAGAGGGAGATGAAGAGCACATACCTTTCTTAATCATAGAATGGGATAGGTGAAAGAGATGGAATGGATACTTGTCTGCACAAAATTCCAAAGAGGTGAAAGATATTTAGGATGATAATGTCTTTCAATGGCAAAAAAAAAAGCAAAGTACACTTTTTGCAAGTCTCACCAACGAAATTTCACTCCTATTTTCCTTGTTCAAAAATAATTTTTCGTTTGCTAAGTAGCGAAAATAGCAATGAAATTTTGTTGCACACTATCTTTAAGAAGGCCTCAAATCCCTCATTGCAAAACACTTCTAAAAAATACTGCTATGCCTCGTGACATGTTGTGGTGTTTGTATTCAAAGTCAAATACCTATGGATGAAAATTCTCTTCTTCCATAAATTGGGTACCTTCATTCTTATTGTGGCTATGACTTATAGATATGGGGATAACTAATTTAAATTTTTTTATAACTAATTAAGAATTATTTAAGCACATGGTAATTGTTTAGAAAGAGATCAATAAGTCTAGAATGAGAAGAAGAAGAGAAGGTGGATGAAATCAAATTGTAAGAAGGTGGATGAAATTGAAAGAGAATGTAAATGAAATCAAATTGTAAGAAGGTGGATGAAATTGAAAGAGAATGTGGATGAAATCAAATTATAAGAAGAAGAAAAAGAAGAGAAGGGAGGATAAGACTAACAAAGTTGAAGAAAATAAGAAGAAGAGGTAAAAAAAGGAAGAGGGAAGGAAAGCTAGGGGAGATGAAAATAAGGTTGAAAACTAGAGGGGTCGCACATATGTTTACAATGGTTTGCATACATTCTTGCAAGATATTATTATTAAAGAGAAAGACATTTAGGAGAGATAAAATAGGCACGCAATGGGGAAAAAATATCCAAATCAATTGCTGATAGTTTTAGAAAACATGTTGTTCTTATGAGGTTTAAAAAATATTCCAAAATGTTTTGGAGTATAATTCACTACAAGGAAAAGTGACCGTAGACGCATTTATAGATGCAATTTGAAAATGTGGTTTAAAATATTACGAGCACGTTTATAAGCGCGTCTACCGAGAGGCGTCTATACGCGCATCTATATGAGTATAGACACACTTATAGATGTGCTTAT
The DNA here is from genome assembly GCF_041138505.1 of Cibotium barometz. Lineage (NCBI taxonomy): Eukaryota > Viridiplantae > Streptophyta > Polypodiopsida > Cyatheales > Cibotiaceae > Cibotium > Cibotium barometz. Next base: position 12,696,849 of record NC_141086.1, on the reverse strand, counting down.
AGCCTCCATTATTATATACGTGCATATAGACGTGCTCTGGAATTTTAAAAAATTTCCAGAGACGTACTTGTGCAGATGTAGAGCTACATTTTCTGCACATGCAGCTGCATTTTTTGCACAGGCAGCTCTCTGGTTTAAGGTTTTGCTTACATGTACTTAGACGAATCAAGATCAGCAAAAATATCAACATAAAAACTTAAATTAAAGATAGATATGCACAAAAAGATTTGTGAACACACTTCGAATATTGATTAAAGAAGATGAGAAATTACATTTTATATCCAAAAGTTTGTCCATACATGATCGTAGCCACATAAGGCTTGAATAAAAACATAGATATGCAAAATTTCATCTTATATCGAAGAAGTTGTCCATACATGATGGTAGTCACATTAGGCTTGAAAAAGAAACATAGTTGCATAAACCAAAACTATACATGAAGAAAAACTAGCGGGCAACTACTCGGAGGAATCATCACTCTCCGAGTCATCTGGTCCACCTTGTGCCTACACAAGTGAAGATATATACAAATAAAAATATAAAGTATTATAAAGGACGAAACATGTTTTGTAAATAAAAATAAAAATTATTACCTGCATTGGTGTTCTCCTTGCTCGATTGTATTGTTCGTCTCAGAGATGATCCCTTCATCGTGAAGGTAATCCCATGTATCTCCTCTACTCTGGCGAACGATGGTAGCCAGTGTCTACTGGGGTAGGATCTCTACCCACAATGTCACGCTACATCACAAGACAAACATTATAACACAACTCAAATAGAGAAAATACAAAGAAAAGACATGAAGTTGCACTATACATACAAACTCGGCCTCCCATGATGCACGACCTCTAGATCCGAAGTGCGATGATCCATATCACTCCATTTGTATTCGTCACGCTTGTCTTTGTTGCTGGTTCACTATTCGTTCTAACAGCTCCTTCTTGGCTTTTTCCACTCGCCCTTATGAGAAGTAGATGGCTTACCGTGTCCATTTTGATCGACATCTATTCAAGCTTTCTCCTCCTTTGCATGTCTCCTTACTATAGACCTTCTATTCTTAAGTATGTCTTTGATTTTGTGTTAAGCCTATCTACTGCTAATCCTTTGGTCATTGAGGATTAGGATACTTCTTGTGGATAACTTTAATGCAATCATCCACTAAGTTCTCCCTTTGCTGCTTAAAATGTATAAAGCAGTCTTTATAGAGTGTGTAAAAACTACTTGGTGCAAGTAGTTTACCACTTCCTTCACGAGAGTCATCAACTATGCCACCCACATCTGTGATATCATAATATGATATATCACCATGATGTGGTGGTGACTCTGAAGAACTGTCCCAACCCCCAAAGCACTACCCTAGGCATCCTCTATCTCCTCTACCTCCACTCTCAGTGCTCGTGCAGCTGAGGTACGACCGCCAATATCTCCACGACTACCCTCCCTAACGCGACAGCTGCCACTCTCATGAGAGCCATGATAACTGTGAGGCCTCACAGATCCTAAAGGTGGAGGTGTAGGAGATGCTGTAGCAATAGCTCGGACTGACGGATAAGGGGTGAATGTAAAGGCAGGTGAAGTACCTGGCAAGGGACTCTGTTGGGCTGTGGACCGCACTCTGTTGGGCTATGGGCCAGACCTGATATGGTAAAGGAGTGCCTCCTACATAGGCTACCAATTGCTCGGGGTTAGGAGTATAGCCAAAGATGCCCTCTACCTCCCTAGAAAACCATCGCTGAGACTTGATGAGAGCCTCAACTTGTGGGTATGTGGGACAAGAGCACGAGGACCCATGCCACATCTATACAAACAAATAGAATATTAAAAAAATATTATGCAAGCCTGAAGGTGAAGGTGTAGGAGATGCTCTAGCACTAACTGAGGTTGACAGAATGTAAAGGCAGGTGAAGTGCCTAGCAAGGGTAAAGTGCCTGGCAAGGGACTCTATTAGGTTGTGGGTGGACCTGATTGTAAAGGGGTGCCTGCTACATAGGCTGCCAACTGCTCAGGGGTGGGATTATAGCCAAAGATGCCCTCTACCTTGCTATCAAACCGTCGTTGAGACTCGATGAGAGCCTTAACCTATGGGTCTTTGGGACAAGACGACAAGGATCCATACCACATCTATACAAACAAAGAGAATATTAAAAAAATATTATGCAAGACTTATGCAAGATAGAGAAGCCTTATGCAAGCATTATGTTTAAAGTACTATGCATAAGCTTAAAACACTATGCATTATGTTTAAAGCACTATGCATTATGCAAGCCTTATGCAAGACGTTATTATGCAAGCCTTGCATAAAGGATTATGCATTAGGCCCTATGCATAAAGCATGCATGAGGCCTTATGCATAAAGCGCTATGCATAAGGCCTTAAACATGAGGCCTTAAGCATAAAACTATACATGAGGCCTTATGCATAAAGCTTATGCATAAGGTTTATGCAAAAAGTTATGCATGAGGCCTTATGCATAAAGCTATGCATGAGGGCTTAAGCATAAAACTATGCATGAGGCCTTATGCATCAAGCTTATGCATGAGGCCTTATACATAAAGCATTATGCATAAATCATGCATAAGCATTATTCATAAAGCATTATGCAAAAAGCTTTTGGCAAACCTACAAAACAAATCCCCAGCACCCAAGGGTGCAATAATAATGCTTTATGCATGCGGCCTTATGCATAATAAAGCTTTAAGCATAATGTTTTATGCACGGGGCCTTATGCATAAAGAATTATGCATAAGGCTTATGTAGAAAGCACTATGCGTGAGGCCTTAAGCATAGAACTATGCGCATGAGGCCTTATGCATAAAGCATACATGAGGCCTTATGCATAAAGCTATGCATGAGGCTTATGCATAAAGCATGTATAAGCATTATGCATAAAGCATACATAAAGCTTATGCGCAAACCTACAAAAAAAATCCTCAGCACCCAAGGGTGCAATAATAATAGAGGAAAGAGAGGAAAGCACTTACCTCTTTTTCGTGATGCTGAAAGAGAGGATTAGAGGACCTACAAAACTTACAAAAGGGTGAGGAAAGGATTAGTAATGCATACATATAAAAGCTTATGCAAGCTTTGCCGCTATGCAAGCCTTATGCAAACTACTCCGCTATGCAAACCTTATGCAAGCTATGCTAACGCTTATGCATAAATCATGCATGAGGCCTTATGCGCATAAAGCTTTAAGAATAATGCTTTATGCATGAGGCCTTATACATAATAAAGCTTTAAGCATAATGCAAGCCTTATGCATAAAGCTTATGCATAAGGCATTATGCATAAAGAACTATCTAAGCATGAGGCCTTAAGCATAAAACTATGCATGAGGCCTTATGCATAAAGCATGCATGACATCTTATGCATAAAGCTATGCATAAGGCCTTATGCATGAGGGGTGTGTGGGACAAGAGGACGAGGACCCATGCCACATCTACAAAAACACAAAAAATAATCAAATATTAAGAAAATATTATTAAATGAAGACTTCCCGGCTCTTTAAGTCAATTGACCCCAGGAATCATCTCATTCTTCAAAACTTTCCGGCTCTTTAAATCAAATATTAAGAAAATATTATTAAATGAAGACTTCCCGGCTCTTTAAGTCAATTGACCCCGGGAATCATCTCATTCTTCAAAACAAAAAAAATAAACAAACCAAGAAAATTTAAAAAAATATATAAACAACTAGTCCCAGCTCTTTAAGTCAAATAACCCCAAGAATTAATACATAGAGAATGCAATAACCACCACCTTAAATAAAATGAGTGTAAAAAGAGGCCTACCTTGGTTATTTGTGATTTTTGAGGTCAAGTATATAAAAATCTGTAAAATAGCCAAAAATAAAAAAAGTGAGCTATATAAACACTTGATTGTCTATAACAAAAAAAAAGGGTTCAAGAAGAAGAGCAAGAGCAAGAGAAAGAGCAAGAGCAAGAACAAGAAGAAAAGGAGCAAGAAGAAGAAGAAGAGAAAGAGACTCACCACAACCAAGGTATATATCTTCAAACTTTTACTCCACATTTCTTTATAAAGCAGATTTGTAGCCTCGTGATGAAGCTTGAGAGGGTTAGAAGCTTGAGAGGGTGATCGAGGATTAGAAATAGGGCGGGAAGGTTTTTGCAAGAACAGCGTTTTGCCCTTTTTGCATACTATCAAAATGCTCTCGGGTTTAATTTTCGGTCTTTTTCATCACACAGTGCGTGTCTATTTTAGTGTCTAAAAGTGCGTCTATCAACGAGTCTATAAACGCGTCTATTGTAGAATGGATGCGACGCGTCTATAAACGCAAAATAGAATAGTATTTACACACAGATAGAAAGATGGAAAATATTTTTTCTTGTCTGAATATGCAAGATGTCTGCATCAATTACAACATTCCTCCATCCATGGGTTCGCAATAAAGAAAGGGCATGTCATGTTATCCCTTCTCATTCCTCGGAAACATAAGGTAAAGAATATGGATATATATCTTGAACCCTTGATTGATGAGCTTGAGATACTTTGGAGAGGTATCCATGTGCATGACATATGTCGGCCTCCATCTTCACCAGACTTTCTCTTGAAGGCCATCTTTATGTGGACGATACACAACTTTCCTGGTTATGGTGAGTGTTCACGTGAGTCAAATGGGTTTCTATTCATGTTGATTCTTTATTATCATTGTACTAGTTTTTGACATGCTTAAATGTGTATGTTGTTTAGGTCTCTCCACCTCTGGATACCATGCATGTCCTATTTGTGGTCCATCATTGGTGGCATCTAGTCCAAAGAGCTTGAAGAAAGATATATATGAGAATCATCATCGATTTATCCCTCATCATCATCCCAAATTTGTTCGTTCTTGGATGGGAGTCCCTCCACATCCACTAAACATGGAAGATTGGAAGGCATTATGGAATGGAGTGGAAAGTCCTCCTCCCCCTAGCATGAATAGGTAATATATCTTTGCATAGAATTCCAATATAAGCTTTTATTTGAAAAGATAATCCTCTTAGTATTTGTTATTATTTGATAAGGTACTCTATCTTCTTTCGCCTACCATATTGGACGAGCCTCAAAATCAACCATCTTCTTGATCCAATGCACATATTCAAGAATGTGACCTCTAACATTCGGGAGCACTTGAGAGGAACACGGGACTCCTTGCTTATAAGAGAGGATCTACAAATCATAGAGAGGATGCAAAGAGCTTGTCCACGAGAGGGACCAAATGGGAAGACAATTCTACCTCGAGCACCTTGGATATTGAAAAAGAAGGAGGAGAAGTTGGTGAAAAATGCCATTACTACATTATGTACTCTAATGGGGTGCATGAGGTTCTTAAAAGGTGCCTTCACAAAGACAAAGAAGAGAGGTGTTGAGCAATTATATGGATTGAAGTCCCACGATTGGCACAAGATACTTTAAGTAAGTGAAACATTGAAGTTGTACATATTTAACTTGTTCAATCATGATGTATCTAGTCATGGTGTATTGTTTATAGCTTATTCTTACAACAAGCATTTCTAATTGTACATCCCATGAAGTGCGAGAGACGATTTATAATACAGGGGAGCTTGTGAGTTTTGTACCCCAAACCCTCATAGCCAATTTTCTACACGCGTTTTCCTCAAAATGATTTGTTTATTGTTTTGCATTGTAGATATGTGAGCTCAAAGGAAATTGATCCATCTACACTTGACTATGCAAGGGTCATGGCAGTGGAGGTGGTTTGTTTGGTGGAGGAGACATTCCCACACAATTAATTCTCACAAGCCAACTACATCTTATGGTTCATTTAATTGATTAGATTTCCATATGTGGCACTGTGCATGCTCGATGGATGTTCTTTCATTTCATGATTGATGGATTTTATAAGGCAAAATGCAAAGCCTCAAGGTAGTATGGCTGAGAGTTGGTTGGTACAAGAATCACTTGTTTATATCTTAGAATACCTTGTCGAAGTGAATCCCTCTCTCCCTCACCTATGGAGCAATGAAGAAGACTTGAGGATGACCTGTCATGTTTCTCAAGGAAAGGGAAAGACTAAAGTCATGGATACAGAGATGCATAGTAAGCTTAATACTTTTGTGTGCTTAATAGAGTGATGTGATGAAAAGATGGGTGGCAAAGTATGAGGATAAAAAGGCAAGAACACAAAGTGAAAGGTCGCCATTCTGCAAGCACCATGGAGGTAGTGTGCCATACCCCGAGCACCTACAATCACTTTCCAAGCATCTTGATGTAGATTAGCTATATGAGGAGATGGAGAGAGTGGCGCAAGACGAAAACATGCATATCACATTGGAGGAGTGGGAGTATGCCCAAGGATGCTTCAAAAAGGTAAACAAACTTGTGTTCTCAATCATATTTTAGTATATTAAAATTGCGAAAATTTATTTTGAGGTATTTACAAATTTTTTTGTCTTGGTATAGTGCACAATGTTTAATGCTTTGTGGTCGGAGGGTAAACATTTTTGCACACAAAGGATTGATGAGAAGAGGAACACCCAAGATTGTGGGGTAATTGCAAGCTTTGAGGGAGCCAATGGAGCCATGGATGATTATTGTGGATTGATCCAAAATATCATTAAGCTTGACTTTCAAAGCTTCTTTGTATATATTTTGGATGTCAAGTGGTTTAAGGATGTGGTGGAAAGAGGTTCTAATGCAACAATCTACACGTGTCATGCAAGTGGCTTTGTGACCATTGAATGTACAAAGTTTTGGCAAGGAAAGGATGGGACTCTAGTGTTACCACAACATTGTGAACATGTACTACATATAATTATTGGTACAATATCTACATTTACAAATAGTAGAGATGTAATTTTTTTGTATGATGTATCTTTGTGCTTGAATAAGGTTGTGTATCAACCAATAATTGACAATAAGAGATGGTGGCATATAATCCCAATCTCACCATGTTCAAGATCCATTTATAGTACATTCACCCACATTGAGCATATCGAGGAGCATGTCAACTCAACTATGGAGGGAGATAGCTTGGAAAACATTGATGATGATCGTGCCATTTGAGATGATGATCGTTCTATTGAGATGATGATATTGCCTCTCATAGTGATGATTCTAGTAGTGGGAATATTGATCTCTTTGTATATTTGGATATAGGCATGGACATTGTGATAGATACTTTAGCAAGGGTTGACCTCATTGAAGATGAGGTTGAACTCTAGTTTTTTCATTATACTTTTATTATGGCTATGGTCTTCCTTTTGGTTTTTTGTTATTGGTGGTTGATTGTTGTTTTATTAGTAATTCATAATTATAATTAGAGAAATGAGACATGGATAATATGATATGGATTTGTGCACTTTGAAATCGACAAGACTGACAATGCATGCGAGTCTTGAAAATCACCTTATTTATGTGTTCTCCACATCAGTCCATGGCCTTCCAATATGTTTATTATCGAAACTACAATTAGACAAATGAGACATAGATAGCCCGATATAGATTTATTGTGATATGTTGCTATTATGTTTTTGAGATTACATGTAAGATTTATGCGTTTTTGAGATTACATGTAAAAATTTATTATGATATGTTGGTTTTCATGACATTACTTAATCATTCACCTTTGGACTACTTTTCATGGAATTACTTGATATGCCCAAGCCTTTACATGTATCCAACCGTGAAGATTCAAGATTTTTTTAAAAAGCTTCACTTAGATGAAAATATGTGGGGATTGAATCATTGTCCTTTGGATTGTTTTTCATGGCATTACTTGATATACCTAAGCCTTTGCATGTATCCATCCCTTTAACCACATTACTTGATTTACCTATTTTTTCTCTCTTTCCTTGCAAATATGCTTTTTGGAGATTCATTTGTATATAAATGCACCAAAAAATCATGCATATTATCAAAATCTTGTGCACATAGTTCAACAAATGATATTTTTAGGGATTGAAGATTTTGTTTTTCTTTGCAAGGTCCACAATTCTAACTACATCTATAAGCGAGTCGTCTAGTTTAAAAAGAACTAGACACGATTATAGACGCCCACGTACCTTGCATCTATAATCGCATCTATAAGCGGGCCAAAACTCGCGTCTAGTTTCAAAATAACTAGATGTGATTATAGACATGTTTATAGATGCGATTATAGATGCCCATGTACCTTGTATGTCTATAAGAGCATCTAGTTTCAAAGGAACTATATGCGTTTATAGATGCAAGTATAGACGCGATTATAGATGCCCCCATAACTTGCACGTCTATGCTTGCTTTATGTTATTGTGATCCTTTCACACACGATCCTTTTGATGAAACACATTCTTTTATGACTATGTTCAAGAAGAAAATCTACAATCCTTAAAAGAAGAAGAAAAACTTAAAACACTTTGTATGAGTTTGGGTGTAGGTGTGTATAGTAGGGTCCAGATCCCTAAATTGGTTTTCTAGAGTTCCACATGGAATGTTAGAACCATGCACCATTTCTTTATTGTTGGTTTCAAATTAACTAATTTTAATTCCTTGTCCTAGTGGCTATGCATGGATCCGCTCCCTTTGTTTTTGTTTAGCTCGTCATTGCCATTTTACGTTAGGGTGATATTGTGCTTTCTCATCATTTTCTTTCATTGTTTCATGTTGTTGGCTTGAAGATCTCTCCCTCTCTCCCTCTCTCTCTCTCTCTCTCTGCCCCCCCCTTACGGTCTTTATATTGCATATTTGGTCTCATAAGGTCATTTTGGTATTTTTTATGTGTTACTAAACTCTCTCTCTCTCTCTCTCTCTCTCTCTCTCTCTCACACACACACACACACATTCATAACCATTTTCTAAACACAGTCCATATTTTTCCCTTGATTGCACAATAATTGTAAGCCTAAAGTTCATGTTACAGATGCATAAAATGGACCATGATATAACCATATTTGCAAGGGAATCCTTTGGGTAAGAGATAATTCAAACTAACCCAGGACAAAGTAGTTTAACATAGGAAAGTCCATTTACATTACCTTCCTCTACTGAGTCCAAGTACTTACTTTGTATTACCTTCCACTTTGGACTCCAAGTCATTGTATTCACTACAAGAGAATCATTGTCTTTCGGCGCTTAGTTTCCACGCCTGGTCGTGTCGTTGATAAGTGTATCAAAATAGGCGTCAAAATATGCGTTGAAATAACAGTCCAAATATGCATGGAAAAAGTCATCGAAATAAGCGTTGAAATTTTTCTTTTGAAAAAAAATTGAATTTATATATAATATTTGCTGGTTCCCATGTTGGGGTGTGTTTTAGCCTTCTCTTTCTACCTCTTTGCAAGCATATGTGTCTATGAGAGAGAGAGAGAGAGAGAGAGAGAGAGAGAGAGAGACAAAGAGACAGAGAGCTAGAGAGAGAGACAAAGAGAGAGAGATGATCGGAGAGAAAGAGATAGATAAAGAGAGACAGAGAGAGAGAGAGGGGGGCGGAGCCAAGGGAGAGACGAGGGTATAACTTCCATCACGCTCTTTGAAGGAGAAAAAATGCTAGCTCCTCCTCCTCATCACTCACTAAGATGCAATTAAGAAAGTGTTCTATTTTACAATGAAATTAGATTTCATCATCAACTTGCTCGTCCTTAGCGAGATCCATGGCTCCAAATAAATCTATTTCTAGAAATACTCCATCATTGTTGTCAATTGGTGGAACCGGTTTTCTTATATTAGTAGAAGGTAATTCATCCATGTCCTCATCCTCTTTTAGCTCTAACATGAGAGCTGTCGATGTATCATGATCATACTCAGCTTGAATCTCTCCATCTTCTGGATTATCTCTAGTGTATATTTCTCGTTCAAGATATATTTTCTCAATGAGTATACCTTCATCTGCTGATCCTAATCCTGTGTGAGCCTCACCTACTTCCTCAACTAGTATGTCTTCTTCTTGTTCTTCTTGTTGTTTAATAGGTGCTAGTGGTGTATGCTAAAGCATCACATGATCTGGAGGGAGTTCCTCAGCATCTGGCAAATAGTCAACTGCTACTTTCACCTCTTCAAATATTTGTTTTCCACGTGGATTTATTTGGATCACAAATAACCATTTATGATCTATCGGGTCTTCCACAAAGATGACTTGCTCCCAGTGCTCTGGTGTAGCACAAATGTGTCCCTTTGGTCAGTCCATATCTTTGTGGATTCTACTTGAAGAAATCCACACTTGTCTTTGTGCCCCTTGAGTTACCAACTTGAGCCATTTCACATAAAAAATCAACATATCAAACTTTCTAAATCCAAGCTTGATAATATCTTGGATTGCTCCACAATAATCTAGCATGCCTACTTCAGTATTGCCATCACTTGCACTTGAACAACTTTCTTGCATGAAATTAGCCTTCACACCACAATCAAATGTTGTTCTCTTTTTATCTATTCCTTCTACTCAAAAGTGAGGTCCACGTGACCAAATCACCCCAAACTTATGATACTGCAAACACAATAAATGAGTACTTTTATTGTATAAATTTAGGAAAGCACAAAATAAAAGACAATGCGCATATATCACTAACTCAAATACATGGAAATCACAACCATATGCAAGCTCGTCCTCCTCATCACTTATTGATTCACCATTGCGTTAACTTGTAGTATGGTTTGCTAGAGCCATTTATTAGAACTTAGAAGGAAAGTCTGGAAGAAGTGCAAGTTCTATTGGGGACGGTAGTGTGTGGGCTGTTCGACTCCTTCTAAAACTCAAATGAGCTTGGTCCCTCTAAGCCTTCACCAAGTTATATCTCTCAATCCATTTATCCATAGCATGTGAGTTTAAGATGCAAAATTTATTGATCTTCTCATGCAATGCTACATCCATTGTTCTCACAAGGCCTTTCCCTTGTGGCTCTTCCCCAACTAGTTGATCATCTTCTTCTTGTGTCCATAATCTTGGCATATCGGGATCAGATGTAATGAGAAATTTAGTTATATATACAAGTGATTCTTGAACAAGCCATCTCGCTGCCATACAACCTTTAGGATGAGCTCTTTGATGATAAACAAATCCTTCAAGTGTCTTCATAAATCTCTCTAAGAAAAACATCCATCGACTATGGACAAGGCTATGGACAACCCCAGCCACAGTAACTTCATCAACCACATAAACTAGCAAGTGCAATTGAATGGTTAAAATACTTGTTGGAAAGTATTTCTCAACCATTGTAACAACCTCGATGGAGTTTAATGGTGCTGCTTCCAATGTGTCTCTACTTATCTCTTTCCTTGATATCCAACGTACCACTGCACCAATTTTATAAATTATTGCTCTAATGTCCTCATTGAGGCAATCCTTGATGGCTATAGGAATCACGAATTGCAATAATTTGTGCCAATCATGACTCTTCAAGCCACTAAGTTCATCGTCCTTTGTAAATGCTCCCTTCAAGCAATGCATACATCCTATAGGGGTACGAAACTCACTAATGCACTTCTTTACATGCCGTTGCTCATCCTTTGTCATGACCCAAGGTTCTTTTGGTAGCTTCACCTTTCCATCTGCTCTATTTTGGGCCCATAAGTGGTGCATACGTTGAACCTCTTGTAAATCATCTCGTTGTGCATTGCTCTCCTTTTCTCCTGTGATCCAAAGCACCTCGGCTATATTTTTGAAAATGTGCATTGGGTCAAGAAGATGGTTCACTAGAAGGCCATTCAAGTATGGAAGTTGATGGAAAATGGATAGACGTTTCATTCCTGGAGGTCTACAACAAAAAAGAGGATGTTAATTTCACAAAAACGGACTAGATTCCTACTTTTTAACCAAGGGAGATCACAAACCAATGAGTATAAGAAACTTCTATTTTCTCTTAAACCTAATAGTAAACCGAAGAAAGTAAGGAGGAGAATAATTTATAGCAGAAGGCTATTGATACTTGTTGGAACTAAGAGGGGTGACCACTAAAGGAGATAGGGATTAAGCACACTAAGCAAAATATACTCACTATACGAGATAAACACGTAAAGTGTTAATTAGCACTAAGTGAATGAGTTTAGCCATTATGAAAATGACAAAACACAATGATTAATAGAAAAGCATGGTATCAACTAAGAATCACTTATCATGATTATATTAACCAATAAGGATTGCACCACTAAGCACTCTCTAATCACACATAAGCAAAGGAGATCTTGCTTGATTTATAGGCTACCAAGCGACTACCACCTACAACCACTTTCCTCTTAACCTATACTTGATTTACTTCACCTCCATACACAATAGGTAGGTCCCTTGATTAGTGGAGAACTTAGCCACCTAGTCTATGATGTGTCACAATTCTAGACTATCACTATAACGTGGGTGTGACTGTGGAGAGAGCATGAGCGAGCAGATTGGGTTATTGACAACTTACGAGAGCCAAAAGATGTATGGATATGTACAAATGTAGTAATGAATCATAACAGAATACAAAACCACCTATATTTACGAACATTAAATAACAAGTTGATCATGAATTGACAAGTAATTTACAAATAATACAACATAAAAAATATACCAGTGGTAATACTGAGACAAGAACAACATTATAGTGCTAGTTTTTAGGAGAATCTAAGACACAGGGTAATACTGAGGCAAGAACAAGTAACATTATAGTGCTAGTTTTTAGGAGAATCTAAGACACAAAGTATTTCATGATAACTTCAAAAAGTTTAAATTTCTACCACATGGAGATGCCCATGTTGGTATTTCTACCATCACAAAATAGTGCTATACTTGGTATTCTTGGTCTACTAAAAAGGAGTAGAACATAAAAGGAGGCAAAGGAACTCTAGCCTAATGTGAAGTGGAAGGGTAGCTCCTTACAACTTTTGTGAGCATGTCCTTTAAAACATGTTGATTGTTATTCGTATCTTGCCCAAGCACCATAAAAAACACAAAATATATATGCTTGCAAGCAAGATATGTTTCTTGTTGTTTACCCTTGCCATAAATGCACCAAGTGAAGAGGAGGGTTGTTTCTATATTATCACTTCAAATGGTGGCATCCCCTGCTCATCACCATCTAGAAATCCCACGAACACACGGAAATGGAATGCATGAAGAAACTTTTTTATTTTATTCTTATGTGTTGCTTGGAACATTATGGGATATTGAGTAAATAGATTGGGATCCATTCGGCAATGCCGATATGTATGCAGCTAGACCGAATTTATTTGTGATCGCCCCGTCTTTTTTTTTCACTCCAAAAAGGGAAAAGAACTCTAGTATGACTCTAGGGTAGTGTTGACCACTTCTTGAATGGATGACCTAATCTTGTGATCCATTTGACCTAGGACAGTTAGAGTTACTGCCGCCGTTTACCAGGGCTTCCATTCATCAAAGCTTATAACATGCGCGTCTGGTAGTCGACTCGTGGTTTGGTATTGCGTACACAGGACTAATGATGTTGCCCTAAACTCAACCAAGACTACCTCATGTGGTATCAAAGGCTTACTCTCGATCTTCCTCAAAAACATTATCACTTCCACTTGTCCCAAATCACATTTTATGAAAGGTAAGGGATAACATGACTTAATACGAATAATTTAGAGTAGAATATTTGGGGTTTTTTCATGAGGCCAATGTTTCAGGTGTGTTGACACAAGTCTTGATCTTATAATTTCGCCTGTGTGCTTGGCAGTGTCATTACCAACGTGGTGCTTGCATGTGAAAATAGGCTATTTCCACTACTCCTGGTTCAATCCTACATCGGGTATGTGCCAAGTATGACATAACTTTACTGGTATTGAAGCTTGTTTCTTAATGTGGTGAGCCAGTGCATTTGTTAGATTATCGCCCTTGAGAGTGGTGCTGTCGCATAAAGAGAGCTAGCAAGTTAGATGTGGTAGACTTTCATCACTTTCTAGGTTCCGTAAACTATCGGTTTATGAGTCCCTTATTGATGTCATATGTCCCCTAATTGTAGAAAGAGAAGAAAAGCCCAGGCACACACAATAATATAAGCCAAGTGGAGAATTAGAAGGCTCTTTTGGGAAGGTATTATAGGAGATGGCTAGATCGTGTGGGGGACACCGAGCACAAATGAGGGGCTTGTTAAATATCAGAAACCTAAGCTACTGGTGGGAGTGTAAAGAAATCCAGTTGTCTATCCATGGAGCCGAATCTTTGAGCACAAATGAGGGGCTTGTGAAATATGAAAACCTAGTCGTGAATCACGTGGAGTGTAAAATCTATCCACAGAGCTGGCACACGAAAAAATAGCGAGCAAGCCAGGTATACATGAAAGAGAAATGGCTCTATAAATAATATGGTAGTAGGGACTCTGTAGCGTTCAAGTAGCTACTATAAGCTGTTAACTATCAACAACTACGGTCTTGCTTTTTGCTTAATTAGGGTGGTGATAAATACATTAAGTGTAAGCACTACTTCTGTTGCATAAATCAAACTTGGCTCCTATATACAATTGTAAGTACTTACTATGTAGGTTTGTTAATGTGTTGCAGATTGGGATTTGCCCACCAGTGATTGTAAGTACTTACTAATTAGGTTTGTTAATGTGTTGCAGATTTGGATAGCCTTTATGCATAAAATCTCATGCATAAGCCTCTCTGCATAGAAACTCTTGGGGCTCTATGCGTAATCCTTATGCTTAGGCTAATTCATGCATATGAGAATCATATTCTTATCTAATCTCTTATGCATAAGGGGAGTATGCAAAAGGCTTATTCATATACCTAGTAGGTTCATAGGCTCCTGCATATAACAATTGTGCAAAACCCCCTTTTACATAAGGGGACACCCATACATATGTCGACAAAGATATATATATGTATGTTGACGAGGTGAATATTGTAATCTGTTACTGGATCTCATTGCTGACGAGCTGGTCCCAACAGGGAGTCCAGAGTGGTACTGTTTTTGTGAAACAAAAACAAGGGATTGAATGGAAATTTTGAATTATGAAATCTCTGATCATATCTGTTTTGTGAATGGATTATTTTTATATTAAAGTTTTAAAGAGGAGTGTGTGCGTATCTGTTTTCTAAAGCTAAAGTTAAGAAAGGCATTTCAATTATGGGTAGGTGAGTACTTGTTTGGTTCTACCGATTCCAGTGGTAGGGTGGTGGCTAACCCAGGGGCTGGATGGGGTTAGGCTGGAATCAGTGGAGTTTTAATAATCAAACTGAAAAATCTTAGGATTACGCTAGGATTTTAGTAGTTAGTTAATTCCCTGATGAATTTCTCAATTGAGTGGATCAACGGTTGTGCCTGATCTTGGTTTGGAAAAAAGTATTGAAATTGCTCAGATGATCAAATTATATCAGTGATAGTTTCCTTCTATATCTAGTTTATTGAGGTGAAGGATAGATTAGATTTGATCTAGTTTAGAAAAATTCGTTAAGAAAATTCAAAAAGGTAAAATCGTCCCCGCTTTTCAAGCATGGAAAATTTTCTTGGTTTCGGTTTTCGGAGTGACCACCAGCCTAGTCTCATGCCCGGACATTCGTGGGTGAGGCCCCGAGTGAGAAACCCTGCCTCGCGCATGAGGGGGCTACTTCCGCTGCTATCAACTACCGGGAGTCCTGCCGGTGCACGGAGGGGGGGCAGAGGGATCTCAGAGTGCTTGGGCTCTGGGTTGCCGAAGATACCCATGCGCTCGTCGAGGAAGAAAATGGAACAAGGTGTTAGAGTTGTTTTCTGAACTCGGGCATGGATCTCGTTGATTGTCCCCTTGTTGGTCCTCAACGGATGAGTCCATGGCTCTTTTATATGGATCTATTGATTGATCTTTTTCATTCTTCAACGGAGAGTCCATCTGGATTTTTATAAGTGGATATATTTTCGGGTACTATGAGCTAGGAACTATTGAAAAGGCCCCTGAATGAAGAGGTGGTGAGCGTTCTGGTTGCCAATGATGCCATAGATACATCGATAAAGGAATGATTGGAAATTGGAATTCAAGCTAGATATTTTGGAGGATTATGATCAGTGATACTATGGATTCATTAAAAGATTGTTTTAAAGACAGCTGAATGTGTGAAAAAGGCAATTTCATATTGGGTGTGTAAGTAGTGTGACTATCTTGAACTTTGCTTGAAGCGCCAGCTAGGGGGCCTGGGAACTCTTTTCCCTGGTACCCGAGGCAAAACATAACTAAATTCCTAAATCGATCCTATCACTACAATGGTTGGGCGGTTGGCTAACCCATGGGATTGGATGGGGTTAGGCTAGATTGATGGATCCCTGAAATGAGACTCAATTATGTTATGGTACGATGGATGAAGTAAATCTCGAATGGTCCTTGTTCTATGGAAAAGAACCAACGACTGTGCCTTTTGAGATGAGGAAAAAAGGGTTGGTCTCTATGATCCAAGTGCAAGTCTTTTCCTTGATCTGATCATGTGACTTATGGGTTCGATCGGATTAGTTTGGTTAGTTAAGGCTCTTGACTACGTTAGAATAAAAATATCCTAGAGGAATTGCTCGTGATTTCTGGGCGAGGGAAGTTTTTTCGGGTTCAGTTTTGGAAGAACCGAGAGATTAGTCTCTTGTCTGGATATCCGTGGTCGAGGCCCCGAGTGAGAGAGCTCTGCCCTGCGCAGCAAGAAGTGCTACTTCCGTTGCTAGCACCCCCATTTTTGTTGTGCGAAGGGGGCAAGGATCTTTCAATTCCTCCCTCCAGCTTTTGAGGTGTAAAGATGTAAGAACCTCCCCTTCTATTCTTGACATTATTCTCCTCTCTAAAATAGAAGAAAGATCTTGTTTTACCCTGTTTTGGCCTAGAGAGAGAAATTATCTAGAGAGAGATAATCCAAAATGGTGATATCTTTGGATATAAAAATCCTCCTAGTGTCTAAAATGGATTCCCCTGAAACAGAAGTTCAAAATGAACTTTCCAATGTGCATTAGGAATTAATTAAAAATGTGTATAAGGGACCTTAGCCTAAGGGTCTACATTTTCAGAAATTTCTAGATTATGGTCCAATTAAGGTTCCAATGGACCAATTGGATTAATCCAAGTGTTGGGATGACATAAATCCAAAGAATAAAAGAAAATACCCAAAAATGAGTAAATGCTCACATAAGATGAAGAGTTGACTGAGTACAAGGTTTATTAGATAAAAATTATGAGATATTACTAAAAATTATGAGATATTTTAGAATAATGATGCATTTTTGACACCTTGGTAAGGAGAGGGGGACTATTGAGTAAGGAACCTTTTTCACATGTGTGGAAGGGTTTTTAATTTCAAAAAATTGTGATATTTTTATCTCCTCTCTCCTGGATCAAACCAAATCAAAAAGGGAGCCAAACTGGTCTAAATCTTGTCCGAATTGAGTCAAACTGAACCTCAAAAAATTCTATAACCTTGTTAGACTTGGTTAGTGGCCTCTCTCACCTAAAAATAGACCCTTAGTCCTTTGTTAAAAAATATTGGAGCTATACTATGCCAGTATTATATTAAAATAATTATATTTTCTATTATTCCTTTAAATTTTCCTCTCTCTTGGGAGCTTCTAGCTCTCTCTCTCTACAACAACTCTTGGATTTTCTCTTCTCCTCTTGGTGGACCAATTGATTGGTCGAGGGCTTCACTGCTAATAGAGAATCAAGCCAAACTTGGAGGTAAAATCAAATTTTATGGTTTTTTTCAATTTATCTCAATAACTTTCTTCTTCTCAACCCCTCTCAAGCTTAAGAAGCTTTCTAAATAATTGTTTTAATTAAAATCAAGATTGTCCTTAAGGTCTTAATGTTTAATTAAGAGAAAGTTAATCTTATGCTTATTTGTAATGCTTTCTTTAAGAAAATCTCTCTCTAAAAGAATAGCCATCTTTATGGCTAAATCCCTTGAAAAGGGATGCTTCTCAATGATAGTCTCTTAATTCAAAGCTAAACGCTAGGCTTGATAAGCTAGAGATTAAGAAAATGATATTTTTATGATTTTATGTCAACAAAATAATGGTTTATTCTTTTAGATTATTGATAAGTAGTTAAAAACTACTTTGATTGATTCTAAATGAGAAATAGATTATCCTATCAATTTGGGAAAAGAGAAATAATGAAATTAGCTTAATCTAGTGGAACAATCATAATTAAGTTTATGATTAATGTTAAAATTATGATTTAAATTTATAGTTTGATTTTAAGTATAAAAGAGGAACTACTATCATATTTTCATTATAAGCTTTTATTCTTTAGATTTTTTTTAGAATTATCAATTATAGCAGCAAAGCTATGGCAAAAGTTTTAAAAAATAATACATAATGCATAATGCTAAAAGAGGACTTCCTACCATATTCTAGGATTGGACATCCTATGCAAAAAGAATGATTTTCATCATATTCATAAGAAATATATTTGTAATTATGCATAATTAATTGATTATGAGAAAAGAGTAAATTTTGGTAAATTTATTTTTATACAAAAAGAGGAATTCCCATGATAATTAAGATCCAAGTAATTAAATGGTAAAAGTGAAATTTTTGGTAAATTTATTTTTATGCAAAAATAGGAATTCCCATGATATTTGAGATCCAAGTAATTAAATGGTAAAAGAGAAAATGTTGGAATAATTCAAATTATGAGTATTTATCAAAAGTGGAATTTTGAGCAATATTAATTTTATTAGAAAATACGGGTAGAATTGATTTTTGTAAATCTCATGAATCTTTTACTCAAAAAGAAGAATGTTGAATATATTTCACTTGAGAAATTTGAGAAAGAATATGAAAATATCCACCAAGAAAAAGTACCTTTAACTAGGCCAAGCAATTGGCAGAAACTTAGAAAAGTCTCATCGGTATGGAAAATGGAAAACGGTACTAAATGTGAATGCGATGTGATAAGATGTGAATGCGATGTGATAAGATGTGGATGAGATGTGATAAGATGTGAATGTGATGTGATAAGATGTGAGTGGATGTGATGAGATGTGGAAGAGATGTGATGTGATGTAAATGGATGTGGACGTGGATGTGATGAGATGTGGATGTGGATGTGATGATATGTGATAAGATGTGGATGAGATGTGATAAGATGTGGATGAGATGTGATAAGATGTGAATGTGATGTGATAAGATGTGAGTGGATGTGATGAGATGTGGATGTGATGATATGTGAAAGGATGTGATGTGATGTAAATGGATGAGAATGAGATGTGATGTGATGTAAATGGATGAGAATGAAATGTGATGATATGTGAAAGGATGTGATAATATGTAAATGGATGAGAATGAGATGTGAAAGGATGTGATGATATGTAAATGGATGAGAATGAGATGTGGTGTGATAGTTGTGCATGTAAATGAATGGATGGATGTGGATAGATGTGAATGTGAATCAATGAATGGATGTGGATGAATGTGATGAGTTGTGAATGGTGTGGTGTGATATGGATAGATGTGGATGTGATGTAATGTGGATGGAATGAATGAGATGTGATGTGGATGGATGTGAATGAGATGTGATAAAATGAGGATGGATGTGACGACATTTGAATGAATATGGGATGTGAATGAGTATGATGGATGTGATGTGGACCTGGTTAGATATGAATGGATGAGATATGATGTGGATAGATGAGATGTGACGTGATGTGGACTTGGGTAAAAGCGAACGGATGTGAAGTGATGTAAATAGATATGAACGGGATGTGCTGATATATGGATGTGATGTGGATCTGAACGAATGTAGATGGATGTGATGTTATGTGGATATGTTGTGATGTGATGTGATGAGGATAGATGTGATGAGATGTAATATGATGTGATTGGATGAGAATGGATGAAGGACGATGGGGATACATATGATGTTATGTGGATATGTTGTGATGTGATGTGATGTTATGTGGATATGTTGTGATGTGATGTGATGAGGATAGATGTGATGAGATGTAATATGATGAGATGTAATATGATGTGATTGGATGAGAATGGATGGACGATGGGGATACATATGACTGGATGTGGAATAAGCAATGTGAACTGATGTAGAAGAATGTGGAATAACAAGAAATGATGTGGAACAATGTCGAAAGATGAGAATTTGTTAGAAACTATATTTAAGAAACCTGTTTTTAAATGATTGTTTTATTTCAAGAATGCTGGGGAAGCATTTTGACCGTCTTATGACTGAGATCGTGGAGACCTAAGTGAAAAAGTTGCAGCAGCTGACAAAGAGTCAATGGAGGACGTCTCGCGTAGCACGGTCGGCCGAGGTCTTGACCAACCTCGGTTGGATTTAAATGGTGAGCTTCCGGTAGGGTGGATAAGGGACCAAGGGAAAGGTCTATGAGTGAAGTGCTAGGGGACCTACGAAGGAGCCTAGGGTGCTAACCATACGGTGCTCAGGCTCTGGGTCGTCAAAGATACCCACGCGTGCATCGGGGAAGAAAATGGAACAAGGTGTTAGATTTGTTTTCTGAAGTCAGGCATGGATCTGGTTGATTGGCCTTGCTAGTCCTCAACAGATGAGTCCATGGCTCTTTAAAATGGGTTTGTTTGCCTCTTCTTAGATTGCAGCCTCGAACTTTCAAGGGTGAAGGGGAAAACTTGGGTGAGGCTGTGGAAAAGTTGATCAAAGCAATGGAAGAATACTTCCATGTCACTGGGTACAATGAGAAAAGTAAAATGGCTCTTGCAAGGCTGAAGATAGTAGAAATAGCAAGAGTGGCATGGAGAAACCACTGCGAGACAAACCATCTAGATCGGAACACCCAGACATGGAATGATCTCAAGATTTACCTAAGGAAGAGATTCTGTCCTCCCGGCTTTTTGGAAACCAAGATGAATGAATTCTTAGAGTTAACCTAGGGGAGCAGAACTATCAAAGTGTATCACCAAGCATTCGCTCTCCTCCTCAAGTTCTCGCCACCGCAAGATGAAGAACATCTAATGTCTAGGTTCATTCGGGGACTGAACGAACCCTTGAATATCCTAATTAAGAATGCCAAGCCAGTTTCTATTAAAATATACAAGTGAATAGGGTGTGTGCGGGAACAAGCCCTTGGCAAGAGGCTGTAAAAGAGAATCTGTAAATGTGAGAGAAGCTGTGAAAAGGTGAGAAGTATCTACTAGGAGAGAATAAAGGGTAGCACGAGAAGATTTAGGCGATGTGCAGATATTCTGGGAAGAGGTGGAGAGAATCAAGCAAAAGAAGTGGAGTGAATCAAGGATCAGTGGGATTAGATGCTTGGATGTAAACTCTATAAATTGAGGCATTGGCCTAATTAGAATCAAGGGTCAGTGGGATTAGATGCTTAGATTCTTGGATGTAAACTCTATAAATTGAGGCATTGGCCTAATGAGAATCTGCTCGTTTTTTATTATCCATTCCTACATTAACCTATCAGTTAATTACTCACTAATCACGTCTTAGTTATCATCTAATCTCTTTTTTTATGATGTTGATTCTAGCATTTGATCCACCATAGCTCATCACATTGCTACAAATTTAACATGGTATTAGATCCTAGCCTAGAATCCATCAATTTATGAGCCCATTATCTTGCTAATCACCTAGCTAATTAGGATTAGTAGATAATTAAGATTTTTTCCTCTTTTTCAATTAGCCTCTGTACCCCCAGCTGGTGGACGAGCTCTCTCTCCCTTCATACATCAAATTATCCCAAACCACTTTAGCCACACATAGCCATACCCATTATGCTTCAGCCCATCTAAACAAAAACTCAAACCGCCACGCGCTGCTGCCATGTTTTGCGATTTTGCGATTTTACAGGCACCACTTTTTTGAAGCAAAACTGAGATTTCTTCTTCGCCAAATGCAATGGCTCTAATTCCTCTTGGACCTAGGGGTTTTCAAGGGTGCTCTACAAGCTGGTGAAGATAGTTTTTGATTTGATCAAGTCTACAGTGAGATCCAAGCTCTTCATCAAATCTGCAGGTGACTTTGGTAAAACAGAGATTAAGCATTCAATGCTTGGTCAAATCTTGTGTTTCTTGGCTTAATCCTCTACTAGACTAGTTGTTATTGATGGACTTGAAAGGATTTGAGCTCATTTGAGCTCTAAGCCTCAGATCTGGACTCCCCGCATACTCTGTTTTCTGCACACAAAAGAGAGGATTAATTTGCTAATTAATGATTAATCAACACTCAGCAACTGGCAGCTATTGGCAAAAAGGTAGAAGATGATGAGACACTAACAGAGTGATTCTGAAGAGTGTGGACAAAGGTGATATGAAAACATTGTAGCAACATTAAAGAATGTGCTTGAGTTGAAGCTGCACGAGATAGAAGGAGCTCTACTAGAGCAAGAGACCAGAGTCAAAGAGAAGAAATGGCTGGACTCAACGATTGGAGAGGAAAAAGCATTCTTCACCCGAGGAGGGTCTCAAGGACGAGGACGAGGAAGAGCCAGAGTAGGAGGAAGGACCTTCACTTGCCACAACTATGGAAAGCCAGGACTTATGGTGGCAAGAGACTGCTACAGCAAACCAGTGGAGAAGGAACGACATCGGTAAACTTTATGGAGGCTTCTAAGGAAGTGGAGACAGATCATCTTTTTTGAGAGAGAGAGAACCCCTAAAACCCAATGTAACCTACCCCAACAGAGTAAAACCACCTCTAAGCCACCGCCAATGATATAGGCCATGTGGTAGATGTATGTGTGAGAACTTTAGTCAAGGCCGTGGGCACTTGTAGTAGCCTTGGACACATAGAGAGAGTGTCAAGGACTGTGAGTTTAGGGACTTGAGGCACTGATCGCGCGGATTATCAAGTAAGAGGGAAACTTGGTATAGGATCCAGGTGTGCTAGGAGTATTCACTTGAGGGGAGGTGTTGAAATATACAAGTGAATAGGGTGTGTGCGGGAACAAGACCTTGGCAAGAGGCTATAAAAGAGATCCTGTAAATGTGAGAGAAGCTGTGAAAAGGTGAGAAGTATTTACTGGGAGAGAATAAAGGGTAGCATGAGAAGATTTAGGAGGTGTGGAGATATTCTGGGAAGAGGTGGAGAGAATCAAGCAAAAGAGGTGGAGTGAATCAAGGAGAGATCAGTGGGATTAGATGCTTGGATGTAAACTCTATAAATTGAGGCATTGGCCTAATGAGAATTTGCTAGTTTTTCACTATCCATGCCTACATTAAGCTATCAATTAATTGCTCACTAATCATGTCTTAATTATCATCTAGTCTCTTTTCTAATGATATTGATTCTAGCATTTGATCCACCATAGCTCATCACATTGCTACAAATCTAACAGTTTCCATGGCCAAAGCAGTGCAGAGGATGGCGAAAGCCTTTGAAGTCAAGGTCCTGCCGAAGCCAGCACCATCATCTTTCAGACGATTTCTAGCTGAAGATGATTCCAACTTTCCACCGCCTAAGAGACAACAAGGTCAAACTTAAGATATGGGAAGTTCTAGAATGAAAGAAAGGTCATTTTCCTGGAACGCAATCCCCTGGAACTCAACTTCAGAAGTTCCACCCTTGAACAAAGAAGTGAAATGCTATAACTGTCAAGGATTTGGACATCGTAGTATGGATTGCCCAACTCCTTTTGGATCAAAGTTTTCAAGGAAGGGAAGTCAGGGACCAAGATTCCAGACTCCATCTCCTTCCTTCCAAAGTAATAAGGTTCCTTTCCATCAAAATCCGGGAAATCCCAGAGGTAGACTCTATAACCAACCCTCAATTTCAATCCAAAGTAATGCAAGACCTCCGCCTCAGAATAGGGGAAGTCAAAGAGAGATGTTTCCAAATTCGGCCGTCCACTTCCAAGGTAGTAACGCTTGAAGTGGTTGAAGAAGAAGAAGATAAAAGATATTATATTCCACCTGCGAGATGAGGATATCCCGCATTTTTTAAGTGGGATAGAATGTAAGATTCCTCCCTCCAGCTTTTAAGGTGTAAAGGTGTAAAGGTGTAAGAATCTCCCCTTCTGTTCTTGAAATTATTCCCCTCTTTGTAATAGATTCTCTTCCCATGTACGCATAGCCATCACGCCCTCATCTGCTTGCCTTCCATGAGCACGCAGCCATCACGCTCCCACCTCCTTCTCTCCATTGTGTGCACAGGCCTGGAATGACACACAACCCCCTTGCCAAAGGTGGCGCTTCCCCTAAAGCACAGTCGCCTCTCTCTCTCTCTTCACGTTCTTTGTCTGTGTATACAGAGGAAGGGTAGGTGGCTGCCCTCTCTCTCGCTTTGGAGTGTCCACTATGGCCACGACCCCTCTCTCCCTTTTGCTTCTTTCCCTTGGCAACCTCTGCCTTCACTCTTCCTCCTTCTATGTGTAGGCGCCAAGCCTACATGCTGTCCCTCCTTCTCTTCATGGGTATAGCACCCTCTCTCTTCTTCTTGCTCCCTCCTTCTTTTCGCCTATACAGAACTGCCCACAAGCAGAGCACTTCACCCTCCCATGCTCTCTCTTCTCACTCTCTCGTTCACTATCAGCTTGTAATCGATGCCATTGCTACCATCCCCCTACTCTCCTTTGCTAATACAGGCAGCGCCTTTCTCTCTCTCTCTAATTGCCTACGTCGCTTACACCTGGAACCATTTCCACACCCCCTCGCTACGCAGCCTCCAAATAGTCCTGCACCTACGCAAGCCCTTCTATGCCTGTAGCCTATACCTCTCTCTCTCTATGCTTACACCTCTCTCTCTCTCTCTCTTTATGTACAGAGTTCACACACACACATTAACAACAAACAAATAAGCAGGCTTACCTCCTCCTCCTCCTCCTCCTGTTCTTGCTCGTTTGCCAGAGAGAGAAGCGCTCTCTCTCTCTCTCTTTTATATGCTCTTAAGAGGGTGATGGGTACCAACGGGTGCTAAAACTACCCACCCTTCCATTTTTTTATTTGAAACTTTTCATTTGTAACCACATTAAGGTCTCCAAACTTGCGTTCCCACCTAACCATCCTCAAAACTTGCGTTCCCACCTAACCATCCTCAAAGCTTGAGTTCAAAACTCATCATACTAACCCTCGTTCTCTTCCCCTGGATCTCTCTCTTCTCTCTTCACTCTTACATACAACCTCCTCTTTATGTACAATACAATGTTAATCGTCACCATACCCATGCAATGTGCTTACACCAATGGACAACATCGACAATCATGATGCATGCAAATACCATGACATTCCACACACATATACTTTCAAATACCATGGAAATGCACCTAAAATAACCACAATTGACCCTATTTAAACCCTAAAAATTGCTAAAAATGGCTTCGATCCAGGGGTCATCACCTAAACACCAGATTGAGTTGTAAAAGGGTAGACACTACCCTTGAATTTTGAAATTAGATCAAGAGGTAAGACCCTCTTCACATCATCATGAGTACGTGTCACAAGAGATAGCCAAATTTAATGGGGAGCAGTTTTACACATGGCAGATAAAAACCATGTATCTACTCATGAGGAAAAATCTATGGGGGCTAGTTGAGGGAAGCAATGAATGCCCAGAGGTGAGAGGGAAAAATGAGTGGAAGAGCAAGAATGAGAAAGCATTGGGACTTATCGCACTCAGTTTAAAGGATGAAATCATTCATCACATCACATGGATATAATGGGCAAAAGATGCATGGGCTGAACTAAATAAATTATTTCGCACTCAGGCAAAAAATTCAAAGATAAATATGTTAATGCGATTCTACAAATTGGTTATGAAGGAAAGTGAACCTTTAATCACACACTTGCACAAATATAAAAGCATTAAGCAACAACTAGCAGCTATTGGCAACAAATTGGATGATATGAAGGAAAGTGAATCTTTAATCACACACTTGAACAAATATAAAAGCATTAAGCAGCAACAACTGGCAGCTATTCGCAAAAAGGTAGAAGATGATGAGACACTAGCAGAGTGATTCTGAAGAGTGTAGACAAAGGTGAATATGAAAACATTGTAGCAACATTAAATAATGTGCTTGAGTTGAAGCTGCACGAGATAGAAGGAGCTCTACTAGAGCAAGAGACCAGAGTCAAAGAGAAGAAATGGCTGGACTCAACGATTGGAGAGGAAAAAGCATTCTTCACCCGAGGAGGGTCTCGAGGACGAGGACGAGGAAGAGGCAGAGTAGGAGGAAGGACCTTCACTTGCCACAACTATGGAAAACCAGGACTTATGGTGGCAAGAGACTGCTACAGCAAACCCAGTGGAGAAGGAACATCGGTAAACTTTATGGAGGCTTCTAAGGAAGTGGAGTCAGATCATCTTTTTTGAGAGAGAGAGAACCCCTAAAACCCAATGTAACCTACCCCAACAGAGTAAAACCACCTCTAAGCCACCGATGATGTAGGCCATGTGGTAGATGTATATGTGAGAACTTTAGTCAAGGCCGCGGGCACTTGTAGTAGCCTTGGACACATAGAGAGATTGTCAAGGACTATGAGTTTAGGGACTTGAGGCACTGATCGCACGGACTATCAAGTAAGAGGGAAACTTGGTATAGGGTCCAGGTGTGCTAGGAGTATTCACTTGAGGGGAGGTGTTGAAATATACAAGTGAATAGGGTGTGTGCGGGAACAAGACCTTGGCAAGAGGCTATAAAAGAGAATCTGTAAATGTGAGAGAAGCTGTGAAAAGGTGAGAAGTATCTACTGGGAGAGAATAAAGGGTAGCATGAGAAGATTTAGGAGATGTGGAGATATTCTGGGAAGAGGTGGAGAGAATCAAGCAAAAGAGGTGGAGTCAATCAAGGAGAGATCAGTGGGATTAGATGCTTGGATGTAAACTCTATAAATTGAGGCATTGGCCTAATGAGAATTTGTTGGTTTTTCACTATCCATGCCTACATTAAGCTATCAGTTAATTGCTCACTAATCACGTCTTAATTATCATCTAGTCTCTTTTCCAATGATGTTGATTCTAGCATTTGATCCACCATAGCTCATCACATTACTACAAATCTAACAGTTTCCATGGCCAAAGCAGTGCGGATGATGGCGAAAGCCTTTGAAGTCAAGGTCTTGCCGAAGCCAGCACCATCATCTTTCAAACGATTTCTAGCTGAAGATGATTCCAACTTTCCACCGCCTAAGAGACAACAAGGTCAAACTCAAGATATGGGAAGTTCTAGAATGAAAGAAGGGTCATTTTCTTGGAATGCAATCCCCTGGAACTCAACTTCAGAAGTTCCACCCTTGAACAAAGAAGTGAAATGCTATAATTGTCAAGGATTTGGACATCGTAGTATGGATTGCCCAACTCCTTTTGGATCAAAGTTTTCAGGGAAGGGAAGTCGGGGACCAAGATTCCAGACTCCATCTCCTTCCTTCCAAAGTAATAAGGTTCCTTTTCATCAAAATCAGGGAAATCCCAGAGGTAGACTCTATAACCAACCCTCAATTTCAATCCAAAGTAGTGCAAGACCTCCGCCTCAGAATAGGGGAAGTCAAAGAGAGATGTTTCCAAATTCGGCCGTCCACTTCCAAGGTAGTAACGCTGGAAGTGGTTGAAGAAGAAGAAGATAAAAGATATTATATTCCACCTGCGAGATGAGGATATCTCGCATTTTTTAAGTGGGATAGGATGTAAGATTCCTCCCTCCAGCTTTTGAGGTGTAAAGGTGTAAGAATCTCCCCTTCTGTTCTTGAAATTATTCCCCTCTGAAATAGAAGAAAGATCTTGTTTTACCCTGTTTTGGCCTAGAGAGAGATAATCCAAAATTGAGATATCTTTGGATATAAAAATCAACCTAGTGTCTAAAATGGATTCCTCTGAAATAGAAGTTCAAAATTAACTTTCCAATGTGCATTAGGAATTAATTGAAAATGTGTATAAGGGACCTTAGCGAAAGGGTCTACATTTAAAAAAAAATAGATTATGGTCCAATTAAGGTTCCAATGGGCCAATTGGATTAATCCAAGTGTTAGGATGAGATAAATCTAAAGAATAAAAGAAAATACCCAAAAATGAGTAAATGCTCACATAAGATGAAGAGCTGACTACTACATACAAGGTTTATTAGTTAACAATTATGAGATATTACTAAAAATTATGAGATATTTTGGAATAATGATGCCTTTTTGACACCTTGGTAAGGAAAGGGAAAATCTTGAGGTAGGCGCCTCTTTCATATGTGTGGAAGGGTTTTTAACTCAAAACAATTGTGGTATTTTTATCTTTCCTCTCTCCTAGATCAAACCAAATCAAAAAAGGAGCCAAACTGGTCCAAATCTTGTCTAAATTGAGTCAAACTAAACCTGGAAAATTCTAGAACCCAGTTGGACTTGGTTAGTGGCCTCCCTCACCTATAAATAGACCCTCAATCATTTGTAATTGAATATTGGAGGTGTATTATGCCAGTATTATATTAAAATAATCGTATTTTCTATTATCCCTTAAATTTTCCTCTATCTTGGGAGCTTGGAGCTCTCTCTCTCTACAACTACTCTTGGAGTTACTCTTCTCCTCTTGGTGGACCAACTGAATGGTAGCGGTTGCCATTCTCATGTCCTCCCATCAGCTTGAAGAGGAGAATTCCACAACAACCATTCTCCTTTACATTCAAGGAAGAATGGCAGTGGTGCCATTCTCCCTTGCATTCTAGGAAGACTGACAGTGGTGCCATTCTCAAGGTACTATCACTTCAGGGAGAGAATGGCACTAGTGCCATTCTCCATTACATTCAAGGAATGGTAAAGGTGCCATTCTCAAGGCCTTACATCCCATCACCTTGAGGGGTAGAATGGCACCACTGCCATTCCCCCTTACATTCAAGGAATGGTAAAGGTGCCATTCTCAAGGCCTTACATCCCATCACCTTGAGGGGTAGAATGGCACCACTGCCATTCCCCCTTACATTCAAGGCTGGTTATTAGTGATGCCATTCCCGTTTATATTCAAGGAAGAATGGGAGTATTGCCAACCTCAAAGCCTCCCATCAACTTGGTTGAAGGAGAGAATGGCACCACTACCATCCTCAAAGCCTCCCATCAACTTGGTTGAAGGAGAGAATGGCACCACTGCCATTCTCAAGCCTTTCCATTACATGAAAGGGAAGAATGTCACCACTGTAATTCTCTAGGCCGCCCATCCCATCATCTCTCGAGGGAGTGGTTCCATTCAAAGAAGAATGGCAGTCATCACTGCCATTCTTGAGGTCTCCCGTCCAATCGCCTTGAAAGGGTGAATGAAGCCACTCTCATTCTCCCTTACATTGATGGAAAAATGAGAGTGGTGCCATTCTCAACGCCTCCTATCACTTCATGGGGTGAATGGTACTAGTTCCATTCGCCCTTACAGTGAAGGAACATCAGTGGTGCCATTTTCAAGGCCTCAATCCCGCCACCTTGATGTCATATTAAATGGTAGAATGGCACCACTGCCATTCTCCTTACATTCAAGGAATGGCAGTGGTGCCATTCTCAAGGCCTCACATCCCATCATCTTGAGGGATAGAATGGCACCACTGCCATTTCCCCTTACTTTCAGGGAAGAATGGAAAAGGCAACCATTCTCTTGTCCTCCCATCACCTTGAAGGGGAGATAGGCATGAGTGCCACTCTCCCTTGCATTCAAGGAATAATGGCAGTGGTGCCATTCTCCCTTACATTCTAGGAAGAATGACAGTGGTGCCATTCTCAAGGCCTCCTATGGTGGGGAGAATGGCACTAGTGCCATTCTCCCTTACATTCAAGGAATGGCAGTGGTGCATTATCAAGGCCTAAAATCCCATCATCTTGAGGTGTAGAATGGCACCAATGCCATTCCCCCTTACATTCAACGCTAGTCGGTAGTGGTGCCGTTCCCCCTTACCTTCAAGAAATGGAAGTGGTGCCATTCCCCCTTATATTCAAGAAATGGTAGTGATGCCATTCTCCCTTAAATTCAAGAATGGCACCACTGTCATTCTCCCGTACACCCAACGAATGGCGGTGGTGCCATTCTCAAGGCCTCCCACCACTCACCTTGAAGCACCACTGCCATTCTTCCTTGAATGCAAGGAAGAATGGAAGTGGTGCCATTGTCAAGGCCTCACATCCCATCATCTTGAAGGGTAGAATGGCACCACTGCCATTTCCCCTTACTTTCAGGGAAGAATGACAGTGGTTTTCATTCTCAAGTCCTACCATCACCTTGAAGGGGAGAATGGCACAACATGCCATTCTATCTTACATTCAAGAAAGAATGGCAGTCGTGCCATTCACCCTTACATTCTAGGAAGAATGGCAGTGGTGTAATTTGTAAGGCCTCCTATTACTTCATGGGGAGAATGGCACGAGTCCATTTTCTCTTACATTCTAAGAATGGAAGTGGTGCCATTCTCAAGGCCTCACATCCCATCATCTCGAAGGGTAGAATGGTAGCACTACCATTCCCCCTTAGTTTCCGAGAATAATGGTAATGCCTTCCATTCTCAAGTCCATCCATCACTTTAAATGGGAGAATGACACAACATGCCATTCTCCCTTACATTCAAGGAAGAATGGCAGTGGTGCCATTCTCCCTTAAATTCTAGGAAGAATGGCAGTGGTGCCATTCTCAAAGATTCCTATCACTTACATTCAAGGAATGGTAGTGGTGCCATTCTCAAGGCCTCACATCCCCTCATCTTGAGTGGTAGAATGGCACCACTACCATTCCCCCTTACTTTCAGGGAAGAATGTCAGTGTTGCCATTCTCAAGTCCTCCCATCACCTTGACGAGGATAATGACACGACATGCCATTCTCCCTTATATTCAAGAAAGAATGGCAGTGCTGCCATTATTCCTTACATTCTAGGAAGAATGGCAGTGGTGCCATTGTCAAGGCCTCCCATCACTCACCTTGAAGGGGAGAATGGCACCACTGCTATTTTTCCTTGAATGCAAGGAAGAATGGAAGTGGTGCCATTCTCAATGCCTCACGTGCCATCACCTTGAAGGGGAGAATGGCACCACTGCCATTCTTATTTGAATGCAAGGAAGAATGGGAGTGGTGCTATTCGCAAGGCCTCACCTGCCCCATCATCTTGAGGGGTAGAATGGCACCACTGCCATTCCCCCTTACTTTCAGGGAGGTATGGCTGTGGCTTCCATTCTCATGTCCTCCCATCACCTTGAAGGGTAGAATGACATGATTGCCATTCTCCCTTGCATTCAAGAAAGAATGGTAGTTGTGCTATTCTTCCTTACATTCTAGGAAGAATGGTGGTGGTTCCATCCTCCCGTTTAAGGTGAGTGATGGGAGGCCTTGAGAATGGCATCACTGCCATTCCTTGGGTGTAAAGGAGAATGGCAGTGGTGCCATTCCTTGGGTGTAAAGGAGAATGGCAGTGGTGCCATTCTTAAGAATGGCACCACTCCCATTCCTTGAATGTAAGGGAGAATGGCAGCACTGTTATTCTCCCCATGAAGTGATAGAAGGCTTCGAGAATGGAACCACAACCATTCTTCCTAGAATGTAAGGGAGAATGGAACCATTGCTATTCTTTCTTGAATGCAAGGGAGAATGGCAGCAATGTCATTCTACCCTTCAAGGTGATGGGAGGACGTGAGAATCAAAGCCACTACCATTCATCCCTGAAAGTAAGGGGGAATGGCAGTGGTGCTATTCTACCCCTCAAGATGATGGGATGTGAGGCCTTGAGACACTCCCATTCTTCCCTTCAAGGTGATGGGACATGAGGCATTGAGAATGGCACCACTTCCATTCTTCCTTGCATTCAAGGAAGAATGGCAGTGTTGCCATTCTCACCTTCAAGGTGAGTGATGGGAGTCCTTGAGAATGGCACCAGTGCCATTCTTCCTAGAATGTAAGGAATAATGGCAGCACTGCCATTCTTTCTTGAATGTAAAGGAGAATGGCATCATGCCATTCTCCTCTTCAAGGTGATGGAAGTACTTGAGAATGGTAACCACTGCCATCTTCCCTGAAAGTAAGGGGGAATGGTAGTGGTGCCATTCTACCACTCAAGATGATGGGATGTGAGGCCTTGAGAATGACACCACTACCATTCCTTGAGAATGACACCACTACCATTCCTTGAATGTAAGTGAGAACGGCACTAGTGCCATTCTCCCCATGAAGTGATAGGAAGCCTTGAGAATGGCACCACTGCCATTCTTTCTCCTAGAATTTAAGGGAGAATGGTACCACTACCATTCTTCCTTAAATGTAAGGGAGAATGGCATGTTTTGCCATTCTCCCATTTAAAGTGATGGACAGACTTGAGAATGGAAGGCACTGCCATTCTTCCTCCCGAAAAGGAAGGGGGCATGGTAGTGCTACCATTCTACCCTTCGAGATGATGGGATGTGAGGCCTTGAGAGTGGTACCACTTCCATTCCTGGAATGTAAGAGAAAATGGCACCCGTGCCATTCTCCCCCCATGAAGTGATAGGAGACCTTGCGAATTACACCATTGCCATTCTTCCTAGAATGTAAGGGAGAATGGCACGATTGCCATTCTTCCTTGAATGTAACACAGAATGGCATGTCGTGCCATTCTCCCATTCAAGGTGATGGGAGGACTTGAGAATGGAAGCCATTGTCATCCTTCCCTGAAAGTAAGGGGGAATGGCAGTGGTACCATTCTACTCCTCAAGATGATGGGATGTGAGGCCTTGACAATGGCACCACTGCCATTCTTCCTTACATTATTCAAGGAAGAATGGCAGTGGTGCCATTCCCCCCTTCAAGGTGAGTGGTGGGAGGCCTTGACAATGGCACCACTGCCATTCTTCCTTACATTATTCAAGAAATAATGGCAGTGGTGCCATTCCCCCCTTCAAGGTGAGTGGTGGGAGGACTTGACAATGCCACCATTGCCTATCTGTGGGTGTAAGGGAGAATGGCAATGGTGCATTCTTGAATGTAAGGGGGGCACCACTACCATTTCTTGAATGTAAGGGGGAATGGCACCACTTCCATTTCTTGAATGTAAGGGGGAATGGCACCACATGTAAGGGGGAATGGCAGTGGTGCCATTCTACCCCTCAAGATGATGTGATTTTAGGCCTTGAGAATGCACCACTACTATTCCTGAATGTATGGGAGAATGGCACTAGTGCCATTCTCCCCATGAAGTGATAGGAGGTCTTGTGAATGACACCACTGTCATTCTTCCTAGAATGTAAGGGAGAATGGCACCACTGCCATTCTTCCTTGAATGCAAGGGAGAATGGCAATCATGCCATTCTCCCCTTCAAGGTGATGGGAGGACAAGAGAATGGTGGCCACTGCCATTCTTCCCTGAAAGTAAGGGGAAATGGAAGTGGTGCCATTGTATCCCTCAAGATGATGGGATGTGAGGCCTTGAGAATGGCACCACTGCCATTGCCATTCCTTAATTGTAAGGAGAATGGCAATGGTGCCATTCTACCATTTAAGACGACATCAAGGTGGTGGGTTGTGAGGCCTTGAAAATGGCACCACTGACGTTCCTTCAATGTGAGTGTGAATGGAACTAGTGCCATTCACCCCATGAAGTGATAGAAGGCTTTGAGAATGGCACCACTCTCATTCTTCCCTGAATGTAAGGGAGAATGGCACCACTCTCATTCTTCCCTGAATGTAAGGGAGAATGGGAGTGGCTCCATTCACCCCTTCAAGGAGACTTGATGGGAGACCTTCAGAATCGTAGCCACTGCCATTCTTCTTTGAATGGAACCACTCAAATGGCATTGATGCCATTCAACCCCTCAAGATGATGGGATGGGAGGCCTAGAGAATGACAGTGGGGTAACATTCTCCCCTTTCATGTAATGGAAGGCCTTGAGAATGGCAGTGGTGCCATTCTCTCCTTCAACCAAGTTGATGGGAGGCTTTGAGGATGGCAACACTCCCATTCTTCCTTGAATATAAAGGGGAATGGCACCACTACCGACCAGCCTTGAATGTAAGGGGGAATGGAAGTGGTGCCATTCTACCCCCCTCAAGATGATGGGATGTGAGGCCTTGAGAATGGCACTACTACCATTCCTTGAATGTAAGGGAGAATGGCACTAGTGCCATTCTCTCGATGAAGTGATAGGAGGCCTTGCTAATGGCACCACTATCATTCTTCCTAGAATGCAAGGGAGAATGGCACCACTGCCATTCTTCCTTGAATGTAAAGGAGAATGGTTGTCGTGGCATTCTCCCCTTCAAGGTGATGGGAGGACATGATAATGGAAGACACTACCATTCTTCCCTAAAGGTAAGTGGTGCCATTGTTAAGGCCTCAAATCCCATCATCTTGAGGGGTAGAATGGCAGCACTACCATTCTCCCTTACTCTCCAGGAAGAATGGCAGTGCCTTCCATTCTCAAGTCCGTCCATCACTTTAAATGGGAGAATGGCACAACATGCCATTCTCCCTTACATTCAAGGAAGAATGGTAGTGGTTCCATTCTCCCTTAAATTCTAGGAAGAATGGCAGTGGCTTCCACTCTCAAGGCTTCCTATCACTTCATGGGGAGAATGGCACTAGTGCCATTCTCACTTACATTCAAGGAATGGCAGTGGTGCCATTCTCACTTACATTCCTATCACTTCATGGGGAGAATGGGACTAGTGCCATTCTCACTTTCATTCAAGGAATGGCAGTGGTGCCATTCTCACTTACATTCAAGGAATGGTAGTGGTGCCATTATCAAGGCCTCACATCCCATCATCTTGAGTGGTACAATGGCACCACTCCCATTCCCCCTTACTTTCAGGGAAGAATGGAAGTGGTAGTCATTCTTAAGTCCTCCCATCACCTTGAAGAGGAGAATGGCATGACATGCCATTCTCCCTTACATTGAAGAAAGAATGGCGGTGCTCCCATTATTCCTTACACTCTAGGAAGAATGGTAGTGGTGCCATTCTCAAGGCCTCCCATCACTCACCTTGAAGGGGAGAATGGCACCACTGCCACTTTTCCTTGAATGCAAGGAAGAATGGACGTGATGCCATTCTCAATGCCTCACATCCCATCACCTTGAAGGGGAAAATGGCACCACTGCCATTCTTATTTGAATGCAAGGAAGAATGGGAGTGGTGCTATTCTCAAGACCTCACATCCCATCACCTTGAGGGGTAGAATGGCACCACTATGATTCCCCCTTACTTTCAGGGAAGAATGGCAGTGGCTTCGATTCTCACGTCCTCCCATCACCTTGAAGGGTAGAATGACATGACTACTATTCTCCCTTGCATTCAAGAAAGAATGGTAGTGGTGCCATTCTCCCTTACATTCTAGGAAGAATGGTAGTGGTTCCATTCTCAAGGCCTCCTATCACTTCATGGGGAGAATAGCAGTGCTGCCATTCTCCCTTATATTCAAGGAATGGGAGTGGTGCCATTCTTAAGAATGGCACCACTGCCATTCTCCTTTACACCCAAGGAATGGCAGTGATGCCATTCTCAAGGCCTCCCATCACTCACCTTGAAGGGGAGAATGGCAGTGGTGCCATTGTTAAGGCCTCACATCCCATCATCTTAAGGGGGAGAATGGCACCAATTCCATTTCCCCTTACTTTCAACAAGGAAGAATTAAAATGGCTTCCATTCGCAAGTCGTCCCATCACCTTGAAGGGGAGAATGGAACGTCATTCCATTCTCCCTTACATTCAAGGAAGAATGGCAGTGATGCAATTCTCCCTTACATTCTAGGAAGAGTGGTGTCATTCACAAGGCCTCCTATCAATTCATGGAAAAAGTGGCACTAGTCTCATTCCCTCTTACATTCAAGCAATGATAGTGGTGCCATTCTCAAGGCCTCATATGCCAACATCTGGACTGGTAGAAAAGCAGCACTGCCATTCCCCCTTACTTTCAAGGAAGAATGGCAATGGCTGCCATTCTCAAGGCCTCCTATCACTTCATGGGGATTCAAGGAATGATAGTGGTGCCATTCTCAAGGCCTCACATTCCATCATCTTGAGGGGTACAATGGCACCACTGCCATTTCCCCTTACTTTCAAGGAAGAATGGCAGTGGTTGCCATGCTGAAGTCCTCCCATCACCTTGAAGAGGAGATGGGCACGACATGCCATTCTCCCGTAAATTTAAGGAAGAATGGCAAAGCTGCCATTCTCAAGGACTCCCATCACTCACCTTGAAGGGGACAATGGCACCATTGCCATTCTTCCTTGAATGCAAGGAAGAATCGCAATGGAGCCATTCTCAATGCCTCCCGTCCCATCACCTTGAAGGGAAGAATGGCACCACTACCATTCTTCCTTGAATA
The DNA here is from genome assembly GCF_041138505.1 of Cibotium barometz. NCBI lineage: Eukaryota > Viridiplantae > Streptophyta > Polypodiopsida > Cyatheales > Cibotiaceae > Cibotium > Cibotium barometz. Next base: position 12,660,807 of record NC_141086.1, on the reverse strand, counting down.
CAAGGAAGAATGGCACTAGTGCCATTCTCAAGGCCTCACATCCCATCATCTCAAGTGGTAGAATGAAACCACTACCATTCTCCCTTACTTTCACGGAAGAATGATGGCAGTGGCTTCTATTCTCAAGTCCTCCCATCACCTTACAGGCGAAAATCATATGACTGCCATTCTCCCTTGCATCTGAGGAAGAATGGCACTGGTGCCATTATCCCTTACATTCTAGGAAGAATGGCAATGGTGTCATTCTCAAGGCCTCCTATCACTTCATGGGGAGAATGGCAGTAGTTCCATTCGCCCTTACATTCAAGAAGGAAGGGTAGTGTTCTCAAAGCCTCACATCCCATCATCTTGAGGGGTAGAATGGCACCACTACTATTCCCCTTACTTTCAAGCAAGAATGGCAGTGGTTGCCACTCTTAATCCTCCAATCACCTTGAAGGGTAAATCGGCACAAATAACATTCTTCCTTACATTCAAGGAAGAATGGTAGTGGTGTCATTCTCCCTTACTTTCTAGAAAGAATGACAATGGTGCCATTCTCAAGGCCTCCTATCACTTCATGGGGAGAATGGCACTAGTACCATTCTCCCTTACATTGAAGGAATGGCAGTGGTGCCATTATCAAGGCCTGGCATCCCAACATCTTGGGGGTAGAATAGCACCACTACCATTCCCTCTTACATTCAAGGCTGGTCAGTAGTGGTGCCATTCCCTCTTACATTCAAGGCTGGTCAGTAGTGGTGCCATTCCCCTTTATATTGAAGGAAGAATGGGAGTGTTGCCATCCTCAAAGCCTCCCATCAACTTGATTAAAGGAGAGAACGGCACCACTGCCATTCTCAAGGCCTTCCATTACATGAAAGGGGAGAATGTCACCCCCACTGTAATTCTCTAGGTCTCCCATTCCATCTTCTCAAGGGGTAGAATGGCACCATTCCAGTGGTTCCATTCAAAGGAGAATGGCAGTGGGCTGCAATTCTTGAGGTCTCCCATCTAATCGCCTTGAAGGGTTGAATGGCGCCACTCCCATTCCACTTAAATTCAGGGAAGTATCAGAGTGGTTCCATTCTCAAAGGCTTCTATCACTTCATGGGGTGAATGGCACTAGGTCCATTCACCCTCACATTGAAGGAACGTCAGTGGTGCCATTTTCAAGGCCTCACAACCCACCACCTTGATGTCATCTTAAATGGTAGAATGGCACCATTGCCATTCTCCTTACATTCAAGGAGTGGAAGTGGTGCCATTCTCAAGGCTTCACATCCCATCATCTTGAGGGGTAGCATGGCACCACTACCATTTCCCCTTATTTTCAAGGAAGAATGGCAGTGGCTACGATTGTCATGTCCTCCCATAACCTTAAAGGGGAGAATGGCATGACTCCCATTCTCCCTTACATTTAAAGAAGAATGGAAGTGGTGCCATTCCCCTTACATTCTAGGAAGAATGACAGTGGTGCCATTCTCAAGGCCTCCTATCATTTCATGGGGAGAATGGAACTAGTGCCATTCTCCATTACATTCAAGGAATGGTAGTGGTACCATTCTCAGGGCCTCACATCCCATCATCTTGAGGGGTAGAATGGAACCATTTCCATTCCCCATTACATTCAGGGCTATCGATAGTGGTGCCATTCCCTCTTACATTCAAGGAATGGCAGTGACTACCATTCTCCCTTACACTCAATGAATGGTAGTGACTACCATTCTCCCTTACACTCAATGAATGGCAGTGGTGCCATTCTCAAGGCCTCCGAGCACTCACCTTGAAGTGGGGAATGGCACCACTGCCACTCTTCCTCTAACGCAAGTAAAAATGGCAGTGGTGCCATTGTCAAGCCCTCACATCCCATCATATTGAGGGGTAGAATGGCACCACTGCCATTCCCCCTTACTTTCAGGGAAGAATGACAATAGCTTCCATTTTCAAGTCCTCCCATCAACTTGAAGGGGATAATGATACGACATGCCATTATTTCTTACGTTCAAGGAAGAATGGCAGTCGTGCCATTCTCCCTTATTTTCCCCCTTACTTTCTCGGAAGAATGGCAGTGGCTTCCATTCTCAAGTCCGTCTATCACCTTAAACAAGAGAATGGCACAACATTTCATTCGCCCTTACATTCAAGAAAAAATGGCAGTGGTGCCATTCTCAAGGCCTCACATCCCATTATCTTGAGTGGTATAATGGCAACACTGCCATTCCCCCTTACTTTCAGGGAGAAATGGCAGTGGTTGCCATTCTCAAGTCATCCCATCACCTTGAAGAGGGGAATGCCATGACATGAGATTCTCCCTTACATTCAAGAAAGAATGGCAATGCTGCCATTCTTCCTTACATTCTATGAAGAATGGTATTGGTGCCATTCTCAAGGCCTCCCCTCACTCACCTTAGGTGAGAATGGCACCACTCCCATTCTTCCTTGAATGCAAGGAAGAATGGTAGTGGTGCCATTCTCAATGCCTCCCATCCCATCACCTTGAAGGGGATAATGGCACCATTGCCATTCTTGTTTGAATACAAGGAAGAATGGTAGTGGTGCATTCTCAATGCCTCACATCCCATCAACTTTAAGGGTAGAATGGCACTACTGCCATTCCTCCTTACTTTCAGGGAAAAATGGCAGTGGCTTCGATTCTCATGTCCTCCCATCACCTTGAAGGGTAGAATGACATGACTGCCATTCTCCCTAGCATTTAAGGAAGAATGACAGTGGTTCCATTCTCCCTTACATTCTAGGAAAGTTGGCATTGGTTCCGTTCTCAAGGCCTACTATCACTGCATGGGGAGAATAGTAGTGCTGCCATTGTGTCTTACATTCAAGGAATGGGAGTGGTGCCATTCTTAACAATGGCACCATTGTCATTCTCCTTGTGACACCCACCGAATGGCAGTGATGCCATTCTCAAGACCTTCCATCACTCACCTTGAAGGGAAGAATGGCGGGCCGCCACTACCATTCTTCCTTGACGCAAGGAAGAATGGCAGTGGTGCCATCGTTAAGGCCTCACATCCCATCATCTTGAGGTGAAGAATGGCACCACTGCCATTCCCCCTTACTTTAAAGGAAGAATGACAAGAATGGCACGTCATGCCATTCTCCCTTACATTCAAGGAAGAATGGCAGTGCTGCCATTTTTCCCTATATTCTAGGAAGAATGGTAGTGGTGTCATTGTCAAGGCCTCATATGCCATCATCTTGAGGGGTAGAAAAGTACCACTGCCATTCCCCCTTACTTTCAAGGAAGAATTCTAGTGGTGGATGCCATTCTCAAGGCCTCCTATCACTTCATGGGAAAATGGCACCAGTGCCATTCTCCCTTACATTCAAGGATTAACAGTGCTGCCATTGTTAAAGCCTCACATTCCATCATCTTGAGGGGTCCAATGGCACCAATATCATTTTCCCTTACTTTCAGGGAAGAATGGTAGTGGTTGCGATGCTCAAGTCCTCCCATCACCTTGAAGAGGAGAATGGCATGACATGCCATTCTCCCTTAGATTCAAGGAAGAATCGCAGTGGTTCCATTCTGAAGGCCTCCCATCCCATCACCTTGAAGGGGAGAATGGCACCACTTCCATTCTTCCTTGAATGCAAGGAAGAATGGCAGTGGTGCCATCGTTAAGGCCTCACATCTTATCATCTTGAGGTGAAGAATGGCACCACTGCCATTCCCCCTTACTTGAAAGGGAGAATGACAATGGCTTTGATTCTCACATCCTCCCATCACCTGAATGGTAGAATGACATGGGGATAATAGCACTGCTACCATTCTCCCTTACATTCAAGGAAGAATGGCACTGGTGCCATTCTCAAGGCCTCACATCCCATCATCTTAAGTGGTAGAATGGAAGCACTACCATTCTCCCTTACTTTAACAGAAGAATGGCAATGGCTTCTATTCTCAAGTCCTCCCATTACCTTGAAGGGGAGAATGGCACCACTCCCATTCTCCCTCGAGGAAGAATAGAAGTGGTGCCATTCTCCCTTACATTCTAGAAAGAATGGCAGTGGTGTCAATCCCAAGGCCTCCTATCACTTCATGGGGAGAATGGTAGTAGTGCCATTCTCCCTTTCATTCAAGAAGGAAGGGCAGTGGTGACATTCTCAAGGCCTCACATACCATCATCTTGAGGGGTAGAATGGCACCACTGCTATTCCCCCTTACTTTCAGGGAAAAATGGTAGTGGTTGCCATTCTCAATCCTCCAATCACCTTGAAGGGGAGAATGGCAAGACATGTCTTTCTCCCTTATATTCAAGGAATAATGGCAGTGGTGCCATTCTCCCTTACATTCTAGGAAGAATGGCAATGATGCCATTCTCAAGGCCTCCTATCACTTCATGGGGAGAATCGCACTGGTGACATTCTCCCTTACATTCAAGAAATGGCAGTGCTGCCATTCTCAAGGCCTCCCATCACTCACTTCATGGTTGGGCAGAATGGAACCACTACCATTCTTCCTTTAATGTAAGTAAGAATGGTAGTGGTGGCATTGTCAAGGCCTCACATCCCATAATCCTGAGGGGTAGAATGGCACCATCTATTCCCCCTTACTTTCACGAAAGAACACCTTGAAGAGGAGAATGGCATGACATGCCATTTTGCCTTACATTCAAGGAAGAATGGCACTGGTTCCATGCTCCCTTACATTGTAGGAAGAATGGCACTGGTGCCATTCTTAAGGCCTCCTATTACTTCATGGGGAGAATGGAACCACTTCCATTATCCCTTACATTCAAGGAATGGCAGTGGTGCCATTGTTAAGGCCTCAAATCCCACGTTTATGTCATCTTAAATGGTAGAATTAAACCACTACAGCTCTCCTTATATTCAAGGAATGGCAATGGTGCCATTCTCAAGGCCTCACATCCCGTCATCTCTTGGAGGGTAGAATGGAACCACTACCACGGAAGAATGGTAGTGGTTGCCATTGTCATAGCCTCCTATCACCTTGAAGGGGAGATTGGCATGACTACTATTATCCCTTACATTCAAGCAACAATGGCAATGGTGCCGTTCTCCCTTACATTCTAGAAAGAATGACAGTGGTGCCATTCTCAATGCATCCTATCACTTCATGGTGGGGAGAATGGCACTAGTGCCATTCTCCCATACATTCAAGGAATGGCAGTGGTCCATTCTCAAGGCCTCACATCCCGTCATCTTGAGGGTAGAATGGCACCACTGCCATTCCCCCTTACATTCAAGCCTGGTTGTGGTAGTGGTGCCATTCCCCCTTATATTCAAGGAAGAATGGGATTGTTGCCATCGTGAAAGCCTCCCATTGACTTGATTGAAGGAGAGAATGGCACCAGTGCCATTCTTAGCGCCTTCCATTACATAAAAGGGGAGAACGTCACCACTTTCATTCTCTAGGTCTCCCATCCCCTCATCTCTCGAGGGGTAGAATGGCACCTCCAGTGGTTCCATCAAAGAAGAATGGGAGTGGTTGGAATTCTCGAGGTATCCCATCCAAACACCCTGAAGGGGTGAATGGTGCCACCGTCCCATTCTCCCTTACATTTAGGGAAGAATGACAGTGGTGCCATTCTCAAATCCTGCTATCACTTCATGGGGTGAATGGCACAAGTGTCAGTCGTCCTTACATTCAAGGAATGGCAATAATGCCATTTTGAAGGCCTCACATCCCACCTTGATATGTTAAATGGTAGAATGACACCACTCCCATTCTCCTTACATTTAAGGAATGGCAGTAATGCCATTCTCAAGGCCTCACATGCTATCATCTTGAGGGGTAGAATGGCACCATTGCCATTTCCCCTTACTTTCAAGAGAAAGAATGGCAATGGCTTCCATTCTCATGTCCTCCCATCATTTTGAAGGGGCGAATGGCACGATAACCAATCTCCCTTACATTTAAGGAAGAATGGCAGAAGTGCCATTCTCCCTTGCATTCTAGGAAGAATGACAGTAGTGCCATTCTCAAGGCTTCCTATCACTTCATGGAGAGAATGACACTAGTGCCATTCTCCCTTACATTCAAGGAATGGTAGTGGTGCCATTCTCCCTTACATTCAATAAATGGTACTGGTGCCATTCTCAAGGCCTCACATCCCATCATCTTGAGGGGTAGAATGGAACCATTGCCATTCCCCCCTACATTCAAGGCTGGCCGGTAGTGGTGCCATTCCTCTTTATATTCAAGGAAGAATGGGAGTGTTGCCATCCTCAAAGCCTCCCATTAACTTGGTTGATCGAGAGAATGGCACCACTGTGATTGTCAAGGCCTTCCATTACATGAAAGGGGACTCCCATCCCATCATCTCGGGTGGTCAAATGGCACCACTGTGATTGTCAAGGCCTTCCATTACATGAAAGGGGACTCCCATCCCATTATCTCGGGGGGTCAAATGGCACCAGTGCCATTCCAGTGGTTCCATTCAAAGAAGAATGGCAGTGGCTGCAATTCTCGAGGTCTACCATCCAATCGTCTTGAAGGGGTGAATGGAGCCACTCCCATTCTCCCTTACATTTAGGGAAGAATGAGAGTGGTGCCATTCTCAAAGTCTCCTATCACTTCATGGGGCGAATGGAACTAGTTCCATTCGCCCTTACATTGAAGGAACATCAGTGGTGCCATTTTCAAGGCCTCATATCCCACCACCTTGATGTCATATTAAATGGTAGAATGGCACCCTTGCCATTCTCCTTACATTCAAGGAATGGCAGTGGTGCCATTCTCAAGGCCTCACATCCCATCATCTTGAGGGGTAGAATGGCACCACTACCATTGCGCATTACTTTCAGGGAAGAATGGTAGTATGGTGTCTACCATTATCTTGTCCTCCCATCACCTTGAAGGGGAGAATGGCATCCCTTACATTCAAGAAAGAATGGTAGTGGTGTCATTCTCCCTTACATTCTAGGAAAAATGACAGTGGTGCCATTTTCAAGGCCTCCTATCACTTCATGTGGAGAATGACACTAGTGCCATTCTCCGGTACATTCAAGGAATGGTAGTGGTGCATTCTCAAGGCCTAAAATACCATCATCTTGAGTGGTGGAGTGGGAGCACTACCATTCCCCCTTACATTTAACGTTGGTCGGTAGTGGTGCCACCCCTTCCCTTACATTCAAGAAATGGAAGTGGTGCCATTCCCCCTTACATTCAAGAAATGGTAGTGGCTACATTCCCCCTTACATTCAAGAATGGCACCACTGCCATTCTCCCTTACACCCAAGGAATGGCAGTGGTGCCATTCTCGAGGCCTCCCATCACTCACCTTGAAGGGGGGAATCGGACCACTGGCATTCTCGAGGCCTCCCATCACTCACCTTGAAGGGGGGAATGGGACCACTGCCATTCGTCCTTGAATGCAAGGAAGAATGGCAGTGGTTCCAATGTCAAGGCCTCACATCCCATCATCTTGAGGGGTAGAATGGCACCACTCCCATTCCCCCTTACTTTCAGGGAAGAAAGATAGTGGCTTCCATTCTCAAGTCCTCCCATCACCTCGAAGGGGATAATGCACGACATGCCATTCTGTCTTACATTCAAGGAAGAATGGAAGTCGTGCCATTCTCCCTTACACTCTAGGAAGAATGGCCATGGTGTAATTTGCAAGGCCTCCTATCACTTCATGTGGAGAATGGCACGAGGGCCATTCTCTCTTGCATTCTAGGAATGGAAGTGGTGCCATTCTCAAGGCCTCACATCCCATCATCTCAAGGGGTAGAATGGCAGCACTACCATGCCCCCTTCCTTTCTGGGAATAATGGCAGTTCGTTCCATTCTCGAGTCCATCCCCATCACTTTAAATGGTAGAATGGCAAAACATGCCATTCTCCCTTACATTTAAGGAAGAATGGTAGTGGTTCCATTCTCCCTTAAATTCTAGGAAGAATAGCAGTGGTGCCATTCTCAAGCCTTCCTATCACTTCATGGGGAGAATGTCACTAGTGTCGTTCTCACTTACATTCAAGGAATGGCAGTGGTGCCATTATCAAGGCCTCACATCCCATCATCTTGAGTGGTAGAATGGCACCACTGCCATTCCCCCTTACTTTCAGGGAAGAATGGGAGTGGTTTGCCATTCTCAAGTCCTCCCTATTGAGATATCGAGCTCGTCTAGTGAGGCGGTGGCCACTGATGACCCGCCTGGGGGATAGGCCCCGCACTTACACCACTGGCATGGTTCGTGAGATCTTGGGTGATATGCGGCCAGTGGGATGACAGGCTGTGTGACAGCCACTCTAGAGACTGGCATAGTTATAGCGCCAGCTCATTTAGTCGGGTTCACACTATAGAGAACCCGTGTATGTATTTGGTTGAGTACCTTTCATATTGTGTGTACTCTTATCTTGTATATGGTGTGTTGAGTGTTGAATAGAGAAGAATAAGATTTCAGCCTCTCACCTTGTGTGTTCTCTATTAGGGTTTTGTGAGTGTGTGTGTGTGCTTGCAAGAGCTCAAGCTCTCTTCCCCCCTGCATCTTTTCATGGTATCAGAGCCTAGTTCGTGCTAAGGGCTGAGCTGCAAGCAAGAGAACCACAGGAAGCGGTATGAGGGTAAGAGCTTCAACTACTCTTCCCTATTGTGTTGGTGACTACACCCTTGTCGGGAGCTCTACGAGAGGCACCGGCAAACGATCTCCGATTGAGGAGCTTTCTTCGCGGGAGTGAAGCTATAGGGCAACTATTCAGTCCTATGGACTACAATTTTCGGGCCGAAAACGCGTTTCGGGCGCGTCTGGACCTCCGTTTTTCAGAAAGCAGGCGATTTCGAGCACTGCGGGTAAGTCATCGATTCTCTGCAGAACTCTGTTTTAAGAACTGAAGGAAGACAGATTGACTGTGCAGACACTGTGGGTGCTCCAAAGAGGTCTACAGTTGCCATTGGGTGTATGTATGCACATTGAGGTCACTGGTTGTGACATTTGAGAGTACTACAGTACCGCTGTGCAGCAAATACTGCAGGTTGTGCAGAAAAACCAGAGTGCAGTTTCTGGTGAAATTGTGTGTTTGGCAAGATGTCTAATGATGGCATAACACAGATTGTGGCTGAGAAGCTGGATAAGAATAACTTCCATGCTTGGAGGTTCAGGTTGACAAATTTCCTGATGGGAAAAGGTTATTGGGACTACATAGAAGGTGAGCATGAAGAGGCACCGGAGATATCGGATATAAACCGACTGCTGCAGATGTGAAAGAGTTTAAAGACTGGAACCAAGGAGCCAGGAAGGTTATGTATTGGCTTTCCATTAGTATACAGGACACCATGATTGGGCACATTCAGGATGCCAAGTCCCCCAAGGAGGCGTGGGACACCTTGGTAAAGCTTTATGAAACAAACACCAAGGCACGTAAGATACAGTTGAAGAATGAACTTCATACTGTGGAGAAAAAGAGCATGTCTGTGAATGACTATGCGCTGAAGATAAAGGGTATTGTGGAATCCCTTGCATCTATTGGTGTGTCAGTAGATGATGATGACAAGGTGGAAGTCTGTCTACGTGGTCTCGGGCCACAATACAAGGCGTTCAAGACGTCCATTCAGACTCGAGAAAACATTCCCAACTTTACAGATTTGGTGTCTATGCTGATTATCGAAGAGAAGAGCTTGGGTGAAGACCAACAGTCTTCACAAAGCAAAAACAGTTCAGAGCAACAGGCCTTCTACACAAGTTCAGGAAGAGGACGAGGTAGAGGAGGCCATGGACGCGGTCAAGGAGGTGGCCGAACAGGTAATCAGAATTATGGCCAGCAGCAGCAGCAGCAACAATAGTCCCAGAATCAACAACAACAACAACAACACGCAGGTGGAAGAGGAAAATTCAGAGGCAGGGGGAGTCAAAGAGGCCGTGGAAATTGGCAAAGGCAATATAATGATACACGTGAATGCTATTATTGTGGTAAGCCTGGACATGTGCAGTCAGAATGTTATAAGAAGCAGGCTGACATGCAAAATGGGAAAGTGCAGCAAAACAACTATGCATCCTCAAGCAGAAATAATGAGGATAATGAAAGGTTGTTTGTTATGCAGCATGTTGTGAATGCCATGTCTGAAAATGTTGATGCAGCACAAAAAGATAATGTATGGTATGTGGATTCAGGCGCTTCGAACCACATGACGAGTCATGGGGAGTGGTTCAAGGAGATGAAAAACCCGGAAAGACCAGGTTTTGTGGAAACAGGGGATGACACTGCTCATCCAATTGCCCACATTGGAGATGTGCCATTGTCTATGCAGGATGGCAAAGTGAAGTACCTTGCAGATGTACTTCATGTACCGAACATAACAAAGAATCTGGTTTCAGTTGGCCAGATGATTGAGCAGGGTTTGCAGGTTAGGTTTAACCCTGATGGGTGTTATGTCGAAGACTTTAAAGACAAGTGCAGGTTGGTTGCAAAAGGCAACAGAGTGGGCAGAATGTTTACGTTGGATGTAGACATGCCTGAAATGAGTGCTGCGATGTTTGCAAATGGTTCAGGAGTTGTTGCAGACACAGACATATGGCATAAAAGAATTGGACATGTAAATGTGCAGAGATTGAAGTCTATGCAGACAAAAGGAATTGTGACATGGCTACCAAAATTTAAAGTGGAAGGTATGCAGAAAATATGTGAAGCATGCCAATTTGGGAAGCAAACAAAGCATGTGTTTCCACATAACAGATATGTGAGCAGAAATGCACTAGATGTTGTGCATTCAGATGTATGGGGTCCTACGAAGACCATATCTATGGGAGGCTGCAAGTATTATGTGACTTTCATTGATGACCACACAAGGAAAGTGTGGGTATATTTCATGAAAGAGAAGAGTGAGGTGTTCACTCACTTTCAGAATTTCAGAGTTTTGGTTGAAAAGCAAACAGGGAAATATGTCAAGTGCCTAAGGTCAGATGGAGGGGGAGAGTACTTCTCCAATGAGTTCTCTGAATATTTGAAGAAGAATGGTATTCGGAGACAGTATACATGCAGATACACTCCGCAGCAAAATGGAGTTGCTGAGCGGAAAAACAGGCACATTGCTGAGATTGCGCGAGCATTGATGGAAGAGAAGAATATGCCGCATTGCTATTGGACTGAGGCTGTTTCTACAACAGTATACATCATGAACAGGACTCCAACTGTAGCCATACATGATGTAACTCCAGAGGAGAGGTTTACTGGCAGAAAATCAGATTTATCTCATCTGAAAGTCTTTGGATGCATTGCATATGTGCATGTGCCAGATGAGCTGAGAACTAAGCTAGATCCGAAAGCTGAAAAATGTGTGTTTATTGGATATTCCCTTGAGCAAAAGGGATACAGGTGTTATAACCCTGCTACACGTGAGTTGAGAGTAAGCAGGGATGTTGTCTTTGATGAGATGAGCAGCTGGTATGCTGCTGAAAAAGAAGCTGTTGGGGCTGATGTGAGTGGAAGTGTGGTTGCACAGAATGCAGGTCGGCAATCACAGTCTTTGAGTGGACCAGGAGAGTCCTCATCTAGTGGGTCTGTTGATAGACCATGGAGTGGCAGGCTGCGTCATAATACCAGCCCTGCAAATGTGATTAGTACATCACGTAAAGGAAAAGAGAAAATGGTTGAGCCCCTTGGTATGCCTGACATTTCTGCAGGGCATTCTCATGTTGATGTGGAGAGTCTAGTGGGTCAGATATGAGCCTTGATGAGGAGCTTGGGATCCCAGCTATGAGAACACCTGGTGTAAAGAAGGCTATGGAAGCCATGAATGAAAAGCTGCGAAGATCAGGGAGAGTGAAGAACCCTGTGCAGAGATTTACCTATGATGGTTATGTGGCACATCACTATGCATATATGGCAAAGGTTGTGCAGGTTGTTGAGCCCACATGCATTGATGAGGCTATTGGAAATGTGTGTTGGGAGAAAGCTATGGATGAGGAGATGGATGCACTATATGGAAATGAAACTTGGGATTTAGTGCAATTGCCAGAAGGCCATTGGATGCAAGTGGGTGTACAAAGTTAAACATAACAGTGATGGAAGCATAAACAGGTACAAGGCTAGATTGGTAGCCAAAGGATATGCACAGACATATGGGATTGATTATGAGGAAACTTTCAGCCCAGTTGCCAAGATGGCAACGGTGAGAGTTGTGATAGCAGTGGCTGCGTCAAAGCAATGGTCTTTACATCAGATGGATGTAAAGAATGCATTCTTGCATGGGGATTTGCAAGAAGAGGTGTATATGTTGCAGCCACCTGGTTATGAGGATGAGGGTCACCCCGAGCATTTTTGCAGGTTGAAGAAAGCCTTGTATGTGTTAAAGCAAGCACCAAGAGCATGGTCTGACAAGATTTCTGAATATCTTGTCACTATTGGCTTTCATGTAGCCAATGCAGATTTCTCATTGTATGTGAGACATGGTGATAGAGGAGTTGTGCTTGTTGTCATCTATGTAGATGACTTGATCATTACGGGGGACCATGATGCAGAGATCTTTGATGTAAAGATCCTACTTAGACAAAAGTTCGAGATGAAGGATCTGGGGGAGCTCAGATATTTCTTGGGCATTGAGGTGATTAGGTCACCACATGGTATTGGATTACTGCAGAGACAGTATGGCCTGGACATGTTGTCCAAGTATGGTATGACAGGCTGTAAGCCTATTTCTGTGCCATTGGATCAGAATGGCAAGTTGAATGCAGATTCAGGAGAGATCTTGGAGGATCCTACTATGTACAGGAGCATAGTAGGAAGTTTGATCTACATGACGATCACCAGACCAGATTTGAGCTATGCTGTTGGGTTGGTGAGTCAGTTTATGCAGGTTCCACGGAAACCGCATTTGGATGCAGTGAGACGCATAGTGAGGTATGTGAAGTCTACTTTGCATTGTGGACTATTCTATGAGACTGGGACAGAGATATGTGTACATGGGTACACAGATGCTGATTGGGCTGGTAGTATCTCAGACAGAAGATCTACCAGTGGATTCATGTTTTCTTTGGGGAGTGTTGCTGTGACTTGGAGCAGCAAGAAGCAGCCTACGGTTGCTCTATCGAGTACGGAGGCCGAGTACAGAGGAGCTGCTATGGCAGCATGTGAGGTAGCTTGGTTGAGAAAGCTACTTGCAGATTTGGGTCTATCAGTGGATAGACAAGTTGTCATTTTCTGTGACAACATTAGTAGTATACAGTTGGCCAGGAACCCAGTCTTTCATGCTCGTACGAAGCACATAGAGGTCCACTACCACTTCGTCAGAGAGAAGGTCTTGGCAGGAGACCTTGACCTTGTTTATGTCAGCACAGAGGATCAGGTAGCTGACATCTTCACCAAAGCATTGGGTACAGAGAAGCTCCGCAGATTCAGGACTTCGCTTGGTGTACATGAGATGGAGTTGAGCTCGAAGGGGAGTGTTGAGATATCGAGCTCGTCTAGTGAGGCGGTGGCCACTGATGACCCGCCTGGGGGATAGGCCCCGCACTTACACCACTGGCATGGTTGGTGAGATCTTGGGTGATATGCGGCCAGTGGGATGACAGGCTGTGTGACAGCCACTCTAGAGACTGGCATAGTTATAGCGCCAGCTCATTTAGTCGGGTTCACACTATAGAGAACCCGTGTATGTATTTGGTTGAGTACCTTTCATATTGTGTGTACTCTTATCTTGTATATGGTGTGTTGAGTGTTGAATAGAGAAGAAGAAGATTTCAGCCTCTCACCTTGTGTGTTCTCTATTAGGGTTTTGTGAGTGTGTGTGTGTGCTTGCAAGAGCTCAAGCTCTCTTCCCCCTTGCATCTTTTCACTCCCATCACCTTGAAGAGGAGAATGGAACGACAGGCCATTCACCTTTACATTCAAGAAAGAATGGCAGTGCTACCATTATTCCTTACATTCTCCTTTACATTCAAGAAAGAATGGCAGTGCTACCATTATTCCTTACATTCTAGGAAGAATGGCGGTGGTGACATTCTCAAGGACTCCCATCACTCACCTTAAAGGGGAGACTGGCACCACTGCCATTCTAGGAAGAATGGCGGTGGTGACATTCTCAAGGACTCCCATCACTCACCTTAAAGGGGAGACTGGCACCACTGCCATTCTTCCCTGAATGCAAGGAAGAATGGAAGTGGTGCCATTCTCAATGCCTCACTTCCCATCACCTTGAAGGGGAGAATGGCACCACTACCATTCTTGTTTGAATGCAAGGAAGAATGGGAGTGGTGCTATTCTCAAGGCCTCACATCCCATCATCTTGAGTGGCAGAATGGCACCACTTCCATTTCCCCTTACTTTTAGCAAAGAATGGTAGTGGCTTTGATTCTCACATCCTCCCATCACCTTGAAGGGTAGACTAACATGACTGCCATTTTTCCTTGCATTCAAGGAAGAATGGCAGTGGTCCTTACATTCTAGGAAGAGTGGCAGTGGTGTCATTGACAAGGCCTCCTACCAATTCATGGGAAGAGTGGCACTAGTGCCATTCTCTCTTACATTCAAGGAATGACAATGGTGCCATTCTCAAGGCCTCATATGCCATCATCTTGAGGGGTAGAAAAGAACCGCTATCATTCCCCCTTACTTTCAAGGGAGAATGCCAGTGGTGGCCCATTCTCAAGGCCTCCTATCACTTCATAAGGATTCAAGGAATGACAGTGGTGCCATTCTCAAGGCCTCACATTCCATCATCTTGAGGGGAACAATGGCACCATTGCCATTTCCCCTTACTTTCAGGGAAGAATGGTAGTGGTTGCCATGCTGAAGTCCTCCCATCACCTTGAAGAGGAGAATGTCATGACATGCCATTCTCCCTTAACTCGAGGAAGAATGACAAATCTGCCATTCTCAAGGCCTCCCATCACTCACCTTGAAGGGGAGAATGGTACCATTACCATTCTTCCTTGAATGCAAGGAAGAATCGCAGTGGTGCCTTTCTGAATGCCTCCCATCGTCCCATCACCTTGAAGGGGAGAATGGCACCACTGCCATTCTTCCTTGAATGCAAGGAAGAATGGCAGTGGTGTCATTCTCAAGGCCTCACATCCCATCGTCTTAAGTGGTAGAATGGAACTACTACCATTATCCCTTACTTTCATAGAAGAATGGCAGTGGCTTCCATTCTCAAGTCCTCCCATCACCTTAAAGGGGAGAATGGCGCGACTGCCATTCTCCCTTGCATTTGAGGAAGAATGGCAGTGGTGCCATTCTCCCTTACATTCTAGGAAGAATTTCAATGGCGCCATTCTCAAGGCCTCCTATAACTTCATGGGGAGAATGGGAGCAGTGCCATTCTCCCTTACATTCAATAAGGAAAGGCAGTGGTGGTGACATTCACAAATCCTCACATCCCATCATCTAGAGGGGTAGAATGGCACCACTGGTATTTCCCCTTACTTTAAGGGAAGAATGGTAGTGGTTGCACTCTTAATCTTCCAATAACCTTGAAGGGGATAATCGCACGACACGCCGCTCTCCCTTACATTCTAGGAAGGATGGTAGTGGTGCCATTCTCCCTTACAATCTAGGAAGAATGGCAGTGATGTCACTCTCATGGCCTACTATCACTTCATGGGGAGAATGGCACCACTGCCATTCTTCCTTTAATGTAAGAAAGAATGACACTAGTGCCATTGTCAAGGCCTCACATCCCATCATCTTGAGGGGTAGAATGGCACCACTACCATTCCCCCTTACTTTCAGGGAAAAATAGCAGTGGCTTCCATTCTAAAGTCCTCCCATCACCTTGAACAGGAGAATGGCAGGACGTGCCATTCTCCCTTACATTCAAGGAAGAATGGCAGTGGTGCCATTCTCCCTCTCTTACATTCTAGGAAGAATGGTAGTGGTGCCAATCTTAAGGCCTCCTATTACTTCATGGGGGGAGAATGGAACCACTTCCATTATCCCTTACATTTAAGAAATGGCAGTGGTGCCATTATCAAGGCTTCACATCCCACCTTAATGTCATCTTAAATGGTAGAATGGAACCACTGCCATTCTCCTTACATTCAAGGAATGGCAGTGGTGCCATTCTCAAGGCCTCACATCCCATCATCTTGAGGGGTAGAATGGCACCACTGCCATTTCCCCTTACTTTCAGGGAAGAATGGCAGTGGCTAACATTCTCATGTCCTCCCAACACCTTGAAGGGAAAATTAGCACAACCAACATTCTTCCTTACATTCAAGGAAGAATGGTAGTTGTGCCATTCTCCCTCACATTCTAGAAAGAATCACAGTGGTGCTATTCTCAGGCCTTCTATCACTTCATGGAGAGAATGGCACTAGTGCCATTCTCCCTTACATTCCAGGAATGGCAGTGGTGCCATTCTCAAGGCCTCACATCCCGCATTAGCTGAGAATGTTTTTGGTCAGCAGATGATCAGCTGTGCTAAGGAGAGGCCTTTAGGTGGATGATTAGAGCTTCTGGAGATCTTTGCTAACCTGGGAGGAAAGATGGAGGAAATAGTTGGGCCATATAGGGAGGTTGGGAGGGTGTAGAAGTGTCCAAGAGAGTTAATTGAGAGGCAAGGGCTAGGTGCAAGTTTGGTTGGTGCCATTGGGGTAGAGGTTCCCATGGTTGGGCAGAATGGAACCACTACCATTCTTCCTTAATGTAAAGACGAATGGTAGTGGTGGCATTGTCAAGGCCTCACATCCCATAATCTTGAGGGGTAGAATGGCACCATCCACTCCCCCTTACTTTCACGCCCTTACTTTCACGAAAGAATGGCAGTGGCTTCCATTCTCAAGTCCTCCCATCACTTTGAAGAGGAGAATGGCATGACATGCCATTCTGCCTTACATTCAAGGAAGAATGGCACTGGTGCCATGCTCCCTTACATTATAGGAAGAATGGCAGTGGTGCCATTCTTAAGGCCTCCTATTACTTCATGGGGGGGAGAATGGAACCACTTCCCTTATCCCTTACGTTCAAGGAATGGTAGCGGTGCCATTGTTAAGGGCTCAAATCCCACGTTTTTGTCATCTTAAATGGTAGAATGGAACCACTACCACTCTCCTTATATTCAAGGAATGGCAATGGTACCATTCTCAAGGCCTCACATCCCATCATCTTGATGGGTAAAATGAAACCACTACCATTTCCTCTTACTTTCACGGAAGAGTGGTAGTGGTTGCCATTGTCATGTCCTCCTATCACCTTGAAGGGGAGATTAGCACGACTACTATTATCCCTTACATTCAAGCAACAATGGCAATGGTGCCGTTCTCCCTTACATTCTAGAAAAAATCACATTTGTGCCATTCTCAATGCATCCTATCACTTCATGGTGGGGAGAATAAGACTAGTGCCATTCTCCCGTACATTCAAGGAATGGCAGTGGTCCATTCTCAAGGCCTCACATCCCGTCATCTTGACGGTAGAATGGCACCACCGCCATTCCCCCTTACATTCAAGCCTGGTCGGTAGTGGTGCCATTCCCCCTTATATTCAAGGAAGAATGGGATTGTTGCCATCCTAAAAGCCTCCCATTGACTTGATTGAAGGTGTAAGATTCCTCCCCCAACCCCTTTTTGATGTCTAGTATCTTCCCCTGTAATCAACCCTCTTCAGAAATATAAAGACCTTGTTGCTAACTATTTTAGCCTAGAGAGAGAAAAATTATTCTAGAGAGACAATATTCAGATTTTGAATATTTTTGGATAGAAAAATATCTCTTATAATTCAGATGAGTTCCCCTGAAACAGAAATTCAAAAAGAATTTTCCAATGTGCAATTAGAATTAATTGGAAATAGGTATAAAGAACCTTAGTCTAAGGGTCTAGATTTTCAGAAATTTTTGGATTATGGTCCAATTAAGGTTCCTATGGGCCAATAGCATCAATCCATGTGTAGGGAGGAGATAAATCCAATTTGTAAAAGAAGATACCCAAAAATGAGTAAATGCTCACATAAGATGAAGAGTTGAAAATGTACAAGGTTTATTAGTAAAAAACTATGAGCAATATTAAAAATATGAGATATTTTGGGTATCCAAAAATGAGTAAATGCTCACATAAGATGAAGAGTTGAAAATGTACAAGGTTTATTAGTAAAAAACTATGAGCAATATTAAAATGATTCCATTATGACACATATGTAAGGAAGGGGAGTTCTTTAAAGGAGGTGCATATTTCACATAAGATGAAGAGTTGAAAATGTACAAGGTTTATTAGTAAAAAAAACTATGAGCAATATTAAAATGATTCCATTATGACACATATGTAAGGAAGGGGAGTTCTTTAAAGGAGGTGCATATTTCACATAAGATGAAGAGTTGAAAATGTACAAGGTTTATTAGTAAAAAAAACTATGAGCAATATTAAAATGATTCCATTATGACACATATGTAAGGAAGGGGAGTTCTTTAAAGGAGGTGCATATTTCACATAAGATGAAGAGTTGAAAATGTACAAGGTTTATTAGTAAAAAAACTATGAGCAATATTAAAATGATTCCATTATGACACATATGTAAGGAAGGGGAGTTCTTTAAAGGAGGTGCATATTTCACATGCTTGAATGAGTTTTAAACTCATAAAAATTGAGATATTTCATTCATTCAAGTCTAGTTCCAAAAAGTTAGCTTAACTGACCTAAAAATGGTCAAATATTGACCAAACTGATTTAGAAAATTCTAGAATCAGTTTGTTTGGTTAGGAGCTCAATTTTTCCTATAAATAGAAGCCTCCCCCATGTTGAAAAATAGTTAGTGTTTATGCATCGTTACTCTACTCCACCTAAGCCAAGAACTGTGAATTCATTTAATAATTCACTAGTTTTTGGAGCTTCCCTCTTTCTTCAATCCCCATTAGTGGCTCCATCAACATACTTTACCAATTGATTGGTTGGGGGCCTCTACCGTGAACAAAGAATCAAGCAAGTTGTAAGGTAATTAGTGAATATTGATCTTTCTATAATTTCTCAATGGTTCTCTCTTCTCAACCCCTCTCAAGCTTGAGAAGCTTAATTGGTATGGTTTTTTAAATGCTATTAAAGTTAATTGGTGATTAGTAGTGAAGAGTTACATAATTTAATAAATGCTATTGAAGTTAATTTCCATTTATGTTTAAATTCTAATAGTTTTTATGTAATTTCTCTCTCTCACTCAAGAAATGGTCATACTCATGACCCATTCTCAATCCAAATCAAGCTTTTCATAAAGCTTTTCCTTAACCCAAGATTAAGCTATGCTTGAGGCCAAATTAATGGCTTTTTTCTATGCTTTTAGTTTATGTATATTGATGATTCAATCCATTATGGATTAATGAGCCAATTAGAGATCATTTTTATTTCCTTAATGATAAGCTTTATCCCTTAGAAAAATTGAGATTTATCAGTCATAGCAGCGGAGCTATGGCAAAAATTTTATAAAAATTATGCATAAAATAATCTCATTCAAAGCATAAAAAGAGGACTTCCTACCATATTCTAGGACTTATCATCCTAGATTAATTGAAAGAATTTCATTACAATCATGGAGAAATTGAATTTTAATATCATGCATAAAGGATAAGTTTTTATATCAAAAGTGTTATTTTTACCATTTTTATTTCATGCATAGAAGTATGCATAATGGATAAATTTTTATATCAAAAGTGTTATTTTTACCATTTTTATTTTCATGCATAATGGATAAAATTTTATATCAAAAGTGTTATTTTTACCATTTTTATTTCATGCATAGAAGTATGCATAATGGATAAATTTTTATATCAAAAGTGTTATTTTTACCATTTTTATTTCATGCATAGAAGTATGCATAATGGATAAATTTTTATATCAAAAGTGTTATTTTTATCATTTTTATTTTCATGCATAGAAGTATGCATAAAGGATAAATTTTTATATCAAAAGTGTTATTTTTATCATTTTTATTTTCATGCATAGAAGTATGCATAAAGGATAAATTTTTATATTAAAAGTGTTACTTTTATCATTTTTAATTTTCATGCATAGAAATATGCATAAAGGAAAAAATTTTATATCAAAAGTGTTACTTTTATCATTTTTAATTTTCATGCATAGAAGTATGCATAAAGGAAAATTTTTTATATCAAAAGTGTTACTTTTATCATTTTTAATTTTCATGCATAGAAGTATGCATAAAGGAAAATTTTTATATCAAAAGTGTTACTTTTATCATTTTTAATTTTCATGCATAGAAGTATGCATAAAGGAAAATTTTTTATATCAAAAGTGTTACTTTTATCATATTGGATTTCATGCATAGAGGTATGCATAAAAGTTGATTATTTTATTATAAAAGTGTGACTTTTATCATAATTGAATTTCATGCATATAGGTATGCATAAAAGTTGATTATTTTATTGTAAGAGTGTTACTTTTATCATATTGGATTTCATGCATATAGGTATACATAAAAGATATTCTTTTTATACTAAAAGTGTGATTTTCCTCATAAATGGATTTTATGCTTAACTTAGATGCATAAGAGAAATTCTTTTATTCTAAAAGTGTAATTTCCTACCAAATTGAATTTATGCATAAGAAGATGCATAAAAGATTGATTTTAAATTCGAAAGTGTTAGTCTCCTTAAATGGAATTTATGTATAAATAAATGTGTAGAGAAATCTTATATCAAATATAAGAATTCTCTTTTTTTTTTAAAAAGATATGAAATGTGATAAGAGGTGATAAGAGGTGTATGAGATGTGATAAGAATTGACAAGATGCGTATGGAAAGTGATAGGATGTGATAAGAGGTGTATGAGATGTGATAAGAATTGATAAGATGCGTATGGAAAGTGATAGGATGTGATAAGAGGTGTATGAGATGTGATAAGAATTGATAAGATGCGTATGGAAAGTGATAAGAGGCGATAAGAGGTGTATGAGATGTAAAAAGATGTGATAAGATGTGTATGAGATGTGATAAGATTTGATAAGATGCGTATGGAAAGTGATAGGATGTGATAAGAGGTGTATGAGATATAAAAAGATGTGATAAGATGTGTATGAGATGTGATAGAATGTGTTAAGATGAGTTAGGATGTGTTAAGATGTATATGGGATGTGTTAGGACGAGAATGGATGTAATATGGTTGTATGAATGTGATGTGGATGTATACATGTAGATGTATATGTATGAATGTGAATGTTGATGTGGATGTGGATGTATGGATGTAGATACGGATGTGTATGTATGTATGTGGATGTGTATGTATGAATGAGGATGTGAAAATGGATGTATGTATGTAGATGTGGATGTATGGATGTATGTATGTAGATGTGGATGTATGTATGTAGATGTGGATGTATGAATATGAATGTGGATGTGTGGATGTGGAAATGGAGGTATGGATGTATGCATGTAGATGCGTATGTATGAATGTGAAATTGGATGTATGATGTGGACGTACAAACATGGATATGTATGTAGAATAATGAATACGAAGATGTATGTGAGATAATGTAGTCTATATGAGTGAATGGATGAGAACGAGTACACACTGAATGGAATGTGGAATAAGTAATGTGGTCCGAGAGTGGATAATATGGAAAGACAAGAGTTCGTTATAGAAACTGTATTTGTGACTGTTTGTAAATGACTGTTTCATGTCAAGAATGCTGGAGAAGCATTTTGACCGTCTTGAGGATTAAGGTCATGAAGACTGAACTGATAAAGTTGCAACTGCTGAGGGAGAGTCAATGGAGGACGTCTCGCGTAGCAAGGTCGATCGAGGTCTTGACCAGCCTCGGCTCGATTTAAATGGTGAGATTCCGGTACGGTGGATGAGGGACCAAGGAAGCGGCCTATGAGTGAAGCGCTAGGTCACCTGCGAAGGATCCTAGAGGGTGCTGACCATACGAGGCTTGGGCTCTGGGTCGCCGAAGATACCCACACGTGCGTCGTGGAAGATATTGGAACAAGGAGTAAGAGTTGTTTTCTGAAACCGGGCATGGATCTGGTTGATTGACCTTGCTGGTCCTCAACAGATGAGTCCATGGCTCTTTTATATGGATCTGTGGGTTGATCTTGCTGATCTTCCACGGAGATTCCATTCTATTATATGAATATATTGCCGGTTACTATGAGCTAGGAACCATGAAAAAGGCCCCTGAGAGAACAGGTGGTGAGCGTTTTGGTTGCCAATGATGCCATAAGTATACCGATGAAAGAATGACTGGAAATAAGGATTCAACCAGAGACTTTGAGGATTGTCATCAGCGACATAATGGTTTTATTAAAGGATTGTTTTAAAGCTAGTTGATGCTAAGAAAAAGGCAATTTCATATTGGGTGTGTAAGTGGTATGACTAGTTTTATGTTTGCATGAACTTCCGGCTAGGGGGCCTTGGAACTCTTTTCCTTGGTACCCGGGACAAAACCTAACCAAATTCTAAATTGGATCCCATCACTACAGTGGTTGGGCGGTTGGCTAACCCATGGGATCGGATGGGGTTAGGCTGGACTGATGGATCCGTAAATCGAGATTTAATTTCTATTATTACGATAGATGAAGTAAATCCCGGATAGAAATTGTTCTATGGATAGGAATCAACGGCTGTGCCTCTTGATGGGGAAAAAAGCGTTGATCCCAATGATCCAAGTGCAAGTTCTTCCTTGATTTGACCAAGTACTATTAAAGGTGCAGTCAGATCAGTTTGATCAGTAATGATCTTGACTACGTTAGAGTAAAGAGTTATCCTGGTGGAATCGCCCGTGCTTTCCGGGTAAAGGAAGTTTTTCCGGTTTCGGTTTTGGACAAACCGACGGATTAGTCTCTTGTCCGGATATCCGTGGGCGAGGCCCAGAGTGTGGGACCCCTGTCCCGCGCGAGAAGTGCTACTTCCGCTGCTAGTACCCCGAATCCGTCGCATGGTGGGAACAGGGACCTCACAGTTGGTATCAGAGCCTTTTGGTTAATAAGGATCAACCGAGAAGCCAAATATATCAAAAATTTATCAAGAATCAAAAAGGTTGCAATTGTGTGATATAATTCATACAAATTGATATTCAATTTGAAAATTCATAAATTAGTAATTGAGTCTTCAAATGGAAGTACCGCAATTATATAGAATCCTGACTTGCTTGAGGCCTAGACATGATGGTATTTACCTTATAATTCCAAGGGCCTTGACTACCCGTATATACCGAGAGTATACTGCAGCTCTTTACTGACAGTATATACGAGTAAATCTAAGACTTGAAATTATAAGCGTTAATGCTATCTAGATGATGAATTCGAATGTGGTTGATATGATTTTTAATTCTGTTTGAGAATCGATGAATTGATTTGGATTCTGATTGAAAAATGACGATTTCCGAAATTTAGTTGAAATGTAATAAGCTGAGCGAAACCACAATGAGGATGAATGGGACGAGTCCCAGTGATGATATTCATAACTGGAATGATGATAATGATTTCAGTAAATCACTATGAGATTAGTGGATTGTGCTGTCAGATTGCTACTGTTAACACTTGACCGGTAGATCAAGTTAAGGGATGACAAATTGAGAACTTGCTTAACTAAAATTTCCCGTGGAGGAATGTTCAGAAGGTATTCTGTTGGGTTGACGAGAATGTAAGGAACCCCAGAATAATTTGGGTCGTAAGAAAAAGAGTTGTTCTCTTCCTACGAGATGAGGACATCTCGCGCTTTTTTTTTTAAGTGGGGTAGAATGTAAGAATTCTCCCCAGTTTTTGAGGTATTCAAAAATAAGAATCTCCTCTCTAATCTTATAACTATTCTCTCTCTAATATATAAAATTTTGACAGAATCATGAGACGAGGAAATCGTAGCCGTCAGCAGCCAGACCCTGTCACTGAAGATAACGAACTTGATCCTGATGTTCGCAAGGCTCTTCATAGGACTCAACCAGGACCCTTCAAAGGAGAAGGGGAGAACCTGGGTGAGACTGTGGAGAAATGGGTGGAAGCCATGGAAGAGTATTTTGACGTCACAGGTTATAATGAGCTGAGCAAAATAGCTCTTGGCCGGTTGAAAATAGTGGAAACAGCCAAGGTAGCATGGAGGAACCACTGTGACACCAACCGTCTGAACAGAAATACTCAATCCTGGAATGACCTAAAAACCTATTTGAGAAAGAGATTTTGTCCCCCTGGATTTTTGGAAACCAAAATGAACGAATTTTTAGAGCTAAAGCAGGAGAACAAAACCATTGAAGAATATCACCAGGCCTTTTCTCTTCTACTCAAATACTCACCACCTCTAGATGAAGAACAGCTCATGGCCAGGTTCATTCGGGCAATGAATGAACCTTTGGACACACTGGTCAAAAATGCCAAACCCGTGTCCATGGCTGAAGCAGTAAAAATGGCAAAGGATTTTGCCAAAGCCTTTGTAGTAAAGGTCCCGTCAAAGCCTGCACCCTCTAACTTTAAAAGATTCCAAGCCCAGGAAGGTACTTCAAACTTTCCACCCCCAAAGAGACAGCAAGGACCGATTCAGAATCAAGGTGCAGGAAGATTCCAAAGTGAAGGAAGATCCTTCCCCCAGAATACTTTCTCAGGAGGACCATCTATTTTAAGGATGCAGAACAATGAGCCCAGAAGTGAGAACCGGTGTTTTGGATGCCAAGGTTTTGGTCATCAGTTAAAAGACTGCCCAACTCCTGCCATGTCAAGGGAACAGGGAAGTCTAGGACCCTGAATTCAGAGACCAATTCCTTCATACCAGTCTAATCAGGGTCCGTCTCACCCAAGCCAGGGTAACCCCAGAAGAACTCCAAATCAACCGTCTGCCTCTACCCAGAGTAACCTCAGAACTCCTTTCCAGAACAGGGGCAACCAAAGAGAAAGAATTCCACCTCAGACTGTAGCAGCCAGAGCAGTCACAATTTCAGAAGAAGTAGAAGAGGAAAGAAGGGCAGATCTTTACTACAATTGAAAAACCAAGGACTTAACCGACAGTTCTCAAGTCATCCATACTCCAGCAGAATACCAGGGAAAAATCGACCGTTCACTTCCAAGGCGTAAAGTTAAATGTGATTGAAGAAGAAGAAGATGATGAAAGAAATCATACTCCAACTGCGAGATGAGGACATCTCACGTTTTTTAAGTAGGGTAGAATGTAAGATTCCTCCCCCAACCCCTTTTTGATGTCTAGTATCTTCCCCTGTAATCAACCCTCTTCAGAAATATAAAGACCTTGTTGCTAACTATTTTAGCCTAGAGAGAGAAAAATTATTCTAGAGAGACAATATTCAGATTTTGAATATTTTTGGATAGAAAAATATCTCTTACAATTCAGATGAGTTCCCCTGAAACAGAAATTCAAAAAGAATTTTCCAATGTGCAATTAGAATTAATTGGAAATAGGTATAAAGAACCTTAGTCTAAGGGTCTAGATTTTCAGAAATTTTTGGATTATGGTCTAATTAAGGTTCCTATGGGCCAATAGCATCAATCCATGTGTAGGGAGGAGATAAATCCAATTTGTAAAAGAAGATACCCAAAAATGAGTAAATGCTCACATAAGATGAAGAGTTGAAAATGTACAAGGTTTATTAGTAAAAAACTATGAGCAATATTAAAAATATGAGATATTTTGGGTATCCAAAAATGAGTAAATGCTCACATAAGATGAAGAGTTGAAAATGTACAAGGTTTATTAGTAAAAAACTATGAGCAATATTAAAATGATTCCATTATGACACATATGTAAGGAAGGGGAGTTCTTTAAAGGAGGTGCATATTTCACATAAGATGAAGAGTTGAAAATGTACAAGGTTTATTAGTAAAAAAAACTATGAGCAATATTAAAATGATTCCATTATGACACATATGTAAGGAAGGGGAGTTCTTTAAAGGAGGTGCATATTTCACATAAGATGAAGAGTTGAAAATGTACAAGGTTTATTAGTAAAAAAACTATGAGCAATATTAAAATGATTCCATTATGACACATATGTAAGGAAGGGGAGTTCTTTAAAGGAGGTGCATATTTCACATGCTTGAATGAGTTTTAAACTCATAAAAATTGAGATATTTCATTCATTCAAGTCTAGTTCCAAAAAGTTAGCTTAACTGACCTAAAAATGGTCAAATATTGACCAAACTGATTTAGAAAATTCTAGAATCAGTTTGTTTGGTTAGGAGCTCAATTTTTCCTATAAATAGAAGCCTCCCCCATGTTGAAAAATAGTTAGTGTTTATGCATCGTTACTCTACTCCACCTAAGCCAAGAACTGTGAATTCATTTAATAATTCACTAGTTTTTGGAGCTTCCCTCTTTCTTCAATCCCCATTAGTGGCTCCATCAACATACTTTACCAATTGATTGGTTGGGGGCCTCTACCGTGAACAAAGAATCAAGCAAGTTGTAAGGTAATTAGTGAATATTGATCTTTCTATAATTTCTCAATGGTTCTCTCTTCTCAACCCCTCTCAAGCTTGAGAAGCTTAATTGGTATGGTTTTTTAAATGCTATTGAAGTTAATTGGTGATTAGTAGTGAAGAGTTACATAATTTAATAAATGCTATTGAAGTTAATTTCCATTTATGTTTAAATTCTAATAGTTTTTATGTAATTTCTCTCTCTCACTCAAGAAATGGTCATACTCATGACCCATTCTCAATCCAAATCAAGCTTTTCATAAAGCTTTTCCTTAACCCAAGATTAAGCTATGCTTGAGGCCAAATTAATGGCTTTTTTCTATGCTTTTAGTTTATGTATATTGATGATTCAATCCATTATGGATTAATGAGCCAATTAGAGATCATTTTTATTTCCTTAATGATAAGCTTTATCCCTTAGAAAAATTGAGATTTATCAGTCATAGCAGCGGAGCTATGGCAAAATTTTTATAAAAATTATGCATAAAATAATCTCATTCAAAGCATAAAAAGAGGACTTCCTACCATATTCTAGGACTTATCATCCTAGATTAATTGAAAGAATTTCATTACAATCATGGAGAAATTGAATTTTAATATCATGCATAAAGGATAAGTTTTTATATCAAAAGTGTTATTTTTACCATTTTTATTTCATGCATAGAAGTATGCATAATGGATAAATTTTTATATCAAAAGTGTTATTTTTACCATTTTTATTTTCATGCATAATGGATAAAATTTTATATCAAAAGTGTTATTTTTACCATTTTTATTTCATGCATAGAAGTATGCATAATGGATAAATTTTTATATCAAAAGTGTTATTTTTACCATTTTTATTTCATGCATAGAAGTATGCATAATGGATAAATTTTTATATCAAAAGTGTTATTTTTATCATTTTTATTTTCATGCATAGAAGTATGCATAAAGGATAAATTTTTATATCAAAAGTGTTATTTTTATCATTTTTATTTTCATGCATAGAAGTATGCATAAAGGATAAATTTTTATATTAAAAGTGTTACTTTTATCATTTTTAATTTTCATGCATAGAAGTATGCATAAAGGAAAAAATTTTATATCAAAAGTGTTACTTTTATCATTTTTAATTTTCATGCATAGAAGTATGCATAAAGGAAAATTTTTTATATCAAAAGTGTTACTTTTATCATTTTTAATTTTCATGCATAGAAGTATGCATAAAGCAAAATTTTTATATCAAAAGTGTTACTTTTATCATTTTTAATTTGCATGCATAGAAGTATGCATAAAGGAAAATTTTTTATATCAAAAGTGTTACTTTTATCATATTGGATTTCATGCATAGAGGTATGCATAAAAGTTGATTATTTTATTATAAAAGTGTGACTTTTATCATAATTGAATTTCATGCATAGAGGTATGCATAAAAGTTGATTATTTTATTGTAAGAGTGTTACTTTTATCATATTGGATTTCATGCATATAGGTATACATAAAAGATATTCTTTTTATACTAAAAGTGTGATTTTCCTCATAAATGGATTTTATGCTTAACTTAGATGCATAAGAGAAATTCTTTTATTCTAAAAGTGTAATTTCCTACCAAATTGAATTTATGCATAAGAAGATGCATAAAAGATTGATTTTAAATTCGAAAGTGTTAGTCTCCTTAAATGGAATTTATGTATAAATAAATGTGTAGAGAAATCTTATATCAAATATAAGAATTCTCTTTTTTTTTAAAAAAGATATGAAATGTGATAAGAGGTGATAAGAGGTGTATGAGATGTGATAAGAATTGACAAGATGCGTATGGAAAGTGATAGGATGTGATAAGAGGTGTATGAGATGTGATAAGAATTGATAAGATGCGTATGGAAAGTGATAGGATGTGATAAGAGGTGTATGAGATGTGATAAGAATTGATAAGATGCGTATGGAAAGTGATAAGAGGTGATAAGAGGTGTATGAGATGTAAAAAGATGTGATAAGATGTGTATGAGATGTGATAAGATTTGATAAGATGCGTATGGAAAGTGATAGGATGTGATAAGAGGTGTATGAGATGTAAAAAGATGTGATAAGATGTGTATGAGATGTGATAGAATGTGTTAAGATAAGTTAGGATGTGTTAAGATGTATATGGGATATGTTAGGACGAGAATGGATGTAATATGGTTGTATGAATGTGATGTGGATGTATACATGTAGATGTATATGTATGAATGTGAATGTTGATGTGGATGTGGATGTATGGATGTAGATACGGATGTGTATGTATGTATGTGGATGTGTATGTATGAATGAGGATGTGAAAATGGATGTATGTATGTAGATGTGGATGTATGGATGTATGTATGTAGATGTGGATGTATGTATGTAGATGTGGATGTATGAATATGAATGTGGATGTGTGGATGTGGAAATGGAGGTATGGATGTATGCATGTAGATGCGTATGTATGAATGTGAAATTGGATGTATGATGTGGACGTACAAACATGGATATGTATGTAGAATAATGAATACGAAGATGTATGTGAGATAATGTAGTCTATATGAGTGAATGGATGAGAACGAGTACACACTGAATGGAATGTGGAATAAGTAATGTGGTCCGAGAGTGGATAATATGGAAAGACAAGAGTTCGTTATAGAAACTGTATTTGTGACTGTTTGTAAATGACTGTTTCATGTCAAGAATGCTGGAGAAGCATTTTGACCGTCTTGAGGATTAAGGTCATGAAGACTGAACTGATAAAGTTGCAACTGCTGACGGAGAGTCAATGGAGGACGTCTCGCGTAGCAAGGTCGATCGAGGTCTTGACCAGTCTCGGCTCGATTTAAATGGTGAGCTTCCGGTACGGTGGATGAGGGACCAAGGAAGCAGCCTATGAGTGAAGCGCTAGGTCACCTGCGAAGGATCCTAGAGGGTGCTGACCATACGGTGCTCGGGCTCTGGGTCGCCGAAGATACCCACACGTGCGTCGTGGAAGATATTGGAACAAGGAGTAAGAGTTGTTTTCTGAAACCGGGCATGGATCTGGTTGATTGACCTTGCTGGTCCTCAACAGATGAGTCCATGGCTCTTTTATATGGATCTGTGGGTTGATCTTGCTGATCTTCCACGGAGATTCCATTCAATTATATGAATATATTGCCGGTTACTATGAGCTAGGAACCATGGAAAAGGCCCCTGAGAGAACAGGTGGTGAGCGTTTTGGTTGCCAATGATGCCATAAGTATACCGATGAAAGAATGACTGAAAATAAGGATTCAACCAGAGACTTTGAGGATTGTCATCAGTGACATAATGGTTTTATTAAAGGATTGTTTTAAAGCTAGTTGATGCTAAGAAAAAGGCAATTTCATATTGGGTGTGTAAGTGGTATGACTAGTTTTATGTTTGCATGAACTTCCGGCTAGGGGGCCTTGGAACTCTTTTCCTTGGTACCCGGGACAAAACCTAACCAAATTCCAAATTGGATCCCATCACTACAGTGGTTGGGCGGTTGGCTAACCCATGGGATCGGATGGGGTTAGGCTGGACTGATGGATCCGTAAATCGAGATTTAATTTCTATTATTACGATAGATGAAGTAAATCCCGGATAGAAATTGTTCTATGGATAGGAATCAACGGCTGTGCCTCTTGATGGGGAAAAAAGCGTTGATCCCAATGATCCAAGTGCAAGTTCTTCCTTGATTTGACCAAGTACCGTTAAAGGTGTAGTCAGATCAGTTTGATCAGTAATGATCTTGACTACGTTAGAGTAAAGAGTTATCCTGGTGGAATCGCCCGTGCTTTCCGGGTAAAGGAAGTTTTTCCGGTTTCGGTTTTGGACAAACCGACGGATTAGTCTCTTGTCCGGATATCCGTGGGCGAGGCCCGGAGTGTGGGACCCCTGTCCCGCGCGAGAAGTGCTACTTCCGCTGCTAGTACCCCGAATCCGTTGCTCGGTGGGAACAGGGACCTCACAGAAGGAGAGAATAACACCACTGCCATTCTTAGGGCCTTCCATTACATAAAAGGGAAGAACATCACTACTTTCATTTTCTAGGCCTCCCATCCCCTCATCTCTCTCGAGGGGTAGAATGGCACCACTGCCATTCCAGTGGTTCCATCAAAGAAGAATGGGAGTGGTTGGAATTCTCAAGGTATCCCATCCAAACACCCTGAAGGGGTTAATGGTGCCACCGTCCCATTCTCCCTTACATTTAGGGAAGAATGACAGTGGTGCCATTCTCCCTTACATTTAAGGAAGAACGGTAGTGGTGCCATTCTCCCTTACATTTAAGGAAGAATGGTAGTGGTGCCATAAACCCTTAAATTCTAGGAAGAATGGCAGTGGTGCCATTCTCAAGCCTTCCTATCACTTCATGGGAAGAATGTCACTAGTGTCGTTCTCACTTACATTCAAGGAATGGCAGTGGTGCCATTATCAAGGCCTCACATCCCATCATCTTGAGTGGTAGAATGGCACCACTGCCATTCCCCCTTACTTCAACGAAGAATGTGAGTGGTTGCCATTCTCAAGTCCTCCCATCACCTTGAAGAGGAGAATGGAACGACAGGCCATTCTCCTTTACATTCAAGAAAGAATGGCAGTGCTGCCATTCCTGTGTCGTTCTCACTTACATTCAAGGAATGGCAGTGGTGCCATTATCAAGGCCTCACATCCCATCATCTTGAGTGGTAGAATGGCACCACTGCCATTCCCCCTTACTTTCAGCGAAGAATGGCAGTGGTTGCCATTCTCAAGTCCTCCCATCACCTTGAAGAGGAGAATGGAACGACAGGCCATTCTCCTTTACATTCAAGAAAGAATGGCAGTGCTGCCATTATTCCTTACATTCTCCTTTACATTCAAGAAAGAATGGCAGTGCTACCATTATTCCTTACATTCTAGGAAGAATGGTAGTGGTGCCATTCTCAAGGACTCCCATCACTCACCTTGAAGGGGAGAATGGCACCACTGCCATTCTTCCCTGAATGCAAGGAAGAATGGAAGTGGTGCCATTCTCAATGCCTCACGTCCCATCACCTTGAAGGGGAGAATGGCACCACTACTATTCTTGTTTGAATGCAAGGAAGAATGGGAGTGGTGCTATTCTCAATGCCTCACATCCCATCATCTTGAGGGGCAAAATGGCACCACTTCCATTTCCCCTTACTTTCAGCGAAGAATGGTAGTGGCTTTGATTCTCACGTCCTCCCATCACCTTGAAGGGTAGACTAACATGACTACCATTTTTCCCTGCATTCAAGGAAGAATGGTAGTGTGGTCCTTACATTCTAGGAAGAGTGGCAGTGGTGTCATTCACAAGGCCTCCTACCAATTCATGGGAAGAGTGGCACTAGTGCCATTCTCTCTTACATTCAAGGAATGACAATGGTGCCATTCTCAAGGCCTCATATGCCATCATCTTGAGGGGTAGAAAAGCACCACTATCATTCCCCCTTACTTTCAAGGGAGAATGCCAGTGGCTGCCATTCTCAAGGCCTCCTATCACTTCATAAGGATTCAAGGAATGACAGTGGTGCCATTCTCAAGGCCTCACATTCCATCATCTTGAGGGGAACAATGGCACCATTGCCATTTCCCCTTACTTTCAGGGAAGAATGGTAGTGGTTGCCATGCTGAAGTCCTCCCATCACCTTAAAGAGGAGAATGTCACGACATGCCATTCTCCCTTAACTTCGAGGAGGAATGGCAAATCTGCCATTCTCAAGGCCTCCCATCACTCACCTTGAAGGGGAGAATGGCACCAGTACCATTCTTCCTTGAATGCAAGGAAGAATCGCAGTGGTGCCTTTCTCAATGCCTCCCGTCGTCCCATCACCTTCAAGGGGAGAATGGCACCACTCCCATTCTTCCTTGAATGCAAGGAAGAATGGCAGTGGTGCCATTCTCAAGGCCTCACATCCCATCGTCTTAAGTGGTAGAATGGAACTACTACCATTATCCCTTACTTTCACAGAAGAATGGCAGTGGCTTCCATTCTCAAGTCCTCCCATCACCTTAAAGGGGAGAATGGCACGACCGCCATTCTCCCTTGCATTCGAGGAAGAATGGCAGTGGTGCCATTCTCCCTTACATTTTAGGAAGAATTTCAATGGTGCCATTCTCAAGGCCTCCTATCACTTCATGGGGACAATGGGAGCAGTGCCATTCTCCCTTACATTCAATAAGGAAAGGCAGTGGTGGTGACATTCACAAATCCTCACATCCCATCATCTAGAGGGGTAGAATGGCACCACTGGTATTTCCCCTTACTTTAAGGGAAGAATGGTAGTGGTTGCGCTTTTAATCCTCCAATAACCTTGAAGGGGAGAATTGCACGACACGCCGTTCTCCCTTACATTCTAGGAAGAATATTCTAGGAAGAATGGTAGTGGTGCCATTCTCCCTTACATTCTAGGAAGAATGGCAGTGATGTCACTCTCAAGGCCTACTATCACTTCATGGGGAGAATGGCACCACTGCCATTCTTCCTTTAATGTAAGGAAGAATGACACTAGTGCCATTGTCAAGGCCTCACATCCCATCATCTTGAGGGGTAGAATGGCACCACTACCATTCCCCCTTACTTTCAGGGAAAAATAGCAGTGGCTTCCATTCTAAAGTCCTCCCATCACCTTGAGAAGGAGAATGGCAGGACATGCCATTCTCCCTTACATTCAAGGAAGAATGGCATTGGTGCCATTCTCTCTCTCTTACATTCTAGGAAGAATGGCAGTGGTGCTAATCTTAAGGCCTCCTATTACTTCATGGGGGGAGAATGGAACCACTTCCATTATCCCTTATATTTAAGAAATGGCAGTGGTGCCATTGTCAAGGCTTCACATCCCACCTTAATGTCATCTTAAATGGTAGAATGGAACCCTTACATTTAAGAAATGGCACTGGTGCCATTGTCAAGGGTTCACATCCCACCTTAATGTCATCTTAAATGGTAGAATGGAACCACTACCATTCTCCTTACATTCAAGGAATGGCAGAGGTGCCATTCTCAAGGCCTCACATCCCATCATTTTGAGGGGTAGAATGGCACCACTGCCATTTCCCCTTACTTTCAGGGAAGAATGGCAGTGGCTATAACATTCTCATGTCCTCCCAACACCTTGAAGGGGAAATTGGCACAACTAACATTCTTCCTTAGATTCAAGGAAGAATGGTAGTGGTGCCATTCTCCCTTACATTCTAGAAAGAATCACAGTGGTGCTATTCTCAAGGCCTTCTATCACTTCATGGGGAGAATGGCACTAGTGCCATTCTCCCTTACATTCCAGGAATGGTAGTGGTGCCATTATCAAGGCCTCACATCCCGCATTAGCTGAGAATGTTTTTGGTCGATGATCAGCTGTGCTAAGGAGAGGCCTTTAGGTGGATGATAATAACTTCTAGAGATCTTTGCTAACCTGGGAGGATAGATGGAGGAAATAGTTGGGCCATATAGGGAGGTTGGGAGGGTGTAGAAGTGTCCAGGAGAGTTAATTGAGGGGATAGGGCTAGGTGCAAGTTTGGTTGGTGCCATTGGGGTAGAGGTTCCCATGGTTGGGCAGAATGGAACCACTACCATTCTTCCTTAATGTAAAGAAGAATGGTAGTGGTGGCATTGTCAAGGCCTCACATCCCATAATCTTGAGGGGCAGAATGGCACCATCCACTCCCCCTTACTTTCACGAAAGAATGGCAGTGGCTTCCATTCTCAAGTCCTCCCATCACCTTGAAGAGGAGAATGGCATGACATGCCATTCTGCCTTACATTCAAGGAAGAATGGCACTGGTGCCATGCTCCCTTACATTGTAGGAAGAATGGCACTAGTGCCATTCTTTAGGCCTCCTATTACTTCGTGGTGTGGGGAGAATGGAACCATGTATCTGGGCACTAAATGCCTGATACTTGGTAATGGAAATATCATAAAAGAACAAACACTAGCGCAAAGACATTCCCTTTAGCAGAAAATCATAACAGTAAAACGGAATACGAAACATCATGCAGAAAATCCACTACACACAATAACCCTGAACAGATGATCAGAATTCATTGATATCATAATCATGTAAGGGATTACATTTCCGCTTCCTCATCTTCCACAATACTGAATATCAGTTATGCGCCTTCCCATGATCAACTAACTACATCTCTTCATATCTTTCCCTTCTCACGAATTCCTAAGCAACTACCCAAAAGGATCATTCACATATATAGAATTCGGATATTCCCACTTAGATAAAGTTAACCCCTAACACATGGCACAGCCCGGTGGTTGGGTTTTCGAGAAAACCCGACTCGGACCCATAAATCCCTGATCAAACCATCCATTGTCTTTACATTGCTTCAAAAAGAAAACAGAACTACAAACTGAAAGCAAAATCCTACTAAACTAGAAATCCTAAAACACTAGAAAAGCATAAATTACTAAGGTAACACCACCGGCTCCAATGGCTTCGGCGGATCATCTTTAATCTTTGAATCTTCCACCGGCTCCAGATTGACGACTGGCACAGTAATCTGATCTGCAGGCATTACATCCTGTGACACCATCTGAATGACTTCAGCCTGGCCAACTGCTTCCTTGTCAACATCCGACATAATCTCCACAGTTTGTTCATGATCCCCCACAGTAGCCTGCTCTGTATCCAACTGTCCCTCATTAGGCAGCTCCATAAAACACATGGCTTGAACTTGCTTCTCAAACTCCAACAATTTCAACATCAAAGCATCCTTTTCCGACTGTAAACCTGCTACTTGATCCAACAATATCTGCTCAGATTCAGAAATGAAAGCTCCACTTAATGTATGAAATGGCTTCATCACCCAGGCTTCAATCCGATCTCGGATACCTTGCCACAGTTTGACTCCCACCTCAGTTAAGCTCCTCCTAATCACTGCTAAATCAGACTCTGAAACTAACACTCCCTCGACATCTTCATTACTCTGAGATAGCATCTGTCTTTCAATAGCCAACAATGGTTGAATACGTTGAACTAACATCTGATTCTCCACCTGCAAACCCACATTTTGCTCAGACAACACTTCCAACTCTTTATGCATCTTCTCCTGCAATTGATTTGTCCATTCTTGAAACAATCCCAACGACATCTTTGTCTTCACCAAATTTCTCTGACACTCTGCTGCCTGGTCTTTCTCTTTAACCACTGCCTCCTGAGCCTGAACTAACAACATCTTAGTTTTCACTAACTCCTCCTCTTGATGCTTGACTTTAAGCTGATAAGTAGCTTCCGATCTCGACTGCTCCTGGATAACCCGAACCTGCTGTTTCCAATCTGCAATACTACTCTCCTGCTTCCGAACATACTCTTGGACCTTATTCAAAGACCAGAGCACATCCTGCAACTCTCCACTCTGAACACTCTGTTCTGCTTCCTTAGCTATGACTATAACAGAATCCCACTGATTTGACTTAACAGGTGTAAAATCCATCGTCTTTACCACATCTTGGATCGCAGATGAATCCACATCCAATTTTCTCTTCTTGCTAAAAGTGAATTTCTTACCCACTGAAACTAAAGATGGATCAGTACCCACAGACTCTGTGGCCTGATGCAACAAATCTAACCCTTTCGGAACATCAGGTGAGACCAACACCTCCTTGGCTTCGGAGCGAGTATAGCCTGCTTCTATCAAATCCTTAAACACATTCATCTTGTCAGGCTGATGCTCAAATCCTAATGGAGAATCCACTGCTCCTTCCGGGACAACGTCATCCTGACCCGATTCTTCAAGACCACCATGCACTGGTTGAGTCGGCAAAAGAGTCAATTTGCTGGCAGAAATCATAGGAACCTTCTCAAACAAAGCTGCTAAGAACGCCGACAGCCGAGAAGTGACTTGAGACTTCCTCTTATCAGTGATTTCCACCTCCTGCAGAATTCTAGTGTGCACCAAAGAAGCCCAACTAACTTTTCCCCCTTTCTCAACATACAGCAAAGGTGCAAAATTGTCTTTTGACATGTATTCCAATTTGATTACCTGACAAATGCGTTCAAGGTACCATCTTAAATGCTGACGACGGGGTTCAGCGACATTCTTCACCATGTAATAAGCTCGAGACCCCTGTGGAAGCCCAAATTCCTTCCTCATGGCCACATCCGAACACTTTGCCACAGCCACAGTTTCTTCATAATGGAGATGAAACACTTCTGCTATCAATTGAGGTGTCAAACCCACAGTCGCAGAGAGGTAACCATTCCTCTTACGAATCACCTCCAACTGCGTTTTGGCATAAACATTCTCCCGCCATCTGTCCCACGGCAAAGATGCAAACTCCCATAATCCAATGGTCTGCAACCACTGAGTAGTCGCCTCCTCTGACAAATCCAGATGAACAGAAAAATCCAAGAAAGGATCCATTAAAGCCTGCAAAGTATTAGCTTCCAACCCCCCTACCTCTGCAGACAGCGCATCCTCAGGCTCGAAATCTTCATCAGCCTCCACAGACGCACGAACAGAAAGCTCCTTACTGGCGGCGGGTTGTTGACGCAGTCGCCGGGGAGAAGAGCGCTCCACAGGAACCACCTTAAGCGGCATCGAACGCCCCATCTCAGCCAGCGCTTGACGCAGGGAATTCAGCTTTGCTAAGCGCTCTGCGTTATTCATGCAAAAGGTCTCCTCCAAGCATGCCAAAATTGAAATGTGCATGACAAAACCCCCACACGTGGTGATATAAAACACAACGTCACCCAGTCGGCCAAATCTACCACACATGCCCGACTTCCTATCAAGATCCTCCACTTGTACACTAGCGGACATTCCCAAATTTTCTAACACATCCCCACTTACACTGTCACCTAATTTGCTCACTAGTGCGGATATTCCTCCATCTGCTAAAACTCCGACCTCTGCGGTTACTCCGACCACTGGTGGCTGACCCACAAACTTCTTCAATCGGAAACCATTAATCGGTTTCTCAACCAGAGTCCCAAACATATCAGCAAGTCGGAAAGTACCCTGACCACAATCCTCCATGATTTTGTACGGCCCTATGTACCTCAGCTTTAATTTACCCGGATGAGGACCAAGCTTCGAATTATACAGCAAAACCCAATCCCCAACCTGAAAAACTTTGAATTTGATCTGTCTACTTACCCAAGCCTTCCGCCTTTGCTGAATCACCTCTGTGATATACCCACTAACAATCCTATCCTCTTCGAGCTGATACAGCATCTGCTGTCCGAACTGAACAGATTCTTCCGGTGATAACCGATCAGCAATAGCCACCCGCAAACTAGGAACTACATACTCCATCGGAACCACCGCCTCCAAACCATACACCAACTTGAAAGGTGTCAGACCTGTAGTGACTTTAAAAGCTGTACGGAATGACCATAGAGCAGAATCAAGCTTCACATCCCAATCATCCCGATTCTCTGCTACTATCTTCTTCAAAATCTTCACCAAGATCTTGTTGGAGCTCTCTGCTTGACCATTGGCTTGAGGATGATAGGCAGTAGACTTCTTATGCATAATCAAATGAGTCTTGGTCAACTCAGCAATGACAGCATTGAGAAAATGAGTACCCCGATCACTAACCAATTCCACTGGGCACCCAAACCTGGTCATAATGTTGTGATAGAGAAACCTAGCCACACTGTTGGCAGTATTATCTTTCAAAGCAACAGCTTCCACCCACTTCGTACAGTAATCAGTAGCCACCAAGATATAACGACAACCTGTCCGCTTGGACTTAGGCTTGATTGGCCCAACAAAATCCAAACCCCACTTCTGAAAAGGATCTAAGGGCAGAATCGGATTATCCGCCATGCGGTCTGAAGCTCCGGGCTGCCCCAACTGTTGACAAACCAAGCAACTCCGAGCATAATTGTGTGCATCCTTCAGCACGGTAGGCCACCAAAGCCCAGATTGAAGAATCTTCTTACCTGTAATGTCTCCAGAAAAATGCCCACCTGCAATGCCACCATGAGCCTCTTGCAGAACCGCTGATTGCTCAAATTCTGGGACACAACGACGGATAATCTGATCTATCCCCCTCTTGTACAGAGCACCTGCAATCACCAAAAAAGGTTTACTCCGGAGTACCAGCTTTCTCCGTTGATCAGTGGAAAATTCCACTGGCAGGGTGCCATCTGTCAAGAAACTCAACATCTGATCATACCAAGAATCCAATATCGCCACAGTAGCTGAAAACAAAACCGAATCAGGTAAATTATCATCCACCCCCTCAGCTACTTCCCCAATCTCCAACCTACTCAAATAATCCGCTACAGCATGCTCCTTTCCCGGGGTATGTAGGATCAGAAAGTCAAACTCCTGGAGTAGAAGCATCCACCTAGCTAACCTACCCGTCAAGTGTGGTTTCTTGACCAGATACAATAAGGCCTGATGATCTACATGGAAAACCAGCTTATTGCTCAACAGATAATGCCGGAACTTGTGAAGAGAATACACCATCCCCAAAGCTTCCCTCTCCGTGACGGCATAATTCCTTTCAGCACTTGTCAACATCTTGCTAGCATAGTACACTGGTCGAAACCAACCCTTAACCTTCTCCTGCATGAGGACAGCCCCTACGGCAATGTCCGAAGCATCTACAAAAACATGAAATGGTAACCCCCAATCAGGAGGTAGCACTATCGGTGCCAGCACCAACATCTTCTTCAGAATTTGAAATGCCTTTTCTTGAACTGGAGACCACACAAAATCCACGCCCTTCTTGGTCAAATGAGTAAGGGGTGCACACACATCTGAAAGATATCGCAAAAACCTACTATGCCACTTAACCTGCCCCAAAAACCTGCTTAATTCCTTAAGATTACGTGGTGCGGAAGCCTTCTGAATTGCCTCAATCTTCTTTGCATCAATCAAGATGCCTTCCTGGGACACCTCATGGCCCAAGAGAATCCCACGCCTTACTACAATAGCACATTTGAAGGGATTAAGAGCTATGCGGAACATCCGACAGCGCTCCAAACAGAGCCTCAGGTGCTGTAAGTGCAAAGCCTTTTTACCAAAGACACTAAAATCATCAAGAAAGGCTGGCATAAAATCCAACAGATATGGCTCAAAAGCCTTCTGAGCCACAAAGGAAAATGATGGTGGGCCATTCTTTAATCCAAAGCTCATCACCGTGTAAGCAAATGCTCCCCACTCAGTGATAAAGGCCGTCTTATCCACATCCTCCGGTGCCATCCTTATCTGATTATACCCTGAGAAACCATCCAAAAAACTATACATCTCATGACCAGCCACAGCATCAAGGAGGGTATCACAGAACGGTAACGGAAACGGGTCAGTAATTGTGGCAGCATTCAACTTCCTGTAGTCCACACACACCCTGATCTTGCCATTCTTCTTGGGCACGACCACAATGGGAGACAGCCAAGTCACCTCATTGACCTGCTTGATAAACCCTACCCGTAATAGCTTATCCAGCTCCTCCTTGACCTGGTTGGCGAAATTGGGATTCATGCGATACCGCTGTTGGATAACAGGAACAGCATCACTCTTCAAATTGATGCGGTGCTGATGTAAAGCTGGATCAATGCCCTTCATATCAGAATACTCCCAAGCAAACACATCTCGAAACTCCACTAACAGTTTCTGCAAGTCCTCCTTAAATTGACCTTCAACATGCACACTAACTCGAACCATCTTAGGATCGGATGCAGTACCTAAATTCATGTCCTGTAATTCATCTTCCTCCACCCTGATGGACTTCTGCAAACGCCGTTCATATTGCTGTTCAGCTGCTATAATGGCTTCCTGCTCGGTAACAGTATGCACCTGCTGAGCCTTGGCAGCTAAAGCTTCTTCCACAGCCCTCTGTAAAATATTGCCTTCCATTATCTGGCCTGGAACCACCTGGATCTCCTGCTCGGGCACCACACTGTCTTCAGTCGGAACATCCGATGATTGTTCCACCCCCTCGACACTCTGCGGAACTGCCGAGACAGGTTGTCCAGTATTCTGATATCGGGTGACAATAGCTTCCACATCTACATCAAAGACCGGTACAACCGTTGGATTTGCTTGCATATATGCCTCCTCCTCATCTTCACCTACATCACTTGCCAAATGAATGCCCTGAGCACATAAAGGCTTCTGCCCCTGCGGCAAGAGAACTTTGGATAACATGGACAAGCGAGTTGTCTTCTTGCCCTGCCTGATCACCACAGTATTATCCTCCCAATCCTGCTTGACACGGGCAATTTTAAACCAGGGGCGGCCTAGCAACATGGCATAGGCAGACCCGCTATCTTGCATCCGGAGCACCACAAAATTCACAAGAAACGACAGACCACCCACCTTAATAGATTGATTCTTAAGAATCCCCAAAGGTTGAAGTCGCCTCTGATCTGCCATCCTTACTTGAAAAGGTGCTGGTGCTAACGCCCCCAACTTCATACGGAGGTAAACGGTCTCCGGTAGAATATTGACTCCGGAACCCCCGTCCAGTAAAACCTCTTCAAACTTATGCCCGTGGAATGCCACCTTAATCACTGGGACTTGAAAATCCACATCTGCGGACTCAGCTTGAGAAACTCCCACCAACGGGGCTTGATCCTCCACCATCTTGGCTGGAACTGGCT
This sequence comes from Cibotium barometz, assembly GCF_041138505.1. NCBI lineage: Eukaryota > Viridiplantae > Streptophyta > Polypodiopsida > Cyatheales > Cibotiaceae > Cibotium > Cibotium barometz. Next base: position 12,619,988 of record NC_141086.1, on the reverse strand, counting down.
CCTGCAGCTTCCCCAACAGCTGTTCCCGGAAAGCCGGTACCATGCTCAACAGCTGATCCAAGGAAATTTGAATAGGCGCATGCATGAGTGCATCAAATAGATCCCCAGAACCTGGTATTGTTTCAGTTACCTTAGGAACGGGACCACCGCAATCTTTCCTGGAAGTGGATCACAAGGTGGCTGGGCTGGAATCGGTTCCTCCGACAACTGTGCCGTTAGCAGTGGCTCCATTGGTTCCACCGGGAGCTGCTTCTGCTGGAGTTTCTGAACCTGACTGGAAACTTTTCTACGAACCACCTCCTGGTCCTCCCAACTGATAGGTCCCTTACCCTTTGCACGGGTAACAGCCAAAGTGTCCACTAAATCTTGCCCCTGACAATCCCCAACGTGCATACCCGTGGAGCACTCCCCCTGCGCATCAATAGAGCTAGAAGCGTTCAGCACGTGGAACTGCTGCGGCACACCCTGAAGATGTGAAACCCCCGCGCTGGCCCCCCCTGCCTGATCTCCCACCATCTCTATCAGGATGGCATTTGCTTGAGCTGGAGGGCGCTGCTGCTGCTGGTCCTGGGGAGGTCCCTGACCCCGATTCCCCTCATTGAATCGAATGACAGGTTTCCCTCTTTCCTCCCTATGCTTACACCATAATTCACAGGCCGGACCAATTCGATGCCCATCTTTTGCACAGTAATCACACAGTGGCACACCCTGAGGTCCCCTCTGAAACCCTTGCTGCCCCTACCAATTAGGTCTTGGAGCATATGGTCTTGGAGGCCGATTATAGGGAACATGCGGAACGGTCGGAACCACCGGATTAGCCTCTGCAACTTGCTGAGGTGGTGCTCGCTGAACCACATTGGGTGGCACCTTGCCTCTGTAGTTGGGGTTGTACCAACAGGCACTCGTAAGATGGCCGTCCTTCTCACAGATATGGCAGTACTGTTTCTCCTTGGGCAAGACAGCTGCATACCCCAAGGCTTTAAGTTTGTGAAGAAGCTTTTTCTCCTTCTCCGCCCTAACCTGTTTCTCTTTATCTTTCTTCAGCTTAGCCTTCCTTGAGGCCTTTTTCTTCTCACTTTGCCCCTCATCCTCCGATTCATCAGATGAGCATGCCGACTCGGCCTCACTATCCGAGTCTGACTCAGTCGAACTATCCGACTCTGAGCCATCCTGCTTCCTGCCCTTCCGTTTGTCCTTCTGAATGCCCAGGCGCTTTTCCACCCGAGAGGCAGCTGTCACGAGGTTATCAAAGCCGCCGGCAATATCCACATTTGCGACAGCACTCTTCAAGTTCCTCCGCAATCCTTTGACAAAGTAACTGGCAAGCATTTCATCCGAGGGTCTTTCATTACCCTGCAGTCTGGCAGCCAATCCCCGAAACTTCTGAGCATAATCCTCCACTAACAGATGCTTCTGTTCCATGGCCTTGATCTTTTTGACGATATCAGTAGGAGTTTTCTCCTTCCTGAACCGGGCCAAAAACGCATCCTTCAAAGCATTGAAATCTGCAAAGTGGGCCAAGCCATATTGGCTAAACCAACTCATTGCTACCCCCTCCAGGGTTGCGGCAAACTGCTGCAATTTCACCGGATCTCCAAAATGGGCAGGGTACCCACTGGCGGGTCTCAAATTGAGCCACGTGACAGTCTGGGTCTTCCTTAGGCTTTGCCTTAAATTTGGCCACCTTAACCGTTGGATTGGGTGGTGGTGCAGCCATGTTCACAACTCCTGGTAGTGGATTAGCTGGTGGCAGATTTTTCAATGGATCAAATTGCAACCGTCTCTGACTCCGAACAGGCGGTCTGGACAGAAATAGGGCCCCAACAAATTGATGCAAATGACGCCGAGCTTGCTCCGGGCTAGCGACATTCTGCCCCGGCCCTTCTGCAAGTGGTGTCGTATGCTCGACAGCGTCCGCCTCGTCCACGCCGGTCTGCGCCAATTGGCCCTCAATTACGCCAGCAGAAACCGACGTAACCGCCACAGGTGGCCCTTTCGCAGCATCACCGCTTCCACTGCTAGAAGCTTCCGACCTGTCATATCTGCGCTTCCTGGCTTGTGCCCTCGTGAAATGAATGGGACTAGTTTGCCGCTCCCGATCTGACATTCAGGCGAGACACAAACAGCACAGCACAAAACAACCCCATACCCAACAAAACAAGACAATGCTGAGTATGCGAACACCGCAGGATCGCCAATGTGTATCTGGGCACTAAATGCCTGATACTTGGTAATGGAAATATCATAAAAGAACAAACACTAGCGCAAAGACATTCCCTTTAGCAGAAAATCATAACAGTAAAACGGAATACGAAACATCATGCAGAAAATCCACTACACACAATAACCCTGAACAGATGATCAGAATTCATTGATATCATAATCATGTAAGGGATTACATTTCCGCTTCCTCATCTTCCACAATACTGAATATCAGTTATGCACCTTCCCATGATCAACTAACTACATCTCTTCATATCTTTCCCTTCTCACGAATTCCTAAGCAACTACCCAAAAGGATCATTCACATATATAGAATTCGGATATTCCCACTTAGATAAAGTTAACCCCTAACAAACCACTTCCATTATCCCTTACATTCAAGGAATGGCAGTGGTGCCATTGTTAAGGCCTCAAATCCCACGTTTATGTCATCTTAAATGGTAGAATGGAACCACTACAGCTCTCCTTATATTCAAGGAATGGCAATGGTGCCATTCTCAAGGCCTCACATCCCGTCATCTTGACGGATAGAATGGAACCACTGCCATTTCCTCTTACTTTCACGTAACAATGGTAGTGGTGCCATTGTCATGTCCTCCTATCACCTTGAAGGGGAGATTGGCACGACTACTATTATCCCTTACATTCAAGCAACAATGGCAATGGTGCCGTTCTCCCTTACATTCTAGAAAGAATGACAGTGGTGCCATTCTCAATGCATCCTATCACTTCGTGGTGGGGAGAATGGCACTAGTGCCATTCTCCCGTACATTCAAGGAATGCCAGTGGTCCATTCTCAAGGCCTCACATCCCGTCATCTTGAGGGAAGAATGGCACCACTGCCATTCCCCCTTACATTCAAGCCTGGTCGGTAGTGGTGCCATTCCCCCTTATATTCAAGGAAGAATGGGATTGTTGCCATCCTAAAAGCCTCCCATTGACTTGATTGAAGGAGAGAATAACACCACTGCCATTCTTAGGGCCTTCCATTACATAAAAGGGGAGAACATCACCACTTTCATTCTCTAGGCCTCCCATCCCCTAATCTCTCGAGGGGTAGAATGGCACCGCTACCATTCCAGTGGTTCCATCAAAGAAGAATGGGAGTGGTTGGAATTCTCAAGGTATCCCATCGAAACGCCCTAAAGGAGTGAATGGTGCCAACGTCCCATTCTCCCTTACATTTAGGGAAGAATGACGGTGGTGCGATTCTCAAATCCTCCTATCACATGGGGTGAATGGCACTAGTGTCAGTCATCCTTACATTCAAGGAATGGCAATGGTGCCATTTTCAATGCCTCATATCCCACCTTGATGTCATGTTAAATGGTAGAATGACACCACTCCCATTCTCCTTACATTTAAGGAATGGCACTGGTGCCATTCTCAAGGCCTCACATCCTATCATCTTGAGGGGTAGAATGGCACCACTGCCATTTCCCCTTACTTTCAATGGCTGCCATTATCATGTCCTCCCATCACCTTGAAGGGGAGAATGGCACGACAACTAATCTCCCTTACATTTAAGGAAGAATGGCAGTAGTGCCATTCTCCCTTGCATTCTAGGAAGAATGACAGTAGTGCCATTCTCAAGGCTTCCCATCACTTCTTGGAGAGAATGACACTAGTGCCATTCTCCCTTACATTCAAGGAATGGTAGTGGTGCCATTCTCAAGGCCTCACATCCCATCATCCTTAGGGGTAGAATGGAACCACTGCCATTCCCCCCTACATTCAAGGCTGGTCGGTAGTGGTGCCATTCCTCTTTATATTCAAGGGGGTGCGTCTATTTAGCGAGCCAAGAGCAGTGAGCACAGAGCAGTGAGTAGAAATAAAGTCCTTGTGAAAGTGAGCAAGTAGGGGCATGGTATGATGTTAAGCGAGCATGTAATGTTAAAGAGAAGAGTGAAACCATAGTGCAACTCTATAATGAACAGAACAAAGAAGACTAAAAAAGTTTAAAAATGACTATTGCAAATAAAGCATTTTCAAATGAATGGTGCGGATATAAAAAATCACTACAAAACTCATACTACTTGGCTCGCTAAAAAGACGTTGAATTGGTCATTGAGCTACTAATAGAAACAAACTATTGTTTGCAACCACATGGAAACCACAGCGACCAGAGAGCATAGAAATCAAGCCATTAAGATGCACACCAATTTTAATAGCCATACCACTGACACAACAATATAATACTCTTTAGAAACCATAACCATAGGATTTAAAAATTTTATAATCCAAATAAAAATTGTCCAACAATGAGCTACATGCTATTGTAAAAAACATTCAGAAGCATAACATCCATCAAAACATTACTTCCAATAGTCCCAAAAAAATGATTGTCTCAATTAAAAAAAAGACTATCTCTAATGGCATTCTGATGTAGACATGTGATCCTCATAACTGCAAGAGACACAAAGAAAAGAAAATAAGCTTTATCAATACAAAATTATTCTCTACTAACATATTTATCTTTTCAACATGCATACCTTTGCTGAGTATGGTTCTAACAGGTGATCATAGATCCGCTCATCCTTGTCTAACATTATGACATTGCGATCCATAAATGCTGCCACTAGCCCAAGAGTTCCAGTGCCAGCAAACAAATCCAAAATCGTGTCCCCAGGACGACTGAAGACGGAGACGATGTATTTGCTAAGCCGCTGACCTCTCTGACAACCGCCCCGCCATGGTCTACCCTTTCTCTTCACCAGATCCTCCGATGGCACTCTTGAAAACGCACACAAACCATTAACCATATGCCATAAAGATCACCGAAAATCATTTTAAATTCTATTTTGATTTGAATGCATACATACATGTCAAAGATAAGATCTTGCCCTACATCAAGATCATCACCTAGTGCCAAATCCCTTAGTTGATCCCCATGCATCACAAAACTTGTAGCAGGAGATGTTGAGCGAACAAAAACAGCCAATATTAGACAAGTGACCTACAAGCAAAGACACATTGGTTGTTCATGCATTTTCACCTTAAATGGGACAAAGAAGATTTGCACAAATGACAGCCCCAAAGAGAACAACACTAATACCTGGGTAGTAATCATTTGCCCCATCTTCTTCCCAATAGGTGGAGTACACCTCACAACCTGTCTATGATAAATGCCAAACCCAACACTCTGTGCAACCTGCTCAATGGTCACTCCTTCTTCCATAGTGTAAAGGCATGTAAAGAAGCCTCGATCCGAGAGACAAGAATCAACAACTTTAAAAGTAGAGTCATACATGCCATCACCAATCTTATTCCAATATGGAACCTTGTTTGCAACACAACCTCCAATGATGATATTTGAGGGGAAGTCTGCAAATATCAACTCCACACAGTAATCGGACCCTCTACTCTTGACATTCCCTACTGTGCAAATAACATTCATAGCATCAAGCACTTGCTTTCCCAATGAGGATGCATCCTCCATGTTCACAAAAGTAGCTGCAAGGTCCTCAATACTGACATTGAAGGCATAAATGGTTCCTATAGACAGGTTTTTGACATTTAACACACATAGTCTCAAGTCAAAACAATCGGATCACGATGGAGATGAGGTAGGAAGCTCACATACCTGGAGCTTGCAATGTCTTGGTTATGATGTCACTTGGTTGTATCCCGCCTGCACTACTATTGGATGTCTGTTGTTGACTCTGCTCCCTATTTGCTTCCATTGCTCGATTCACCTCCAATGCACGATTCACTATTTCCCTCCCTAAATTCACTGGCAATGACTTACGAAAAGAAGCTGATGCAATCGATGTTGCATGTGATGTGGATGTGGCCTCATTATGATCAATTTGCTGGCTACGAAGCTCCAATATAGACTTATGTTGGCGATACAGATCAAGCTCCTCCTCAGGCACATGGTTTCTTTCAAGGTCCAACCACCACGGGCAGAAACGAGACTCTATGCTTGACATGGCCTGTTCAATGACAAACATGGGTAAACATAACTCACCCTCAATATGAACATGTTTCTCAATCATGGATTCAAAATGACAAATTCAATCACTTACTCTTCCAAGCTTCAAATCGGCATACATATAAGATTGATTGTCAACACAAAGCCACACACTAGCGAGAGGGGGTAAAATATCCAATTGGTGCTCCTCAATTTCAGAAAGCAACCATCTGCAAGCCAAAGCACAAATGATAAAACAACACACAGAAAGAAGCGTGCATGTTTTTTAACAAGGAATATCTGGGTTATGTTGGAGGAAAACCTATAAACGACTCGCCGTGTAGCACTTTGTAGGCCTGGTTGATGGTCAATATCATGGCTAAATTTTATGCCTCCTTCGTGCACTTTGAAAGCCCTTTTGAAGTACTTTCTTCTGCATAGAACAACAAAAGAGGTGAATCGGCTCTCACCTGGCAACCTGACTCGATCGGCATTTTTAATATCATTTTGGATTCTCAAACCCAGCTCTGTGATCTGAAGCCAGTAGGAGTACATGTGCAGCCATTCCCTAACCTTTGTCTTATCATTTGGCATACCCTCAAGTGATCGCACTGCAGCCTGAGAGTTGTCCAATAGCTTGACAATGTGAGCCTTATCTGTGTCTCTGATGCAAGCAGAACCTATCATATTGAGCTTTTCCTCTGTGGCCACATGATTGCTTGACGCGTGCCATGGGAGGGAGAGCACTGCACACCAAAAGGCCTCACCGTTGGAGGGATCAGCAATCCTTGCATATTTTGATGTTTTTCCTCTGTAGAGAACTTCTACCTTTCGAGTCACATTCTCCCTAGCAGACTCGGCAAGTGGTCCATTTGATGCCTCATCAATTTTTTGCTCCATCTCATCCTTGAACAAGAGCCAAGTCATAATCTGGATTGGCAAATGAAGCCAACTAGGCCTTCCTCTGGCAGATGCACTCTGCATCTCTCTCTCAACCCATAGCTTGTCCTCATTGTCCAAATGTGCCATGAGAGTTGTTAGGTCGGACTCTCCCAATCTTCTTAGTTGAAATAGACGATCACCAAATGTGGTTGGCACAAATGCATAATCATGCGTCCTACAAAACAAAGAAGAAATATGTTAATATTCTTGAGTACAAACAGCTTACTTGACATAGAAGGAGACTCTGATGACAAATTAACTTACTTGTTCAACCTGGACAATGAAAACAAAAGCTCACCCACATCCCTCCGCTCGAACACATAAAATTTACAGAGAACACAACAATGCATGGACAAATCCCCTTGAAACCCTGTAATAAAACACAAAATTAGGAAGGACAAAGAAGCATAAGAAACTATAACATCCCAATGAGAACTCACCTGTAGAAATGCAGTCCATCCAAGCATTGTGTCGATTATTACCATCAAGAATATGCACCATTTTTCGGCTCAAGTACGGACCCCACTCGGGGTCAAGTGCAAGAGTTTCCTCAAATTGTTGATTCACAGTCCTCCAATGCTCATCCCAAGAGATTTATCTGTTGAGGGAGAAACCTTTCGGATTGCCTCCGTCTGGATCATCCTACAGAGAGGAACACGTGGAGGTGGAGACCTAAATTTGACTCCTATCCTATCTAAAAAGGCTTGTGGAGTAGATGTCTCTAGAATCTTCCCAAAAATGTCAACCTTATTTTTTTTCTGCTTGCTTCCTTCAGTTTGGGTTGTGACAACTGTTTCTTCTTGATCCTCTAGTGGATGTGTGTTCTCTTCCCCCTCTATCTCTCTCCCAGTATCCTCAGTATTCTCACCTTCATCCTCATTATCACCACCTTGAGTATTCTCACCCTCATTTTGATCACCTTTATTTTCCTCAATTGCCCCCACTACATTTTGTCCATCCTCCTTATTTCTTTCATCACTATGTAGATGCTGCCTATCCATATCCACCTCCAGGTTAGTGTCATCTATGATATGTACCGCATGCTCTGTAGTAGTAGGGTTTGAGGAGGCGGCTTGCTCCAAAGTGCTAGAAAAATCAGCTTGCCTCCTTGTGTGTCTCGATGAGCTCTCACCTGGGCCAACCTGCACACTCTTTTTCCGCTTAGCAAGAGGTAACTCATCCATTTTTGCATAACAAGAACCTTTCAAGCAAGATGCTCTAGTGAAATGACTCGAACTCATTTGAAAACCAGATAGCCATGCAAAAATACAAGAACAAATCTTCAAATAGTATTGTACTCGTATTGTATAATTAATTGATTATTTTAACAGCAAATTCAGTAATACGACACAAACTTAAAGAAAAGGTGGCACATTCACTAAAGAGATTAAATTCAGTACTGCAACACAATCATCAAACAAAGGTGGCACATTCACTATCCAACAAAACGGCCAACTCATTATAACGAACAGAATATCTTTGAGATTATCATATGGAGTGCTTTGGCCCAAATTCCAAGGCATTCAAAGCCGTATTGAATATTTTAAAAAAATCTCCATTGGAAAATATTTACGGAGCCCTTTTCAGGTGTTAATTTATTGGAAAATATATAAAGATTCGGTAGCCCAAATCTGAAGGCATTCAATATTGAGTACTAATAAACTTTAGAAGTGATATTTCGCAATCCAACACTTTTTTAAGGACAAACTTTTTTCTTTTTGTGCTATTGTTCTTTAGATGCACATGTTTGCTGGTCTCCTCTCTCGACTGTGTGAGCCGTTTCTCAACCAAGAAGACATCAAATGTGAGTTTTTTGAGCTTCTTGTATATACACAAAGTCTGCATAATATAGACAGTAGTAAGAGAGACAGTCTATGCAATGTGTTTGAGACAGCACCATATAGATAGCATGTTCTTACACTACTCTCTCCAAATTTCTGCCGCCGGGGGGATCCAAAGCTTGAAACGAACTCAAAATCGTGATGATTTTGTCACTGCTCGGCAGCAAAACATCCTATTATTTTGTGCGCTGAGCGCACAAATTAATTCAAGAAAAATAACAAGAGGTAACGCCGCACATCTCATACTGTGTGTGGAGTGTGGCAACAGCAAAACATCCTATTATTTTGTGCGCTGAGCGCACAAATTCATTCAAGAAAAATAGCAAGAAGTAACGCCGCACATCTCATACTACTGTGTGTGGAGTGTGGCGGTAGCAAAACATCCTATTATTTTGTGCGCTGAGCGCACAAATTCATTCAGGCAAAATAGCACAAATTCATGGATGATGATACCTTTCTGTGTCTCTTTGTTGGGGAGAAAGATTGGAGTGGGGAGAGGGCCCTGTGCATGAGATCAGCGTTTCTTTGCTGGGGAGACGTATGATGCTTCATGATCGCTTCTCTGCATGTGTGTTCGAGGGAAGATGCTTCTGTGTGGAGGACGACTAAAAGCGTTAAGTAATCGCTTCATAAGAAGTAGTCGACTACTAAAAACCCTAAGTTAGGCACTGGACAAATTTTTTTATCCTAACACTAATGAATTTCAACACTAAAATTTAAGGGTTTGGTCAATATTTTTCCGATTTATTTAAATCTATAGCACAGTTATGCTATGGCATCCAACTGGTAGAGTTTTTGAAATCTAACAGGAGATTATGAAAAAGCGCAAGAACTAACACAAAGCAAATATGTGTGTGTGTGTGTGTGTGTGCGTGTGTGTGTATACATACACACACGTGTACACACAAACATATATACATATATACATGTACTCTTTTTGATACCCTTCATTATGACTATTTTTGTAATAAATATTTTTATTTGCTTCTACCTATAGTCTTAAAATGAGCCTGGTAAAATTGTATTATGGCTAGTATATGCTATTGATTAGAGCAAGAACATCTAGTATTAAAATATTTTTGGCTAATATTCAATGTATATTCCTTAATTGTTGTTGTGATTGCATTATGCAGGGAGGCTCGTGTTTTCCTCCATTCTACAATGGGTGCATGCATCCGAGTCCCCTTCTTGAATGGCAAATGTCTTGTGTCAATCAACATGATCCGGGGGAAGCTTGGAACTATTGGTGGGATAAATGTGGAGGCCTTACTTGAAATTGGAGGAGAGTATGAGCCCATTTGTCCTTTACACTTGTATGCAGGGATTGGAGACGAGGCATATTTTATCTTGGAGCATTCATTGTCCTCTGTATATATTGCCAAATCAGAGAATTATTTTGAGACCCCAGAACAAGGCCCCTCAACTATATTTCCTCCCGGTTCTCGAAAGAGTACTCCAATGTAAGTGGCATTAACTTTGACTTTAACATTTTCTGTTTTGCATTGCGCATTGAATTAGAGAGCATTGTGCTTTACAGTGACTTGGACATTGAAGAGATAGAAGAAATCAATGTCCAAGCACATGGGTCATTGCAAGAGGAGATAGAGGTCTCTCCTGTGGAAAAGTGCTTTCAACATTTGGAAGAGGAAGATGTTCAGTTTGATACTGCGGTCTCTTGCTTTCAAATAATCCGCATGTTACCTCCTACTGATGTCTTGCACACTTTAATCCATGATTGTGATTACAAAGGCAAGGTAAAAGAGCTTCCCAAGGTGTACCCAGAGTTCAGTACATATGAGCTTGAAGGTGGGAAAGGTATGGAAGGGATGGAGCAAAAATACGAGGGCAACATTTGGACAAAGCCACAAACGCAAACTAGGGCCAATAAAACTTTTGTTCTTAGGAAGAGCTTCTGCGGGGGAACCTTCCAGTGCATGAATGAGCACTGCTCCTTTAGGACACGTATGAATCAACCAAACAAACTCCATTGGAATGGGCAGCTGATAAAATCTCCAAAATATGGGAATTTAGCAATTGGGAGTTTCGGGAATCTTGAGTGTTTTTTCTGCAAGCATGTGCCAATGTGTCTTAAAGAATGTCCTGCCTGTGTCTATTATTTTATGCCAAAAGAATCAATGCATAGCAGACTATTTATTCATTATGGCAAACATACACACATGGTTTCCAAGGGAATGTGCCGAGCATCGATACGAAATATCAAGGCCTTTGTAGCACGTGCAGTGGGCATCGACCACAACGCTGGGCCCAGAAAGGTACAAATGATTGTGGCAAGGGAGGTGGTTCTAAGAGCATTCACTGATGATGACAAGGCACAGGGAGAATTCATGACAGAGAGGGAGCTACAGGAGATGTCGCAAGAGTTGCAAAGTTTGATAAATGTCAAAAAGTACGTAGGAAGTGCAATTTAGCAAAGAATAGTATGCAATTATCATCTTTAATACACTAAGTATGCTTTATGAATGCAGGGTGAAGCAGATGGTAATGCAAACACGAAAAACAACACGGCCTCTGGGTGAAGGATATGAAGCCATTCTTAATCTAAAAAGAACATGCCATTTTGAGTTCTTCCATGGTTCTCGATTTCCATTGCAAGCCACCACTACTACTGAGCGTTGCTTTATCTTTAAGATGTCTACTACTGGACCTGGTTTTGGGATTGACATTGTTCGGCGAATGGACAAGGATGGTAATGGGGATCTTAATCAAGCATGGGTCTGCTTTGATCATGTGCATCGAGTGGATACTGGATGGCATACAATGGGAGCACATGTTTATGACCACATGTAAGTTACAAGCGGTAGAGAGCATTGCTTAATTTGTGTCTTTAATATAACTTTGTTTCCATTTGTGGCATGCAGGATTGGTGAGCTATTGACAATAGCAACTTGTGAATTTAGAGAAGAGGATGAGGATTCTCAAGTCATGTTTTGGGAAAATATGAATTTGGTAATGGTGGAGCACACAGGGAAGGTAGCAAATTTTTTTGGGTTTATGGCGGATGAGGCTGGCGCTAACTGGAATGCAGTAAGACGTGTCTTCAACGACGGAAAGGAGATGATTGAAAGGGAAAGGTCATGTTTATGGCATTGGGAAGACAACCTTCGTGTCCACATGCAGAGGTACATCTATAGCCCACATCAAGAAAAGCACAGGGAGATGTGTGAGAAGTGGAGGACTGCCCCAAACAAAGAAAGTGCCCTTCAGCAATTTCGCAGGATACGAGCATGGTGGGCAACTGGCAAGGCAGCTGATAGAAACATCTCTAAGCTTCTTAGCTGGTTGAGTTGGTGGCACTATAGGGTTAGTCGATGGGGTCATTTCATTTTAAAGGTAATGTTTGTAAGAGATTATTCATTGTATTATTGTGTGCCTCCTACTTATGTGCACTGCATTGTTTTTAATCAATTTCTACCACTCTCTTGTAGGATGGAGAGCCTATTGTCAATGCTCTTGTCCCAAGGACAAATATGTCAGACACCAAGCATGCAAGCTGGTTGGCAGGGGAGGGGTATAGGCAAAAGATTAGTCTTTATGATGCTTGTGTGACAGATCTAATCAATGCTTACTTCCAATGTGCCAGACAACTGGCTTTCTTGGAAGGAAAATACACAGGTTGTGGGCCTACATTGGAGCTTTTGGTTGAGAGAGCTCTTTCTTGACAGAAAGCAAGTCCATCCCCAATAGCTACCTCACGAGCAGTGGATGATGCAGTGGCGGGGACCCCTATGTTTTCAAATAGGGTAAAATTCAAGGGTGAGAATAAAACTATTCGAGCCAAAAGGCCACTACACGACTCGACAGAAGAAAACTTTGGCAACTCTAGCCATAGGCCTGAGTTTAACTATGTGACAAGAGAGAGGTTAGAGCCTGCAATAGAGGTCGATGAGCAATGCAAAGTTTTAGAGAGCCTTGAAAGTGATGTGCATGATACAAAGTGGGCCTTGCGGAGGATACCAACAGTGAATCGAGTTGAGTGCAACCACTGGGCATCAGGGAAAAAGTGTAGCTCAAGGTTGCGAGGGGGTGATGTCAGTCCTTGTTTTTGGAGTGATTGTCAACTATCCTCCTGGAAAAAGGAGAAGTATTGCTATTTTTGTAATACAGATGTTAGGCACACTTGGAAAATTACAAAGACAATATTACATCCACCAGAGGATGTCCCTTGTGTTTGGCCCATTGCTAAAGATACCAAGTTACAAGTGAAAGAAGCCTGCAAGCTTATTAGAGCAGGATATCGCACTGGTGACATTCTCCCTTACATTCAAGAAATGGCAGTGCTGCCATTCTCAAGGCCTCCCATCACTCACTTCATGGTTGGGCAGAATGGAACCACTACCATTCTTTCTTTAATGTAAGGAAGAATGGTAGTGGTGGCATTGTCAAGGCTTCACATCCCATAATCTTGAGGGGTAGAATGGCACCATCCATTCCCCCTTACTTTCACGAAAGAATGGCAATGGCTTCCATTCTCAAGTCCTCCCATCACCTTGAAGAGGACAATGGCATGACATGCCATTCTGCCTTACATTCAAGGAAGAATGGCACTGGTGCCATGCTCCCTTACATTGTAGGAAGAATGGCACTAGTGCCATTCTTTAGGCCTCCTATTACTTCGTGGTGTGGGGAGAATGGAACCACTTCCATTATCCCTTACATTCAAGGAATGGAAGTGGTGCCATTGTTAAGGCCTCAAATCCCACGTTTATGTCATCTTAAATGGTAGAATGGAACCACTACAGCTCTCCTTATATTCAAGGAATGGCAATGGTGCCATTCTCAAGGCCTCACATCCCGTCATCTTGACGGATAGAATGGAACCACTGCCATTTCCTCTTACTTTCACGTAACAATGGTAGTGGTGCCATTGTCATGTCCTCCTATCACCTTGAAGGGGAGATTGGCACGACTACTATTATCCCTTACATTCAAGCAACAATGGCAATGGTGCCGTTCTCCCTTACATTCTAGAAAGAATGACAGTGGTGCCATTCTCAATGCATCCTATCACTTCGTGGTGGGGAGAATGGCACTAGTGCCATTCTCCCGTACATTCAAGGAATGCCAGTGGTCCATCCTCAAGGCCTCACATAGCGTCATTGTGAGATCCCTGTTCCCACCGAGCAACGGATTCGGGGTACTAGCAACGGAAGTAGCACTTCTCGCGCGGGACAGGGGTCCCACACTCGGGGCCTCACCCACGGATATCCGGATAAGAGACTAATCCGTCGGTTGTTCCAAAACCGAACCCGGAAAAAACTTCCTTTACCGGAAAGCACGGGCGATTCCACCAGGATAACTTTTTACTCTAACGTAGTCAAGATCATTTCTAATCAAACTGATCCAATTATATCTGTAAGATTCCTCCCCAGCCTTCAAGGTATATAGGAGTAAGAATCTCCCTTTCAGATCTTATAATTATTCCCTCTCTAAAATAAAAGAAAGTTTCTGTTTAAAAAAGGAATACCCTTTTCCTAAAATACTTCTCAGGAGTCACGCCTATTTTAAGGATTTAGAACAATGAGTTTAGAAGTGAGAATCGGTGTTTTGGATACCAAGGTTTTGGTTTTCATTCGAGTATGGCCCAAAAGAAGTTCTTTATCTCTTGGGGAGTATAAGAAGTTATTCCCTAGATATTGTGATCCTTATATCTGAATTCAATGAAAGTAGGTGACTTAGCCTACAAGTTTCTTTTATCTCCTCATCTCAAAATTCTTAATGCCTTCTATAGAAAAATGTGTCAAACACAAATCATGGAAAGACGGTAAAACTTCAGTGGTAAGTTACCGTTGGCTTCTAGGTTACGCTAGCTCCTTCCTTTATATAAGTCGTAACTTTTACTTGTCACTCACAGTAATCTTACTCCCATCAATCTCCTTTCTTTCTTAATCTCCTTTATGGCTTGGCAACAGGAATTAGTTTTATCCCTGATGATTTCTCACCTTCAAGACGCAAGAGAGTCTGTGAAGAAAGACTTTATAGAACAGTATGAGCGCTCACTTTTTCCTCACCTAGGAACTTCTGTAGCGCAGACCAAATGGCGGACCTATCAAAACATAACTAGGGTAACACCCTGGGGTCAGCAACACTTTTGTAACAATGTCCGCTTGGCCATGGTTATTGAAGCTTTGGGTTTGGGTCCCCGATACTACTGTATCATGAGATCAAGGCATCTTGGGTTTTCTGAGCGGGTCTTCTTACTGGCATGTTTTCTTCCTCATGAGAAGATATGCCTTTACCCCGTTTTTGGCTTGCCTCTCAGAGGTCCTTTTGTTAGATCACCTCATACCACTGAGATAGGTGCGGCAATAACCAGCAGAATCATTCCCATAGATGAGTTACCCTATACTTGTGCAGCTTGTGAGGACTGCTTTTGTGACCATATGATGGACGGGCTTATGGAAGTGTAAAGAGTTCTTCTATCTTTACTGTATAAGTCCCGTGAATGAATAAAGTTTAAATCTTGTTCTTATTTTGAATCTTGCTCTCTTTAAGACTTTTCTTGGTGGTTAATCGTGATTAAAATTTTTCTCTAAGTCTCATATTCGTGCATCTTGCGAAATTATTCCAAGTTGCGAGATGAGGACATCTCGCGTTTTTTAAGTGGGGTAGAATGTAAGATTCCTCCCCCAACCCCTTTTTGATGTCTAGTATATTCCCCTGTAATCAATTCCTTTTCTAAAATATAAGAGATCTTGTTTGTGGCTGTTTTAACCTAGAGAGAGAAAATATTCTAGAGAGAGAATATTCAGATTTTGAATATTTTTGGATAGAAAAATATCTCTTATAATTCAGATGAGTTTCCCTGAAACAGAAATTTAAAAAAAGAATTTTCCAATGTGCAATTGGAATTAATTGGAAATAGGTATAAAGAACCTTAGCCTAAGGGTCTAGATTTTCAGAAATCTTTAGACTATGGTCCAATTAAGGTTTCTATGGGCCAATAGCATCAATCCATGTGTAGGGAGGAGATAAATCCAAATTGTAAAAAGAAAATACCCAAAAATGAGTAAATGCTCACATGAGGTGAAGAGTTGAAAATGTACAAGGTTTATTAGTAAAAAACTATGAGCAATATTAAAAATATGAGATATTTTGGGAATAATGATTTTATTATGACACATATGTAAGGAAGGGGAGTCCCTTAAATGCTCACATAAGATGAAGAGTTGAAAATGTACAAGGTTTATTAGTAAAAAACTATGAGCAATATTAAAATGATTCCATTATGACACATATGTAAGGAAGGAGAGTTCTTTAAAGGAGGTGCATATTTCACATAAGATGAAGAGTTGAAAATGTACAAGGGTTATTAATAAAAAACTATGAGCAATATTAAAAATATGAGATATTTTGGGAATAATGATTTTATTATGACACATATGTAAGGAAGGGGAGTCCCTTAAATGCTCACATAAGATAAAGAGTTGAAAATATACAAGGTTTAGTAGTAAAAAACTATGAGCAATATTAAAATGATTCCATTATGACACATATGTAAGGAAGGGGAATTCTTTAAAGGAGGTGCATATTTCACATGCTTGAATGAGTTTTAAACTCATAAAAATTAAGATATTTCATCTCTCCTCTCTCCTCATTCAAGTCTAGTTCCAAAAAGTTAGCTTAATTGACCTAAAAATGGTCAAAAAGTGACCAAACTGACTTGGAAAATTCTAGAATCAGTTTGTTTGGTTAGGAGCTCAAATTTTCCTATAAATAGAAGCCTCCCCTTGTTGAAAAAAAGATAGTGTCTTATGCTTTGTCACTCTACTCCACCTAAGCCAAAATATATAGTGTCTTATGCTTTGTTACTCTACTCCACCTAAGCCAAAATATATAGAGTCTTATGCCTTGTTACTCTACTCCACCTAAGCTAAAATATATAGTGTCTTATGCCTTGTTACTCTACTCCACCTAAGCCAAATTAGATAGTGTCTTATGCTTTGTCACTCTACTCCACCTAAGCCAAAATATATAGTGTCTTATGCTTTGTTACTCTACTCTACCTAAGCCAAAATATATAGTGTCTTATGCTTTGTTACTCTACTCCACCTAAGCCAAAATATATAGTGTCTTATGCCTTGTTACTCTACTCCACCTAAGCCAAAATATATAGTGTCTTAAGCATTGTTACTCTATTCTACCTAAGCCAAGAGTTGTGAATTCTTTAATAATTCACTAGTTTTTGATACTTCTCTCTTTCTTCAATCCCCATTGGTGGCTCCATCAACATACTAAACCAATTGATTGGTTGGGGGCCTCTACCGTGAATAAAGAATCAAGCAAATTATAAGGTAAGTATATTGAATTTTGTTTTTTCTATAATTTTTCAATGATTCTCTCTTCTCAACCCCTCTCAAGCTTGAGAAGTTTAATTGGTATGGTTTTTTAAATGCTATTGAAGTTAATTGGTGAATAGTAGTGAAGAGTTACATAATTTAATAAATGCTATAGAAGTTAATTTTCATTTATGTTTAAATTCTAATGGTTTTTATGTAATTTCTCTCTCTCACTCAAGAAATGGTCATACTCATGAACCATTCTCAATCCAAATGAAGCTTTTCATAAAGCCTTTCCTTAATCCAAGATTAAGCTATGCTTGAGGCCAAATTAATGGCTTTTTGCTATGCTTTTAGTTTATGCACATTGATGATTCAATCCATTATGGATTGATGACCCAATTAGAGACCATTCTAATTGTTTTCTTAATGATCCAATTAGAGACCATTATGGATTGATGATCCAATTAGAGACCATTCTAATTATTTCTTTAATAATGAGCTTTATCCCTTAGAAAAAAATTGAGATTTATCAGTCATAGTAGCGGAGCTATGGCAAATTTTTTATAGAAATTACGCATAAAATAAATTCATTCAAAGTATAAAAAGAGGAATTCCTACCATATCCTAAGAACTATCATCCTAGATTAATTAAAAGAATATTATTATGCATGGAGATATGGATGTTTGCATGTAGATGTAGAGGTATGGGTGTGAGTGTGAAAGTGGAGGTGGATGTATGCATGTAGATGTAGATGTATAGATGTAGATGTGGATGTGGAGGTGGGTGGATGCATGTAGATGTAGATGTATAGGTGTAGGTGAGAATGGAGATGTGGATGTATACATGTAGATGTAGATGTATAGATGTAGATGTGAATAGAGATGTGGATGTATACATGTAGATGTAGATGTATAGTTGTAGATATGAATAGAGATGTGGATGTATGCATGTAGATGTAGGTGTATAGACGTAGATGTGGATGTAGAGGTGGATGTATGCATGTAGATGTAGATGTATAGATGTGGATGTGAATGTGGAGTGGATGTATGCATGTAGATGTAGATGTATGGAGGTGAATGTGAATATGGATGTGGATGTATGCATAGGGATGTAGATGTATGCATGTAGATGTGAATGTACGCATATAGTTGTGGATGTATAGATGTGAATATACGATTGTGATGTGAGGGAATGTGAAGTGATGAGATGGAAATGATGTGATGGGATGAGTATACATATAAATGGAATATGGAATAAGTAATATAGATTGATAATGTGGAAAAATGAAAGTTAAAATAGAAATTGTGTTGTAAACTGTTTGTAAATACTGTTTGTAAATGCTATTTGTAAATGATTGTTTTATGTCAAGAATGCTGGGGGGAGCATTTTGACCGTCTTGTGATTAAAGTCGTGATGGTAAAGTTGCAACTGCTGACGGGGAGTCAATGAAGGACGTCTCGCGTAGCAAGGTCGGCCGAGGTCTTGACCAGCCTCGGTGCGATTAAAATGGTGAGCTTCCGGTACGGTGGATGAGGGGCCAAGGAAGCGGCCTATGCGTGAAGCGCTAGGTTACCTGCGAAGGATCCTAGAGGGTGCTGACCATACGGTGCTCGGGCTCTGGGTTGCCTAGGATACCCACGCGTGCGTCGAGGAAGATATTGGAACAGAGTTGGAGTTGTTTTCTGAAATCGAGCATGGATCTGGTTGATTGACCTTGCTGGTCTTCAATGGATGAGTCCATGGCTCCTTATATGGATCTGTTGGTTGATCTTGCTGATCTTCAACGAGAGTCCATCTTGTTAAGTGATTATATTGCCAAGTATTATGGGCTAGGAACTATCGAAACGGCTCCTGAGCGTTCTAGTTGCCAATGATGCCATAGATACTCTGATGAAGGAATGATGGAAAAATTGAGAATCAACTGGATAAATTGGAAGATGGTGATCAGTGATACTATGGTTTTATTAAAGGATTGTTTTAAACTGATTGAATCTGGTTGAAAAAGGCAATTTCATATTGGGTGTGTGAGTGGTGTGACTAGTTTTATTTTGCATGAACATCCGGCTAGGGGGCCTTGGAACTCTTTTCCTTGGTACCCGGGACAAAACCTAACCAAATTTTTAATTGGATCCCATCACTACAGTGGTTGGGCGGTTGGCTAACCCATGGAATTGGATGGGGTTAGGCTGGACTGATGGATCCGTAAATCGAGACTCAAACTTTTGTTTTTTACGATAGAAAAAAAAAAATCCCGGACAGTAACTGTTCTATGGATAGGAATCAACGGCTGTGCCTCTCGAATGGGGAAAAAAGCGTTGATCCCAATGATCCAAGTGCAAGTTTCTTCCTTGAACTGACTAAGTATCTTATAGATGTAATTGGATCATCTCAATCAGAAATGATCTTGACTACGTTAGAGTAAAAAGATATCCTGGTGGAATCGCCCATGCTTCCGGTTAAGAAAGTTTTTCCGGGTTCGGTTTTGGAACAACTGACGGATTAGTCTCTTATTCGGATATCCGTGGGCGAGGCCCCGAGTGTGGGACCCCTGTCCCGCGCGAGAAGCGCTACTTCCGCTGCCAGTACCCCGAATCCGTTGCTCGGTGGGAACAGGGATCTTACAGTTGGTATCAGAGCATTTGGTTAATAAAGATCAACTGAGAAGACAAATATGTCAAAAATTTATCAAGAAACACAAAAAGATTATAATTGTGTGAGATAATTCATACAATTTGATATTCAAATTGAAACTCGTAATTTGGTAATTGGGTCTTCAGATGGAAGTACCACAATTATATAGAATCCCTGACTTGCTTGAGGCCTAGACATGATAGTATTTACCTTATAATTCCAAGGGCCGTGATTACCCGTATATACCGAGAGTATACTGCAGCTCTTTACTGACAGTATATACGAGTAAATCTAAGACTTGAAATTATAAGCGTTAATGCTATCTAGATGATGACTTCGAATGTGATTGATATGATTTTTAATTCTGTTTGAGAATTGATGAATTGATTTGGATACTGATTGAAAATGCTGATTGAAAAATGTTGATTTTTAAAAATTAGTTGAAATATAATGAAACCTCAATGAGGGGGAATGGGACAAGTCCCTGTGATGATATTCATAACTAGAAAGATGATAACGAATTCAGCAAATCACTATGAGATTAGTGGGTTGTGCTGTCAGATTGCTACTGTTAATACTTGACCGGTAGATCAAGTTAAGGGATGTCAAATTGAGAACTTGCTTGACTGAAATTTTCGTGGAGGAATGTTCCGAAGGAAACTTTTCGGTCTAATGGACCATTATCATGTTAAAGGTATGAATGATATGGTCTGAATGAATTGTTATTTAATGATGAGTTCTATATAAGGGATATTTATCCTAGTGTTCTGTTGGGTTGACCAGAATATAAGCAACCCCAGAATAAAATTGGATCTTAAGAAAAAGAAATGTCCTCTACCTTGCGAGATGAGGACATCTCGCACTTTTTAAGTGGGGTAGGATGTAAGATTCCTCCCCAGCCTTCAAGGTATATAGGAGTAAGAATCTCCCTTTCAGATCTTATAATTATTCCCTCTCTAAAATAAAAGAAAGTTTCTGTTTAAAAAAGGAATACCCTTTTCCTAAAATACTTCTCAGGAGTCACGCCTATTTTAAGGATTTAGAACAATGAGTTTAGAAGTGAGAATCGGTGTTTTGGATACCAAGGTTTTGGTTTTCATTCGAGTATGGCCCAAAAGAAGTTCTTTATCTCTTGGGGAGTATAAGAAGTTATTCCCTAGATATTGTGATCCTTATATCTGAATTCAATGAAAGTAGGTGACTTAGCCTACAAGTTTCTTTTATCTCCTCATCTCAAAATTCTTAATGCCTTCTATAGAAAAATGTGTCAAACACAAATCATGGAAAGACGGTAAAACTTCAGTGGTAAGTTACCGTTGGCTTCTAGGTTACGCTAGCTCCTTCCTTTATATAAGTCGTAACTTTTACTTGTCACTCACAGTAATCTTACTCCCATCAATCTCCTTTCTTTCTTAATCTCCTTCATGGCTTGGCAACAGGAATTAGTTTTATCCCTGATGATTTCTCACCTTCAAGATGCAAGAGAGTCTGTGAAGAAAGACTTTATAGAACAGTATGAGCGCTCACTTTTTCCTCACCTAGGAACTTCTGTAGCGCAGACCAAATGGCGGACCTATCAAAACATAACTAGGGTAACACCCTGGGGTCAGCAACACTTTTGTAACAATGTCCGCTTGGCCATGGTTATTGAAGCTTTGGGTTTGGGTCCCCGATACTACTGTATCATGAGATCAAGGCATCTTGGGTTTTCTGAGCGGGTCTTCTTACTGGCATGTTTTCTTCCTCATGAGAAGATATGCCTTTACCCCGTTTTTGGCTTGCCTCTCAGAGGTCCTTTTGTTAGATCACCTCATACCACTGAGATAGGTGCGGCAATAACCAGCAGAATCATTCCCATAGATGAGTTACCCTATACTTGTGCAGCTTGTGAGGACTGCTTTTGTGACCATATGATGGACGGGCTTATGGAAGTGTAAAGAGTTCTTCTATCTTTACTATATAAGTCCCGTGAATGAATAAAGTTTAAATCTTGTTCTTATTTTGAATCTTGCTCTCTTTAAGACTTTTCTTGGTGGTTAATCGTGATTAAAATTTTTCTCTAAGTCTCATATTCGTGCATCTTGCGAAATTATTCCAAGTTGCGAGATGAGGACATCTCGCGTTTTTTAAGTGGGGTAGAATGTAAGATTCCTCCCCCAACCCCTTTTTGATGTCTAGTATATTCCCCTGTAATCAATTCCTTTTCTAAAATATAAGAGATCTTGTTTGTGGCTGTTTTAACCTAGAGAGAGAAAATATTCTAGAGAGAGAATATTCAGATTTTGAATATTTTTGGATAGAAAAATATCTCTTATAATTCAGATGAGTTTCCCTGAAACAGAAATTTAAAAAAAGAATTTTCCAATGTGCAATTGGAATTAATTGGAAATAGGTATAAAGAACCTTAGCCTAAGGGTCTAGATTTTCAGAAATCTTTAGACTATGGTCCAATTAAGGTTTCTATGGGCCAATAGCATCAATCCATGTGTAGGGAGGAGATAAATCCAAATTGTAAAAAGAAAATACCCAAAAATGAGTAAATGCTCACATGAGGTGAAGAGTTGAAAATGTACAAGGTTTATTAGTAAAAAACTATGAGCAATATTAAAAATATGAGATATTTTGGGAATAATGATTTTATTATGACACATATGTAAGGAAGGGGAGTCCCTTAAATGCTCACATAAGATGAAGAGTTGAAAATGTACAAGGTTTATTAGTAAAAAACTATGAGCAATATTAAAATGATTCCATTATGACACATATGTAAGGAAGGAGAGTTCTTTAAAGGAGGTGCATATTTCACATAAGATGAAGAGTTGAAAATGTACAAGGGTTATTAATAAAAAACTATGAGCAATATTAAAAATATGAGATATTTTGGGAATAATGATTTTATTATGACACATATGTAAGGAAGGGGAGTCCCTTAAATGCTCACATAAGATAAAGAGTTGAAAATATACAAGGTTTAGTAGTAAAAAACTATGAGCAATATTAAAATGATTCCATTATGACACATATGTAAGGAAGGAGAATTCTTTAAAGGAGGTGCATATTTCACATGCTTGAATGAGTTTTAAACTCATAAAAATTAAGATATTTCATCTCTCCTCTCTCCTCATTCAAGTCTAGTTCCAAAAAGTTAGCTTAATTGACCTAAAAATGGTCAAAAAGTACCAAACTGACTTGGAAAATTCTAGAATCAGTTTGTTTGGTTAGGAGCTCAAATTTTCCTATAAATAGAAGCCTCCCCTTGTTGAAAAAAAGATAGTGTCTTATGCTTTGTCACTCTACTCCACCTAAGCCAAAATATATAGTGTCTTATGCTTTGTTACTCTACTCCACCTAAGCCAAAATATATAGAGTCTTATGCCTTGTTACTCTACTCCACCTAAGCTAAAATATATAGTGTCTTATGCCTTGTTACTCTACTCCACCTAAGCCAAATTAGATAGTGTCTTATGCTTTGTCACTCTACTCCACCTAAGCCAAAATATATAGTGTCTTATGCTTTGTTACTCTACTCTACCTAAGCCAAAATATATAGTGTCTTATGCTTTGTTACTCTACTCTACCTAAGCCAAAATATATAGTGTCTTATGCTTTGTTACTCTACTCCACCTAAGCCAAGATATATAGTGTCTTATGCCTTGTTACTCTACTCCACCTAAGCCAAAATATATAGTGTCTTAAGCATTGTTACTCTATTCTACCTAAGCCAAGAGTTGTGAATTCTTTAATAATTCACTAGTTTTTGATACTTCTCTCTTTCTTCAATCCCCATTGGTGGCTCCATCAACATACTAAACCAATTGATTGGTTGGGGGCCTCTACCGTGAATAAAGAATCAAGCAAATTATAAGGTAAGTATATTGAATTTTGATCTTTCTATAATTTTTCAATGATTCTCTCTTCTCAACCCCTCTCAAGCTTGAGAAGTTTAATTGGTATGGTTTTTTAAATGCTATTGAAGTTAATTGGTGAATAGTAGTGAAGAGTTACATAATTTAATAAATGCTATAGAAGTTAATTTCCATTTATGTTTAAATTCTAATGGTTTTTATGTAATTTCTCTCTCTCACTCAAGAAATGGTCATACTCATGAACCATTCTCAATCCAAATGAAGCTTTTCATAAAGCCTTTCCTTAATCCAAGATTAAGCTATGCTTGAGGCCAAATTAATGGCTTTTTGCTATGCTTTTAGTTTATGCACATTGATGATTCAATCCATTATGGATTGATGACCCAATTAGAGACCATTCTAATTGTTTTCTTAATGATCCAATTAGAGACCATTATGGATTGATGATCCAATTAGAGACCATTCTAATTGTTTTCTTAATGATCCAATTAGAGACCATTATGGATTGATGATCCAATTAGAGACCATTCTAATTATTTCTTTAATAATGAGCTTTATCCCTTAGAAAAAAATTGAGATTTATCAGTCATAGTAGCGGAGCTATGGCAAATTTTTTATAGAAATTACGCATAAAATAAATTCATTCAAAGTATAAAAAGAGGAATTCCTACCATATCCTAAGAACTATCATCCTAGATTAATTAAAAGAATATTATTATGCATGGAGATATGGATGTTTGCATGTAGATGTAGAGGTATGGGTGTGAGTGTGAAAGTGGAGGTGGATGTATGCATGTAGATGTAGATGTATAGATGTAGATGTGGATGTGGAGGTGGGTGGATGCATGTAGATGTAGATGTATAGGTGTAGGTGAGAATGGAGATGTGGATGTATACATGTAGATGTAGATGTATAGATGTAGATGTGAATAGAGATGTGGATGTATACATGTAGATGTAGATGTATAGTTGTAGATATGAATAGAGATGTGGATGTATGCATGTAGATGTAGGTGTATAGACGTAGATGTGGATGTAGAGGTGGATGTATGCATGTAGATGTAGATGTATAGATGTGGATGTGAATGTGGAGTGGATGTATGCATGTAGATGTAGATGTATGGAGGTGAATGTGAATATGGATGTGGATGTATGCATAGGGATGTAGATGTATGCATGTAGATGTGAATGTACGCATATAGTTGTGGATGTATAGATGTGAATATACGATTGTGATGTGAGGGAATGTGAAGTGATGAGATGGAAATGATGTGATGGGATGAGTATACATATAAATGGAATATGGAATAAGTAATA
Organism: Cibotium barometz; assembly: GCF_041138505.1. Classification (NCBI taxonomy): domain Eukaryota; kingdom Viridiplantae; phylum Streptophyta; class Polypodiopsida; order Cyatheales; family Cibotiaceae; genus Cibotium; species Cibotium barometz. The sequence continues at coordinate 12,594,954 of NC_141086.1, read as the reverse complement.
TAGATTGATAATGTGGAAAAATGAAAGTTAAAATAGAAATTGTGTTGTAAACTGTTTGTAAATACTGTTTGTAAATGCTATTTGTAAATGATTGTTTTATGTCAAGAATGCTGGGGGGAGCATTTTGACCGTCTTGTGATTAAAGTCGTGATGGTAAAGTTGCAACTGCTGACGGGGAGTCAATGAAGGACGTCTCGCGTAGCAAGGTCGGCCGAGGTCTTGACCAGCCTCGGTGCGATTAAAATGGTGAGCTTCCGGTACGGTGGATGAGGGGCCAAGGAAGCGGCCTATGCGTGAAGCGCTAGGTTACCTGCGAAGGATCCTAGAGGGTGCTGACCATACGGTGCTCGGGCTCTGGGTTGCCTAGGATACCCACGCGTGCGTCGAGGAAGATATTGGAACAGAGTTGGAGTTGTTTTCTGAAATCGAGCATGGATCTGGTTGATTGACCTTGCTGGTCTTCAATGGATGAGTCCATGGCTCCTTATATGGATCTGTTGGTTGATCTTGCTGATCTTCAACGAGAGTCCATCTTGTTAAGTGATTATATTGCCAAGTATTATGGGCTAGGAACTATCGAAACGGCTCCTGAGCGTTCTAGTTGCCAATGATGCCATAGATACTCTGATGAAGGAATGATGGAAAAATTGAGAATCAACTGGATAAATTGGAAGATGGTGATCAGTGATACTATGGTTTTATTAAAGGATTGTTTTAAACTGGTTGAATCTGGTTGAAAAAGGCAATTTCATATTGGGTGTGTGAGTGGTGTGACTAGTTTTATTTTGCATGAACATCCGGCTAGGGGGCCTTGGAACTCTTTTCCTTGGTACCCGAGACAAAACCTAACCAAATTTTTAATTGGATCCCATCACTACAGTGGTTGGGCGGTTGGCTAACCCATGGAATTGGATGGGGTTAGGCTGGACTGATGGATCCGTAAATCGAGACTCAAACTTTTGTTTTTTACGATAGAAAAAAAAAATCCCGGACAGTAACTGTTCTATGGATAGGAATCAACGGCTGTGCCTCTCGAATGGGGAAAAAAGCGTTGATCCCAATGATCCAAGTGCAAGTTTCTTCCTTGAACTGACTAAGTATCTTATAGATGTAATTGGATCATCTCAATCAGAAATGATCTTGACTACGTTAGAGTAAAAAGATATCCTGGTGGAATCGCCCATGCTTCCGGTTAAGAAAGTTTTTCCGGGTTCGGTTTTGGAACAACTGACGGATTAGTCTCTTATTCGGATATCCGTGGGCGAGGCCCCGAGTGTGGGACCCCTGTCCCGCGCGAGAAGCGCTACTTCCGCTGCCAGTACCCCGAATCCGTTGCTCGGTGGGAACAGGGATCTTACAGTATCTATAAGATATTTGGTCGGATCAAGGAAGAAACTTGCACTTGGATCATTGGGATCAATGCTTTTTTTCCCATTCAAGAGGCACAGCCGTTCATTCCTATCCATAGAACAATTACTGTCTGGGATTTACTTTATCTATCATAATAACAAAAGTTGAGTCTCGATTTATGGATCCATCAGTCCAGCCTAACTCCATCCAATCCCATGGGTTAGCCAACCGCCCAACCACTGTAGTGATGGGATCCAATTTGGAATTTGGTTAGGTTTTGTCCTGGGTACCAAGGAAAAGAGTTCCAAGGCCCCTTAGCTGGAAGTTCATGCAAACATAAAACTAGCCACACCACTTACACACCCAATATGAAATTGCCTTTTTCTTAGCATGAGCTAACTTTAAAACAATCCTTTAATGAAACCATAGTACCACTGATCACAATCTTCCAATTTATCTGGTTGATTCATAATTTCCCATCATTCCTTCATCAGAGTATCTATGGCATCATTGGCAACTAGAATGCTCACCACTCAGGGGCCTTTTCAATAGTTCCTAGCCCATAATACTCGGCAATATAATCACTTATAAAAATCAAGATGTACTCTCGTTGAAGATCAGCAAGATCAACCAACAGATCCATAAAAAGAGCCATTGACTCATCCATTGAAGACCAGCAAGGTCAATCAACCAGATCCATGCCCGGTTTCAGAAAACAACTCTTACTCCTTGTTCCAATATCTTCCTCGACGCACGCGTGGGTATCCTAGGTGACCCAGAGCCCGAGCACCGTATGGTCAGCACCCTCTAGGATCCTTTGCAGGTGACCTAGCGCTTCACTCATAGGCCGCTTCCTTGGTCCCTCATCCACCGTACCGGAAGCTCACCATTTTAATCTGGTCAAGACCTCGGTCGACCTTGCTACGCGAGACGTCCTCCATTGACTCTCCGTCTCAGCAGTTGCAACTTTATCAGTTAGGTCTCCACGACCTTAATCACAAGACCGTCAAAATGCTTCCCCAGTATTCTTGACATAAAATAGCCATTTACAAACAGCATTTACAAATAGTTTACAAATACAATTTCTATATTAACTCTCATTTTTTCACATTATCCCTCATTAATCCACATTACTTATTCCACATTCCATTTATATGTGTACTCATCCAATCACATCATTTTCCATCTCTTCACTTCAGATTCCTTCACATCACATATCATATATTCACATCCATATCCACATCCATACATCCACATCCACATCCACATTCACATCCATACATCCACATCCACATCCACATCCACATTCACATCCATACATCCATATCCACATCCATACATCCACATCCACATCCACATTCACATCCATACATCCACATCCACATCCACATCCACATCCACATTCACATCCATACATCCACATCTACATGCTTACCTCCATTTTCACATCCTCATTTATACATCCACATCCCATATCCACATTCATGCATACACATCCACGTCCACATTCACATCCATACATCCACATCTACATGCTTACCTCCATTTTCACATCCTCATTTATACATCCACATTCATACATACACATCCATATCCACATCCATACATCCACATCCACATGCATACATCTACTATCACGTCCTCATTCATATATCCACATCCACATACATACATACATCCACATCCACATTCCCATTCACATCTATACATCCACATCTACATCCATATACATACATACATCCACATCCACATTCCACATTCCACATTCACATCTATACAGCCACATCTACATCCACATTCACATCTATACATCCACATCTACATCCACATTCACAGACATCCACATCCACCTTCCCATTCACATCTATACATCCACATCTACATCCACATACATACATACATCCACATCCACATTCCACATTCACATCTATACAGCCACATCTACATCCACATTCACATCTATGCATAAACATCTTCATGCATACATCCCTTTCCACATTCATACATCCACACTCCCATCTCCACATCCACACATCCACACTCCCATCTCCACATCCACACATCCACATACATACATCCATTTTCACATTCCCATTCATATAACCCCATATGCCTTCACATCTAATCTTTTACATCACATCCATTCTCGCCCTATCACAACCCATAATCTTATCCTATCACATACACTTCTTACCTCATCCCATACACATCTTATCAAATCTTAATTCATCTTATCACCTCATAACTTATTTCATAAGCATCTTATCACCTCTTGTCACATCTTATACACCTCTTATCACATCCTATCACATCTCATATCTATTTATAGAATACACGAGAATTCTTATATTTGATATAAGATTTCTTTACACATTTATTTATGCATAAATTCTATTTAAGGAGATTAATACTTTCGAAGTAAAAATCAATCTTTTATGCATCTTCTTATGCATAAATTCAATTTGGTAGGAATTACACTTTTAGAATAAAAGAATTTCTCTTATGCATCTAAGTTATGCATAAAATCCAGTTATGATGAAAATCACACTTTTAGTATAAAAGAATATCTTTTATGCATACCTCTATGCATGAAATCCAAATATAATAAAAGTCACACTTTTAAAATAAAATAATCAACTTTTATGCATACCTTTATACATGAAATTCAAATATAATAAAAGTCACACTTTTATAATAAAATAATCAACTTTTATGCATACCTCTATGCATGAAATCCAATTATGATAAAAGTAACACTTTTACAATAAAATAATCATCTTTTATGCATACATCTATGCATGAAATCCAAATATGATAAAAGTAACACTTTTATAATAAAATAATCAACTTTTACGCATACTTTTATGCATGAAATTGAAATATATAAAAGTCACACTTTTATAATAAAATAATCAACTTTTATGCATACCTCTATGCATGAAATCCAATTATGATAAAAGTAACACTTTTACAATAAAATAATCATCTTTTATGCATACATCTATGCATGAAATCCAAATATGATAAAAGTAACACTTTTATAATAAAATAATCAACTCTTATGCATACTTCTATGCATGAAATTCAATTGTGCTAAAAGTAACACTTTTACATTAAAATAATAATCTTTTATGCATACCTCTATGCATGAAATCTAATTATGATAAAAGTAACACTTTTATGTTAAAATAATAATCTATTATGCATACCTCTATGCATGAAAATCAATTATGCATAATATAAAAATCAATTTCTCTATGAATATCTTCAATTAATCTAGGATGATAATTCCTAGAATATGGTAGGAAGTCCTCTTTTCATGCTTTGAATGAAATTATTTTATGCGTAATTTTTATAAAAATTTTGCCATAGCTCCGCTGCTATGACTGATAAATCTCAATTTTTTCTAAGGGATAAAGCTTATCATTAAGAATTAATTAGAATGATCCCTAATTGGATCAATAATCCATAATGGATTGAATCATTAATATTCATGAAATACATAAACTAAAAGCATAGAAAAAAGCCATTAATTTGACCTCAAGTATAGATTAATCTTGGATTAAGGAAAAGCTTTATGAAAAGCTTCATTTGGATTGAGAATGGGTCATGAGTATGACCATTTCTTGAGTGAGAGAGAGAAATTTTATAAAAACCATTTGAATTAAGCATAAATAGAAATTTATGTAATTCTTAACTATCATTAATCAATTAACTTCAATAACATTCAAAAACCATTCTAATTAAGCTTCTCAAGCTTGAGAGGGGTTGAGAAGAGAGAAACATTGAGAAATTATAGAAAATGATCAAAATTCACTAATTACCTTACAAATTGCTTGATTCTTTGTTCACGGTAGAGGCCCCCAACCAATCAATTGGTTAAGTATGTTGATGGAGCCACCAATGGGGATTGAAGAAAGAGGGAAGCTCCAAAAACTAGTGAATTATTAATGAATTCACAGTTCTTGGCTTAGGTGGAGTAGAGTAACGATGCATAAACACTATATATTTTTCAACAAGGGATAGGCTTCTATTTATAGAAAAAATTGAGCTCCTAACCAAACAAACTGATTCTAGAATTTTCCAAATCAGTTTGGTCAATTTTTGACCATTTTTAGGTCAGTTAAGCTAGCTTTTTGGAACTAGACTTGAATGAGGAGAGAGGAGAGATGAAATATCTCAATTTTTATGAGTTTAAAACTCATTCAAGCATATGAAATATGCACCTCCTTTAAAGAACTCCCCTTCCTTACATACGTGTCAAAATGGAATCATTATACCCAAATATCTCATATTTTTAATATTGCTCATAGTTTTTTACTAATAAACCTTGTACATTTTCAACTCTTCATCTTATGTGAAATATGCACCTCCTTTAAAGAACTCCTCTTCCTTACATATGTGTCATAGTTTTTTTACTAATAAACCTTGTACATTTTCAACTCTTCATCTTATGTGAAATATGCACCTCCTTTAAAGAACTCCCCTTCCTTACATATGTGTCAAAATGGAATCATTATACCCAAAATATCTCATATTTTTAATATTGCTCATAGTTTTTTACTAATAAACCTTGTACATTTTCAACTCTTCATCTTATGTGAGCATTTACTCATTTTTGGATACCCAAAATATCTCATATTTTTAATATTGCTCATATTTTTTTTACTAATAAACCTTGTACATTTTCAACTCTTCATCTTATGTGAGCATTTACTCATTTTTGGGTATCTTCTTTTACAAATTGGATTTATCTCCTCTCTACACATGGATTGATGCTACTGGCCCATAGGAACCTTAATTGGACCATAATCCAAAAATTTCTGAAAATCTAGACCCTTAGGCTAAGGTCCTTTATACACATTTCCAATTAATTCCAATTGCACATTGGAAAATTCTTTTTGAATTTTTGTTTCAAGGAAATTCATCTTAATTATAAGAGATATTTTTTTATCCAAAAATATTCAAAATCTGAATATTCTCTCTCTAGAATATTTTCTCTCTCTAGGTTAAAATAGTTAAAAACAAGGTCTTTATATTTCTGAAGAGGGATTGATTACAGGGAAAGATACTAGACATCAAAAAGGGGGTGGGGGAGGAATCTTACATTATACCCCACTTAAAAAATGCGAGATGTCCTCATCTCGCAAACTAGGGTAATTTCGCAAGATGCACGAATATGAGACTTAGAGAAAAATTTTAATCAAGATTAACCACCAAGAAAAGTCTCAAAGAGAGCAAGATAAGAACAAGATTTAAACTTTATTCATTCTCGGAACTTATACAGTAAAGATAGAAGAACTCTTTACACTTTCATATGGTCACAAAAGCAGCACTCACAAGCTGCACAAGTATAAGGTAACTCATCTATGGGAATAATTCTGTTGGTTATTGCCGCACCTATCTCAGTGGTATGAGGTGATCTAACAAAAGGACCTCTGAGAGGCAAGCCAAAAACGGGGTAAAGGCATATCTTCTCATGAGGAAGAAAACACGCCAGTAAGAAGACCCGCTCAGAAAACCCAAGATGCCTTGATCTCATGACGCAGTAGTATCGGGGACCCAAACCCAAAGCTTCAATAACCATGGCTAAGTGGACATTGTTACGAAAGTGCTGCTGACCCCAGGGTGTTACCCTAGTTATGTCTTGATAGGTCCGCCATTTGGTCTGAGCTACAGAAGTTCCCAAGTGAGGGAAAAGTGAGCACTCATACTGTTCTATAAAATCCTTCTTCACAGACTCACTTGCGTCTTGAAGGTGAGAAATCATTATGGATAAAACTAATTCTTGTTGCCAAGCCATGAAGGAGATTAAGAAAGAAAGGAGATCAATGGGAGTAAGATTACTATGAACGACAAGTAAAAGTTACGACTTATATAAAGGAAGGAGCTAGCGTAACTTAGAAGCCAACGGTAACTTGCCAGTGAAGTTTTACCGTCTTTCCATGATTTGGGTTTGGCACATTTTTCTATAGAAGGCATTCAGAACTTTGAGATGAGGAGATAAAAGAAGTTCGTAAGCTAAATCACCTACTTTCTTTGGTCCACAATATCTGGGAGATAACTTCTTATACTTCCCAAGAGATAAAGAACTTCTTTTGGGCCGTACTCGAATGAAGACCAAAACCTTGATATCCAAAACATCGATTCTCACTTCTGAACTCATTGTTCTGAATCCTTAAAACAGGTGGGACTCTTGAGAAGTATTCAGGGAAAAGGTTCTTTCTTTTTTAAACAGAATCTTTCTTTTATTTTAGAGAGAGAATAATTATAAGATCAGAAAGGGAGATTCTTACTCCTGTATACCTGGAAGGCTGGGGGAGAATCTTACATTCTACCCCACTTGAAAAGTGCGAGATGTCCTCATCTCGCAAGGTAGAGGACAACTCTTTTTCTTAAGATCCAATTTATTCTGGGGTTCCTTATATTCTGATCAACCCAATAGAATACGGGGATAATTATCCCTTATATAGAACTCATCATTAAATAACAATTCATTCAGATCATATCAGTCATATCTTTAACACGATAATGGTCCATTAGACTGAAAATTTTCCTTCTGAACATTCCTCCACAGGAATTTTAGTTAAGCAAGTTCTCAATTTGTCATCCCTTAACTTAATCTACCGTCTGAAGTGTTAACAGTAGCAATCTGATAGCGTAATCCACTAATCTCATAGTGATTTGCTGAAATCATTATTATCATTCTAGTTATGAATATTATCACTGGGACTCGTCCCATTCATCCTCATTGTGGTTTCGCTCAGCTTATTACATTTTAACTAAATTTCAGAAATCATCATTTTTCAATCAGAATCCAAATCAATTTCATCAGTTCCCAAACAGAATTAAAAATCATATCAACCACATTCGAATTCATCATCTGGATAGCATTAACGTTTATAATTTCAAGTCTTAGATTTACTCATATATACTGTCAGCAAAGAGCTACAGTATACTCTCAGTATATACGGGTAGTCACGACCCTTGGAATTATAAGGTAAATACCATCATATCTAGGCCTCAAGCAAGTCAGGGATTCTATATAATTACGGTATTTCCATCTGAAGACCCAATTACCAAATTACGAATTGCAGTTTGAATATCAAATTGTATGAATTATATCACACAATTATAACCTTTTTGTGCTTCTTGATAAATTTTTGACATATTTGGTTTCTCAATTGATCTTTATTAGCCAAAGGCTCTGATACCAACTGTGAGATCCCTGTTCCCAGTGAGCAACGGATTCGGGGTACTAGCAGTGGAAGTAGCACTTCTCGCGCGGGACAGGGGTCCCACACTCGCGGCCTCACCCACAGATATCCGGATAAGAGACTAATCCGTCGGTTGTTCCAAAATCGAACCCGAAAAAGACTTCCTTTACCGGAAAGCACCGGTGATTCCACCAGGATAACTTTTTACTCTAACGTAGTCAAGATCATTTCTGATCATACTGATCTAATTGCATCTATAAGATATTTGGTCGGATCAAGGAAGAAACTTGCACTTGGATCATTGGGATCAACGCTTTTTTTCCCATTCAAGAGGCACAGCCGTTGATTCCTATCCATAGAACAATTACTGTCCGGGATTTACTTTATCTATTGTAATAACAAAAGTTGAGTCTCGATTTATGGATCCATCAGTCCAGCCTAACCCCATCCAATCCCATGGGTTAGCCAACCACTGTAGTGATGGGATCCAATTTGGAATTTGGTTAGGTTTTGTCCCGGGTACCAAGGAAAAGAGTTCCAAGGCCCCCTAGCCAGAAGTTCATGCAAACATAAAACTAGCCACACCACTTACACACCCAATATGAAATTGCCTTTTTCTTAGCATGAGCTAACTTTAAAACAATCCTTTAATGAAACCATAGTACCACTGATCACAATCTTTCAATTTATCCGGTTGATTATCATTCCTTCATCAGAGTATCTATGGCATCATTGGCAACTAGAACGCTCACCACCTGTCCACTCAGGGGCCTTTTCAATAGTTCCTAGCCCATAATACTCGGCAATATAATCACTTATAAAAATCAAGATGTACTCTCGTTGAAGATCAGCAACATCAACCAACAGATCCATAAAAAGAGCCATGGACTCATCCATTGAAGACCAGCAAGGTCAATCAACCAGATCTATGCCCGATTTCAGAAAACAACTCTTATTCCTTGTTCCAATATCTTCCTCGACGCACGCGTGGGTATCCTAGGCGACCCAGAGCCCGAGCACCGTATGGTCAGCACCCTCTAGGATCCTTCGCAGGTGACCTAGCGCTTCACTCATAGGCCGCTTCCTTGGTCCCTCATCCATCGTACCGGAAGCTCACCATTTTAATCGAACCGAGGCTGGTCAAGACCTCGGTCGACCTTGCTACGCGAGACGTCCTCCATTGACTCTCCGTCAGCAGTTGCAACTTTATCAGTTAGGTCTCCACGACCTTAATCACAGGACGGTCAAAATGCCTCCCCAGTATTCTTGACATAAAACAGCCATTTACAAACAGCATTTACAAATAGTTTACAAATACAATTTCTATATTAACTCTCATTTTTCCACATTATCCCTCATTAATCCACATTACTTATTCCACATTCCATTTATATGTGTACTCATCCAATCACATCATTTTCCATCTCTTCACTTCAGATTCCTTCACATCACATATCATATATTCACATCCATATCCACATCCATACATCCACATCCACATCCACATTCACATCCATACATCCACATCCACATCCACATCCACATTCACATCCATACATCCATATCCACATCCATACATCCACATCCACATCCACATTCACATCCATACATCCACATCCACATCCACGTTCACATCCATACATCCACATCTACATGCTTACCTCCATTTTCACATAAGAATTTCTCTTATGTATCTAAGTTATGCATAAAATCCATTTATGATGAAAATCACACTTTTAGTATAAAAGAATATTTTTTATGCATACCTCTATGCATGAAATCCAAATATAATAAAAGTCACACTTTTAAAATAAAATAATCAACTTTTATTCATACCTTTATGCATGAAATTCAAATATAATAAAAGTCACACTTTTATAATAAAATAATCAACTTTTATGCATACCTCTATGCATGAAATCCAATTATGATAAAAGTAACACTTTTACAATAAAATAATCATCTTTTATGCATACATCTATGCATGAAATCCAAATATGATAAAAGTAACACTTTTATAATAAAATAATCAACTTTTATGCATACTTTTATGCATGAAATTGAAATATAATAAAAGTCACACTTTTGTAATAAAATAATCAACTTTTATGCATACCTCTATGCATGAAATCCAATTATGATAAAAGTAACACTTTTACAATAAAATAATCATCTTTTATGCATACATCTATGCATGAAATCCAAATATGATAAAAGTAACACTTTTATAATAAAATAATCAACTCTTATGCATACTTCTATGCATGAAATTCAATTGTGCTAAAAGTAACACTTTTACATTAAAATAATAATCTTTTATGCATACCTCTATGCATGAAATCTAATTATGATAAAAGTAACACTTTTATGTTAAAATAATAATCTATTATGCATACCTCTATGCATGAAAATCAATTATGCATAATATAAAAATCAATTTCTCTATGAATATCTTCAATTAATCTAGGATGATAATTCCTAGAATATGGTAGGAAGTCCTCTTTTCATGCTTTGAATGAAATTATTTTATGCGTAATTTTTATAAAAAATTTGTCATAGCTCCGCTGCTATGACTGGTAAATCTCAATTTTTTCTAAGGGATAAAGCTTATCATTAAGAATTAATTAGAATGATCCCTAATTGGATCAATAATCCATAATGGATTGAATCATTAATATTCATAAAATACATAAACTAAAAGCATAGAAAAAAGCCATTAATTTGACCTCAAGTATAGATTAATCTTGGATTAAGAAAAAGCTTTATGAAAAGCTTCATTTAGATTGAGAATGGGTCATGAGTATGACCATTTCTTGAGTGAGAGAGAGAAATTTCATAAAAACCATGTGAATTAAGCATAAATAGAAATTTATGTAATTCTTAACTATCATTAATCAATTAACTTCAATAACATTTAAAAACCATTCTAATTAAGCTTCTCAAGCTTGAGAGGGGTTGAGAAGAGAGAAACATTGAGAAATTATAGAAAATGATCAAAATTCACTAATTACCTTACAAATTGCTTGATTCTTTGTTCACGGTAGAGGCCCCCAACCAATCAATTGGTTAAGTATGTTGATGGAGCCACCAATGGGGATTGAAGAAAGAGGGAAGCTCCAAAAACTAGTGAATTATTAATGAATTCACAGTTCTTGGCTTAGGTGGAGTAGAGTAACGATGCATAAACACTATATATTTTTCAACAAGGGGTAGGCTTCTATTTATAGGAAAAATTGAGCTCCTAACCAAGCAAACTGATTCTAGAATTTTCCAAATCAGTTTGGTCAATTTTTGACCATTTTTAGGTCAGTTAAGGTAACTTTTTGGAACTAGACTACTTGAATGAGGAGAGAGGAGAGATGAAATATCTCAATTTTTATGAGTTTAAAACTCATTCAAGCATGTGAAATATGCACCTCCTTTAAAGAACTCCCCTTCCTTACATATGTGTCAAAATGGAATCATTATACCCAAATATCTCATATTTTTAATATTGCTCATAGTTTTTTACTAATAAACCTTGTACATTTTCAACTCTTCATCTTATGTGAAATATGCACCTCGTTTAAAGAACTCCTCTTCCTTACATATGTGTCATAGTTTTTTTACTAATAAACCTTGTACATTTTCAACTCTTCATCTTATGTGAAATATGCACCTCCTTTAAAGAACTCCCCTTCCTTACATATGTGTCAAAATGGAATCATTATACCCAAAATATCTCATATTTTTAATATTGCTCATAGTTTTTTACTAATAAACCTTGTACATTTTCAACTCTTCATCTTATGTGAGCATTTACTCATTTTTGGATACCCAAAATATCTCATATTTTTAATATTGCTCATATTTTTTTACTAATAAACCTTGTACATTTTCAACTCTTCATCTTATGAGAGCACTTACTCATTTTTGGGTATCTTCTTTTACAAATTGGATTTATCTCCTCTCTACACATGGATTGATGCTATTGGCCCATAGGAACCTTAATTGGACCATAATCCAAATTTTTTTGAAAATCTAGACCCTTAGGCTAAGGTCCTTTATACACATTTCCAATTAATTCCAATTGCACATTGGAAAATTCTTTTTGAATTTCTGTTTCAGGGGAATTCATCTTAATTATAAGAGATATTTTTCTATCCAAAAATATTCAAAATCTGAATATTCTCTCTCTAGAATATTTTCTCTCTCTAGGTTAAAATAGTTAGAAACAAGGTCTTTATATTTCTGAAGAGGGATTGATTACAGGGAAAGATACTAGAAATCAAAAAGGGGGTGGGGGAGGAATCTTACAGTCATCTTGAGGGTAGAATGGCACCACTGCCATTCCCCCTTACATTCAAGCTTGGTTGGTAGTGGTGACATTCCCCCTTATATTCAAGGAAGAATGGGATTGTTGCCATCGTGAAAGCCTCCCATTGACTTGATTGAAGGAGAGAATGGCACCACTACCATTCTTAGGGCCTTCCATTACATAAAAGGGGAGAACGTCACCACTTTCATTCTCTAGGCCTCCCATCCCCTCATCTCTCGAGGGGTAGAATGGCACCGCTGCCATTCCAATGGTTCCATCAAAGAAGAATGGGAGTGGTTGGAATTCTTGAGGTATCCCATCCAAACACCCTGAAGGGGGTGAATGGTGCCACCGTCCCATTCTTCCTTACATTTAGGGAAGAATGGGAGTGGTTGGAATTCTTGAGGTATCCCATCCAAACACCCTGAATGGGGTGAATGGTGCCACCGTCCCATTCTCCCTTACAGTTAGGGAAGAATGACAGTGGTGCCATTCTCAAATCCTCCTATCACTTCATGGGGTGAATGGCACTGGTGTCAGTGCCATTTTCAAGGCCTCATATCCCACCACCTTGATGTCATCTTAAATGGTAGAATGGCACCCTTGCCATTCTCCTTACATTCAAGGAATGGCAATGGTGCCATTCTCAAGGCCTCACATCCCATCATCTTGAGGGGTAGAATGGCACCACTGCCATTGCCCATTACTTTCAGGGAAGAATGGTAGTATGGTGTCTACCATTCTCTTGTCCTCCCATCACCTTGAAGGGGAGAATGGCACGACTGCCATTCTCCCTTACATTCAAGAAAGAATGGTAGTGGTGTCATTCTCCCTTACATTCTAGGAAAAATGACAGTGGTGCCATTCTCAAGGCCTCCTATCACTTCATGTGGAGAATGACACTAGTGCCATTCTCCCTTACATTCAAGGAATGGTAGTGGTGCATTCTCAAGGCCTAAAATCCCATCATCTTGAGGGGTGGAGTGGCAGCACTACCATTCCCCCTTACATTCAACGTTGGTCGGTAGTGGTGCCACCCATTCCCTTACATTCAAGAAATGGAAGTGGTGCCATTCCCCCTTACATTCAAGAAATGGTAGTGGTTCCATTCCCCCTTACATTCAAGAATGGCACCACTGCCATTCTCCCTTACACCCAAGGAATGGCAGTAGTGCCATTCTCAAGGCCTCCCATCACTCACCTTGAAGGGGGGGATGGGACCACTGCCATTCTTCCTTGAATGCAAGGAAGAATGGCAGTGGTTCCAATGTCAAGGCCTCACATCCCATCATCTTGAGGGGTAGAATGGCACCACTCCCATTCCCCCTTACTTTCAGGGAAGAATGATAGTGGCTTCCATTCTCAAGTCCTCCCATCACCTCGAAGGGGATAATGCACGACATGCCATTCTGTCTTACATTCAAGGAAGAATGGAAGTCGTGCAATTCTCCCTTACACTCTAGGAATAATGGCCGTGGTGTAATTTGCAAGGCCTCCTATCACTTCATGTGGAGAATGGCACGAGGGCCATTCTCTCTTGCATTCTAGGAATGGAAGTGGTGCCATTCTCAAGGCCTCACATCCCATCATCTCAAGGGGTAGAATGGCAGCACTACCATGCCCCCTTCCTTTCTCGGAATAATGGCAGTGCCTTCCATTCTCGAGTCCGTCCATCACTTTAAATGGTAGAATGGCAAAACATGCCATTCTCCCTTACATTTAAGGAAGAATGGTAGTGGTGCCATTCTCCCTTAAACTCTAGGAAGAATGGCAGTGGTGCCATTCTCAAGCCTTCCTATCACTTCATGGGGAGAATGTCACTAGTGTCGTTCTCACTTACATTCAAGGAATGGCAGTGGTGCCATTCTCAAGCCTTCCTATCACTTCACGGGGAGAATGTCACTAGTGTCGTTCTCACTTACATTCAAGGAATGGCAGTGGTGCCATTATCAAGGCCTCACATCCATCATCTTGAGTGGTAGAATGGCACCACTGCCATTCCCCCTTACTTTCAAGGAAGAATGGCAGTGGTTGCCATTCTCAAGTCCTCCCATCACCTTGAAGAGGAGAATGGAACGACAGGCCATTCTCCTTTACATTCAAGAAAGAATGGTAGTGCTGCCATTATTCCTTATATTCTCCTTTACATTCAAGAAAGAATGGCAGTGCTACCATTATTCCTTACATTCTAGGAAGAATGGCAGTGGTGCCATTCTCAAACAAGGACTCCCATCACTCACCTTGAAGGGGAGAATGGCACCACTCCCATTCTTCCCTGAATGCAAGGAAGAATGGAAGTGGTGCCATTCTCAATGCCTCACGTCCCATCACCTTGACGGGGAGAATGGCACCACTACCATTCTTGTTTGAATGCAAGGAAGAATGGGAGTGGTGATATTCTCAAGGCCTCACATCCCATCATCTTGAGGGGCAGAATGGCACCACTTCCATTTTCCCTTACTTTCAGCGAATAATGGTAGTGGCTTTGATTCTCACGTCCCCCCATCACCTTGAAGGGTAGACTAACATGACTGCCATTTTTCCTTGCATTCAAGGAAGAATGGCAGTGGTCCTTACATTCTAGGAAGAGTAGCAGTGGTGTCATTCACAAGGCCTCCTATCAATTCATGGGAAGAGTGGCACTAGTGCCATTCTCTTTTACATTCAAGGAATGACAATGGTGCCATTCTCAAGGCCTCATATGCCATCATCTTGAGGGGTAGAAAAGCACCACTATCATTCCCCCTTACTTTCAAGGGAGAATGCCAGTGGCTGCCATCCTCAAGGCCTCGTATCACTTCATAAGGATTCAAGGAATGACAGTGGTGCCATTATCAAGGCCTCACATTCCATCATCTTGAGGGGAACAATGGCACCATTGCCATTTCCCCTTACTTTCAGAGAAGATGGTAGTGGTTGCCATGCTGAAGTCCTCCCATCACCTTGAAGAGGAGAATGTCACGACATGCCATTCTCCCTTAACTGCGAGAAGGAATGGCAAATCTGCCATTCTCAAGGCCTCCCATCACTCGCCTTGAAGGGGAGAATGGCACCATTACCATTCTTCCTTGAATTCAAGGAAGAATCACAGTGGTGCCTTTCTCAATGCCTCCCCTCGTCCCATCACCTTGAAGGGGAGAATGGCACCACTGCCATTCTTCCTTGAATGCAAATAAGAATGGTAGTGGTGCCATTCTCAAGGCCTCACATCCCATCGTCTTAAGTGGTAGAATGGAACTACTACCATTATCCCTTACTATCACAGAAGAATGGCAGTGGCTTCCATTCTCAAGTCCTCCCATCACCTTAAAGGGGAGAATGGCACGACTGCCATTCTCGCTTGCATTCGAGGAAGAATGGCAGTGGTACCATTCTCCCTTACAATCTAGGAAGAATTTCAATGGCACCATTCTCAAGGCCTCCTATCACCTCATTGGGAGAATGGGAGCAGTGCCATTCTCCCTTACATTCAATAAGGAAAGGCAGTGGTGGTGACATTCACAATTCCTCACATCCCATCATCTAGAGGGGTAGAATGGCACCACTGGTATTTCCCCTTACTTTAAGGGAAGAATGGCAGTGGTTGCGCTCTTAATCCTCCAATAACCTTGAAGGGGAGAATCGCACGACACGCCGTTCTACCTTACATTCTAGGAAGAATGGTAGTGGTGCCATTCTCCCTTACATTCTAGGAAGAATGGCAGTGATGTCACTCTCAAGGCCTACTATCACTTCATGGGGAGAATGGCACCACTGCCATTCTTCCTTTAATGTAAGGAAGAATGACACTAGTGCCATTGTCAAGGCCTCACATCCCATCATCTTGAGGGGTAGAATGGCACCACTACCATTCCCCCTTACTTTCAGGGAAAAATAGCAGTGGCCTCCATTCTAAAGTCCTCCCATCACCTTGAGAAGGAGAATGGCAGGACATGCCATTCTCCCTTACATTCAAGGAAGAATGGCATTGGTGCCATTCTCCCTCTCTTACATTCTAGGAAGAATGGCTCCTATTACTTCATGGGGGGAGAATGGAACCACTTCCATTATCCCTTACGTTTAGGAAATGGCAGTGGTGCCATTGTCAAGGCTTCACATCCCACCTTAATGTCATTTTAAATGGTAGAATGGAACCACTGCCATTCTCCTTACATTCACAAGGAATGGCAGTGGTGCCATTCTCAAGGCCTCACATCCCATCATCTTGAGGGGTAGAATGGCACCACTGCCATTTCCCCTTACTTTCAGGGAAGAATGGCAGTGGCTAACATTCTCATGTCCTCCCAACACCTTGAAGGGAAAATTGGCACAACTAACATTCTTCCTTACATTCAAGGAAGAATGGTAGTGGTGCCATTCTCCCTTACATTCTAGAAAGAATCACAGTGGTGCTATTCTCAAGGCCTTCTATCACTTCATGGGGAGAATGGCACTAGTGCCATTCTCCCTTACATTCCAGGAATGGCAGTGGTGCCATTCTCAAGGCCTCACATCCTGCATTAGCTGAGAATGTTTTTGGTCAGCAGATGATCAACTGTGCTAAGGAGAGGCCTTTAGGTGTATGATTAGAGCTTCTGGAGATCTTTGCTAACCTGGGAGGATAGATGGAGGAAATAGTTGGGCCATATAGGGAGGTTGGGAGGGTGTAGAAGTGTCCAAGAGAGTTAATTGAGGGGCTAGGGCTAGGTGCAAGTTTGGTTGGTGCCATTGGGGTAGAGGTTCCCATGGTTGGGCGGAATGGAACCACTACCATTCTTCCTTAATGTAAAGAAGAATGGTAGTGGTGGCACCAAGGCCTCACATCCCATAATCTTGAGGGGTAGAATGGCACCATCCACTCCCCCTTACTTTCACGAAAGAATGGCAGTGGCTTCCATTCTCAAGTCCTCCCATCACCTTGAATGGCAGTGGCTTCCATTCTCAAGTCCTCCCATCACCTTGAAGAGGAGAATGGCATGACATGCCATTCTGCCTTACATTCAAGGAAGAATGGCACTGGTGCCATGCTCCCTTACATTGTAGGAAGAATGGCAGTGGTGCCATTCTTAAGGCCTCCTATTACTTCATGGGGAGAATGGAACCACTTCCACTATCCCTTACATTCAAGGAATGGCAGTGGTGCCATTGTTAAGGGCTCAAATCCCACGTTTTTGTCATCTTAAATGGTAGAATGGAACCACTACCACTCTCCTTATATTCAAGGAATGGAAGTGGTACCATTCTCAAGGCCTCACATCCCATCATCTTGATGGGTAGAATGGAACCACTGCCATTTCCTCTTACTTTCACGGAAGAATGGTAGTGGTTGCCATTGTCATGTCCTCCTATCACCTTGAAGGGGATATTGGCACGACTACTATTATCCCTTACATTCAAGCAACAATGGCAATGGTGCCGTTCTCCCTTACATTCTAGA
The DNA here is from genome assembly GCF_041138505.1 of Cibotium barometz. Classification (NCBI taxonomy): domain Eukaryota; kingdom Viridiplantae; phylum Streptophyta; class Polypodiopsida; order Cyatheales; family Cibotiaceae; genus Cibotium; species Cibotium barometz. The sequence continues at coordinate 12,576,674 of NC_141086.1, read as the reverse complement.
AAGAATGAGAGTGGTACCATTCTCAATGCATCCTATCAGTTCATGGTGGGGAGAATCCCGTACATTCAAGGAATGGCAGTGGTCCATTCTCAAGGCCTCACATCCCGTCATCTTGAGGGTAGAATGGCACCACTGCCATTCCCCCTTACATTCGTTAGTGGTGCCATTCTCCCTTATATTCAAGGAAGAATGGGATTGTTGCCATCCTAAAAGCCTCCCATTGACTTGATTGAAGGAGAGAATAATACCATTGCCATTCTTAGGGCCTTCCATTACATAAAAGGGGAGAACGTCACCACTTTCATTCTCTAGGCCTCCCATCCCCTCATCTCTCGCTCGAGGGGTAGAATGGCACCGCTGCCATTCCAGTGGTTCCATCAAAGAAGAATGGGAGTGGTTGGAATTCTCGAGGTATCCCATCCAAACACCCTGAAGGGGGTGAATGGTGCCACCGTCCCATTCTCCCTTACATTTAGGGAAGAATGACAGTGGTGCAATTCTCAAATCCTCCTATCACTTCATGGGGTGAATGGCACTAGTGTCAGTCATCCTTACATTCAAGGAATGGCAATGGTGCCATTTTCAATGCCTCACATCCCACCTTGATGTCATGTTAAATGGCAATGGTGCCATTTTCAATGCCTCACATCCCACCTTGATGTCATGTTAAATGGTAGAATGACATCACTCCCATTCTCCTTACATTTAAGGAATGGCAGTGGTGCCATTCTCAAGGCCTCACATCCTATCATCTTGAGGGGTAAAATGGCACCACTGCCATTTCCCCTTACTTTCAATGGCTGCCATTCTCATGTCCTCCCATCACCTTGAAGGGGAGAATGGCACGACAACCAATCTCCCTTACATTTAAGGAAGAATGGCAGAAGTGCCATTCTCCCTTGCATTCTAGGAAGAATGACAGTAGTGCCATTCTCAAGGCTTCCTATCACTTCATGGAGAGAATGACACTAGTGCCATTCTCCCTTACATTCAAGGAATGGTAGTGGTGCAGGCCTCACATCCCATCATCTTGAGGGGTAGAATGGAACCACTGCCATTCCCCCCTACATTCAAGGCTGGTCGGGTAGTGGTGCCATTCCTCTTTATATTTAAGGAAGAATGGGAGTGTTACCATCCTCAAAGCCTCCCATTAACTTGGTTGAAGGAGATAATGGCACCACTTCGATTGTCAAGGCCTTCCATTACATGAAAGGGGACTCCCATCCCATCATCTTGGGGGGTCAAATGGCACCAGTGCCATTCCAGTGGTTCCATTCAAAGAAGAATGGCAGTGGCTGCAATTCTCGACGTCTCCCATCCAATCGCCTTGAAGGGGTGAATGGAGCCACTCCCATTCTCCCTTACATTCAGGGAAGAATGAGAGTGGTGCCATTCTCAAAGTCTCCTATCACTTCATGGGGTGAATGGAACTAGTTCCATTCGCCCTTACATTGAAGGAACATCAGTGGTGCCGATTTCAAGGCCTCATATCCCACCACCTTGATGTTGTAAGATTCCTCCCATAGCCTCTCAGGATGTCAAGTATCTTTCCCTGTAATCATTTTCCTCTTCATAAATATAAGAGATCTTGTTTCTACCTGTTTTGGCCTAGAGAGAGAAAATATTCTAGAGAGATAATATTCAGATCTTAAATATTTTTAGATAGAAAAATACCTCATCTTATTAAAATAAGTTCCCCTGAAATAGAAGTTCAAAAAGATTTTCAGAAGGTGCATTAGAAATTAAGTATAATCTGTTCAAGAGGCATTATCCTGGGGGTGAACATCTTTTCGAAATTTTAAATTAAGGTTCCTATGGACCAATAAGATTCATCCAAATGTAGGGAGGAGATAAATGAAGAAATAAAAGGAAAATCTCCCAAAAATGAGTAAATACTCACATAAGATGAAGAGTTGACTAAGGACAAGGTTAATAGTTAAAAAAGAGAGATATTTAAGTGAAATGATGCATTTTTGACACCTCTGCATGGGGGAATTCCCCTCATGAATAGGGCGGCTATTTTACATGCTTGAATGAGTTTTAAACTCCTAGATAATGAGATATTTTCATCTCTCCTCTCTCCTGTTTCAACTAGATCCAAAAAGTGAGCAAAATTGACCTAAAAATGGTCAAAATTGACCAAACTGATCTGGAAAATTCTAGAATCAGTTTACTTGGTTAGAGGCTCACTTTTTCCTATAAATAGAAGCCCTCCCCTTTGTTGAAACTTAATAGTGTTTTATGCACTTTTACTCTGCTCCTCCCAAGCCAAGAACTGCGAATTTATTAATAATTCACTAGTTTTTGACATTTCTCTCTTCCAATGATTGGTGGGGCCACTCTTGTTACAAACAAGAGTTGAACCCTCAAACCATCAAGCCAAAGGAAAGCTCCAAGAAATTATGTAAGTAGAGATTCTTGTATTTTTCTTATTGATTTTATGTTTTTCTAATGTTTATGATTGTTGAAGTGATAAATGGATGTTATGCCTTGATCGAAAGGCTTTTCCCCTCTCTCTTCTTAGAATCAACCCTTCTTTATCCTAGTTAAGTGAAGATTGTTGAAATTAAACTTTTTATAATGTTTTCTCTTTTATAAGTGAACTTTGATTAGTATAGATTACTTTAAATCAATTAGAGTTAATTTTAAGACGAAATTAAGTAGGAAAATTTAAAAAATGGTCAACCATACAAAGGAGGTTATGGCGAAATTTTTGGAAATAAGAATTATCTTTTATTATGCTAAAAGGGTAATTCCTATCAATTCTATACTCTAAAAGTGTCATTTTCATGCATAGAAGATGCATATTGATTATTATTATTATTATGCATAAAGGAATAATTTTCTTTTATTATGAAAGTGTTACTTTCATCAAAATAGATTTTTATGCATAAAGGAATAATTTTCTTATAAAAGTGTTACTTTCATCAAAATGGATTTTTAGGCATAAAAGATTATGTTTTTATTATAAAAGTGTTACTTTTATCATATTTGAATTTCATACATAGAGGTATGCATAAAATAATATTATTTTATTATAAAAGTGTTACTTTTATCATATTTCATTTTCATGCATAGAGGTATGCATAAAAGATTATTATTTTATTGTTGTAAAAGTGTTACTTTTATCATATTTGATTTTCATGCATAGAGGTATGCATAAAAGATTATTATTTTATTGTAAAAGTGTTACTTTTATCATACTTGATTTTCATGCATAGAGGTATGCATAAAGGATTATTATTTTATTGTAAAAGTGTTACTTTTATCATATTTGATTTTCCATCTAAATGATTATATGATAATCGTATGCATAAAAGATATTTTTATATTAAAAGAGTGATTTTCATCATAAATGATTATATGCATAAATATATGCATAAAAGATATTTTTTATATATATATTAAAAGTGGGATTTTTATCATAAGAGATTTTATGCATAAATAGGATGCATAAGAAAAATTCTTTTATTCTAAAAGTGTAATTCTTACTAAATTGGATTTATGTATGGAAAGATGCATAAAGAATTTATTTTAATCTAAAAGTGTTATTCTCATCAATCTTGATTTTATGCATAGAAAGATGCATAAAGAAATCTATTTTTAATTCAAAAGAGTTATTTTCATCAATTTTAATTTTATGCATAGAAAGATGCATAAAGAAATCTATTTTTAGTTCAAAAGAGTTATTCTCATCAATTTTGATTTTATGCATAGGAAGATGCATAAAAGATTGATTTTTAATTCAAAAGTGTTATTTTTCATTTAAAATGAATTCATGCATAAGAAGATGCATAAAAGATTGATTTTTATTTCGAAAGTGTTATTCTTCTTAAAATGGAATTTATGCATAAATAGATGTGTAAAGAAATCTTATATCAAAAATAAGAATTCTCTTGTATTCTATAAATAGATATGAGGATGTGAAACGAATCAGATAGATGAAAATGAACGAGGAATAGATGGAGATGTATATATGTGAAAGAATGGATGTAAGAATATAGATGTATGTGAATGTGAATGTGGATGTGAGAATGTGGCTATGGATGTAAGAATGTGGATGTATGTGAATGTGAATGCGGATGTGTAAATGTGGATATGGATGTGGATATGGATGTAAGGATGTGGGTGTATGTGAATGTGAATGTGGATGTGTGAACGTGGATATGGATATATGGATGTGGATGTATGAATGTGAACGCGGTTGTGAATGTATGATATAGATGTATGGATGTGAATATGTATGTGAATGTGGATGTATGAATGTAGATGTGGACGTATGAATGTGGATGTGGAAATGGACGTATGGATGTGGATGTGAATCTGGATGTATGAATGTGGATGTGGAAATGGATGTATGGATGTGTATGTATGTATGATGTAGATGTGGATGTGGATGTATGGATGTGGATGAGGATGTGGATGTATGAATATGGATGTGGAGATGGATGTACGAATGGGAATGTGTATGTGGAATAATGAATGCGAATATGTATGTGAATGAATGAATGATATAAGATATGAATGAATGAAATGTAATAAGAAATGGATATGATGAGACGTAATGTAATTTAAGAAAGTTAGAAATGGATGTATGTGAAACGAATGAATCTGGTGATGGGATGGAAAATGATGTATCTGGTTAAGAATGGATACACATATGATTTGGATTTTGGATAAATAATATGGATTGATGTGGAACAATGTGGAAAGACGAGAATTCAATATAGAAACTGTATTTGTGACCTGTTTGTAAATGACTGTTTTATGTCATGAATGCTAGGGAAGCATTTTGACCATCTTGTGATTAAGGTCGTGGAGACCTAAGTGATAAAGTTGCAACTACTGATGGAGAGTCATTGGAGGACGTCTTGCGTAGCAAGGTTGACCGAGGTCTTGACCAGCCTCGGTTTGATTTAAATGGTGAGCTTTCGGTACGGTGGATGAGGGATCAAGGAAGCGGCCTATGAGTGAAGTGCTAGGTGACCTACGAAGGATCCTAGAGGGTGCTGACCATACGATGCTCGGGCTCTAGATCGCCGAAGATACCCACACGTGCATCGTGGAAGATATTGGAATAAGGAGTAAGAGTTGTTTTCTGAAACCGGGCATGGATCTGGTTGATTGACCTTGCTGGTCCTCAATGGATGAGTCCATGGCTCTTTTATATGGATCTGTTGGTTGATCTTGCTGATCTTCCACGGAGATTCCATTTTGTTATGTGAATATATTGCCGGTTACTATGAGCTAGGAACTATCGAAAAGGCCCCTAAGTGAACAGGTGGTGAGCGTTCTGGTTGCCAATGATGCCATAAGTACACCGATGAATGAATGATTGGAAATATGGATTCAACCAGAAATTTTGAGGATAGTGATCAATGACATAATGGTCATTAAAGGATTGTTTTAAAGTTAGCTGATGCTGAGAGAAAAAGGCAATTTCATATCAGGTGCGTAAGTGGTGTGACTAGTTTTATGTTTGCATGAACTTCCGGCTAGGGGGCCTGGGAACTCTTTTCCTTGGTACCCGGGACAAAACCTAACCAAATTCCTAATTGGATCCCATCACTACAGTGGTTGGGCAACCCATGGGACTAGATGGGGTTAAGCTGGACTGATGGATCCGTAAATCGAGACTCAATTCTGTTTAGTTCGATAGATGAAGTAAATCCTGGACAAAAATTGTTCTATGGAAAAAGGATCAACGGCTGTGCCTCTCGATGAGGAAAAAAGTGTTGGTCTCTATGATCCAAGTGCAATATGTCCCCCTTGAATCTGACTATGGAACTTACAAGTTCGGTCAGATCAGTTCAGTTAAGTAAGGCTTTTGACTACGTTAGGGAAAAGCTATCCTGCTGGAATTGCTCGTGCTTTCTGGGCAAGAGAAGTTTTTCCAAGTTCGGTTTGGAAGAATCGAGGAATTAGTCACCTGTCCGGATATCCGTGGGCAAGGAAGATGAATGAGTTCTTGGAACTAAAGCAGGAAAACCAGACAATTAAAGAGTACCATCAAGCTTTTGCCCTTCTCCTTAAATATTCCCCTCAATTGGATGAAGAGCAGCTGATGGCCAAGTTCATTCGGGGAATGAACGAGCCATTAGATACTTTAGTCAAGAATGCCAAACCTATTTCCATGGCCGAAGCAGTTCGGATGGCGAAGGATTTCGCCAAAGCCTTTGATGTCAAAGTCCCGCCAAAGCAAGCACCATCACCTTTCAAAAGGTTTTTATTCCCAGAAAGTGATTCCAACCTTCCTCCGCCTAAGAGATATCAAGGTCAAACCCAGGATATAGGAAGTTCCAAAATGGAAGAAATGTTCTTTTCCCGAAACTCAATCCCCTGGAATTCAACTTCAGAAGTTCCACCCTTGAACAAGAGAGTGAAATGCTATAACTGTCAAGGATTTGGACATCGCAGTATGGATTGCCCAACTCCTTTTGGATCAAGGTTTTCACGGCAGGAAAATCAGGGATCAAGATTCCAGACTCCAGCCCCTTCCGTCCAGAGTAATCACGGTTCTATCCGCCAAAATCAGGGAAATCCCAGAGGTAGACCCTCTATCCAACTTGCAGTTTCAACCCAAAGTAATGCAAGACCTCCAACTCAAAATAGGGGAAGTCAAAGAGAGTTGTTCCCAAATCGATCGTCCACTTCCAAGGCAGTAACGCTGGAAGTGATTGAAGAAGAAGAAGAAGATGAAAGAGATCATACTCCACCTGCGAGATGAGGACATCTCGCATTTTTTAAGTGGGGTAGAATGTAAGATTCCTCCCCCAACCTCTCAGGATGTCCAGTATCTTCCCCTGTAATCATTTCCCTCTTCAGAAATATAAGAGATCTTGTTTCTACCTGTTTTGGCCTAGAGAGAGAAAATATTTTAGAGAGATAATATTCAGATCTTAAATATTTTTGGATAGAAAAATACCTCATCTTATTAAAATAAGTTCCCCTGAAACAGAAGTTCAAGAAGATTTTCAGAAGGTGCATTAGAAATTAAGTATAATCTGTTCAAGAGGCATTATCCTCGGGGTGAAGATTTTTTCGAAATTTTAAATTAAGGTTCCTATGGACCAATAAGATTCATCCAAATGTAGGGAGGAGATAAATGAAGAAATAAAAGGAAAATCCCCCAAAAATGAGTAAATACTCACATAAGATGAAGAGTTGACTAAGGAAAAGGTTAATAGTTAAAAAAGAGAGATATTTAGGTGAAATGATGCATTTTTGACACCTCTGCATGGGGGAATTCCCCTCATGAAGAGGGTGCCTATTTCACATGCTTGAATGAGTTTTAAACTCCCAAATAATGAGATATTTTCATCTCTCCTCTCTCCTGTTTCAACTAGATCCAAAAAGTGAGCAAAACTGACCTAAAAATGGTCAAAAATTGACCAAACTGATCTGGAAAATTCTAGAATCACTTTACTTGGTTAGAGACTCACTTTTTCCTATAAATAGAAGCCCTCCCCTTTGTTGAAACTTAATAGTGTTTTATGCACTGTTACTCTGCTCCTCCCAAGCCAAGAACTGTGAATTTATTTAATAATTCACTAGTTTTTGACATATCTCTCTTCCAAAGATTGGTGGGGCCACTCTTGTTACAAACAAGAGTTGAACCCGCAAACCATCAAGCCAAAGGAAAGCTCCAAGAAATTATATAAGTAGAGATTCTTATATTTTTCTTATTGATTTTATGTTTTTCTAGTGTTTATGATTGTTCAAGTGATAAATGGATGTTATGCCTTGATCAAAGGCTTTTCCCCTCTCTCTTCTTAGAATCAACCCTTCTTTATCCTAGTTAAGTGAAGATTGTTGGAATTAAACTTTTTATAATGTTTTCTCTTTTATAAGTGAATTTTGATTAGTATAGATTACTTTAAATCAATTAGAGTTAATTTTAAGACAAAATTAAGTAGGAAAATTCAAAAAATGGTCAGCCATACAAAGGAGGTTATGGCAAAATTTTTGGAAATAATAATTATCTTTTATTATGCTAAAAGAGTAATTCCTATCAATTCTATACTCTAAAAGTGTCATTTTCATGCATAGAAGATGCATATTGATTATTAGTATTTTTATGCATAAAGGAATAATTTTCTTTTATTATAAAAGTGTTACTTTCATCAAAATAGATTTTTATGCATAAAGGAATAATTTTCTTATGAAAGTGTTACTTTTATCAAAATGGATTTTTAGGCATAAAAGATTATGTTTTTATTATAAAAGTGTTACTTTTATCATATTTGAATTTCATGCATAGAGGTATGCATAAAAGATTATTATTTTATTGTAAAAGTGTTCCTTTTATCATATTTGATTTTCATGCATAGAGGTATGCATAAAAGATTATTATTTTATTGTAAAAGTGTTACTTTTATAATATTTGATTTTCATGCATAGAGGTATGCATAAAAGATTATTATTTTATTGTAAAAGTGTTACTTTTATCCTATTTGATTTTCATGCATAGAGGTATGCATAAAGGATTATTATTTTATTGTAAAAGTGTTACTTTTATCATATTTGACTTTCATCTAAATGATTATATGCATAATCGTATGCATAAAAGATATTTTTATATTAAAAGAGTGATTTTCATCATAAATGATTGTATGCATAAACATATGCATAAAAGATATTTTTTTATATATATTAAAAGTGTGATTTTCATCATAAGTGATTTTATGCATAAATAGGATGCATACTTTTATTCTAAAAGTGTAATTCCTACTAAATTGGATTTATGTATGGAAAGATGCATAAAGAATTTATTTTAATCTAAAAGTGTTATTCTCATCAATCTTGAATTAATGCATAGAAAGATGCATAAAGAAATCTATTTTTAATTCAAAAGAGTTATTTTCATCAATTTTAATTTTGTGCATAGAAAGATGCATAAAGAAATCTATTTTTAGTTCAAAAGAGTTATTCTCATCAATTTTGATTTTATGCATAGGAAGATGCATAAAAGATTGATTTTTAATTCAAAAGTGTTATTTTTCATTTAAAATGAATTCATGCATAAGAAGATGCATAAAAGATTGATTTTTATTTCGAAAGTGTTATTCTCCTTAAAATGGAATTTATGCATGAATAGATGTGTAAAGAAATCTTATATCAAAAATAAGAATTCTCTTGTATTCTATAAATAGATATGAGGATGTGAAACGAATCAGATAGATGAAAATGAACGAGGAATAGATGGAGATGTATGTATGTGAAAGAATGGATGTAAGAATGTAGATGTATGTGAATGTGAATGTGAATGTGAATGTGAATGTGAGAATGTAGATGTATGTGAATGTGAATGTGGATGTCAGAATGTGGATGTGAGAATGTAAGAATGTGGATGTATGTGAATGTGAATGCGGATGTGTAAATGTGGATATGGATGTAAGGATGTGGGTGTATGTGAATGTGAATGTGGATGTGTGAATGTGGATATGGATGTATGGATGTGGATGTATGAATGTGAACGCGGTTGTGAATGTATGATATAGATGTATAGATGTGAATATGTATGTGAATGTGGATGTATGAATGCAGATGTGGACGTATGAATGTGGATGTGAAAATGGACGTATGGATGTGGATGTGAATCCGGATGTATGAATGTGGATGTGGATGTGGAAATGGATGTATGGATGTGTATGTATGATGTAGATGTGGATGTGTATGTATGATGTAGATGTGGATGTGGATGAGGATGTGGATGTATGAATATGGATGTGGAGATGGATGTACGAATGTGAATGTGTATGTGGAATAATGAATGCGAATATGTATGTGAATGAATGAATGATATAAGATATGAATGAATGAAATGTAATAAGATATGGATATGATGAGACGTAATGTAATTTAAGAAAGTTAGAAATGGATGTATGTGAAATGAATGAATCTGATGTGATGGGATGGAAAATGATGTATCTGGTTAAGAATGGATACGCATATGATTTGGCTTTTGGATAAGTAATATGGATTGATGTGGAACAATGTGGAAAGACGAGAATTCAATATAGAAACTGTATTTGTGACCTGTTTGTAAATGACTGTTTTATGTCATGAATGCTGGGGAAGCATTTTGACCGTCTTGTGATTAAGGTCGTGGAGACCTAAGTGATAAAGTTGCAACTAGTGACGGAGAGTCATTGGAGGACGTCCTGCGTAGCAAGGTTGACCGAGGTCTTGACCAGCCTCGGTTCGATTTAAATGGTGAGCTTCCAGTACGGTGGATGAGGGATCAAGGAAGCGGCCTATGAGTGAAGTGCTAGGTGACCTACGAAGGATCCTAGAGGGTGCTGACCATACGATGCTCGGGCTCTGGATCGCCGAAGATACCCACACGTGCATCGTGGAAGATATTGGAATAAGGAGTAAGAGTTGTTTTCTGAAACCGGGCATAGATCTGGTTGATTGACCTTGCTGGTCCTCAACGGATGAGTCCATGGCTCTTTTATATGGATCTGTTGGTTGATCTTGCTGATCTTCCACGGAGATTCCATTTTGTTATGTGAATATATTGCCGGTTACTATGAGCTAGGAACTATCGAAAAGGCCCCTAAGTGAACAGGTGGTGAGCGTTCTAGTTGCCAATGATGCCATAAGTACACCGATGAATGAATGATTGGAAATATGGATTTAACCAGAAATTTTGAGGATAGTGATCAATGACATAATGGTCATTAAAGGATTGTTTTAAAGTTAGCTGATGCTGAGAGAAAAAGGCAATTTCATATCAGGTGCGTAAGTGGTGTGACTAGTTTTATGTTTGCATGAACTTCCGGCTAGGGGGCCTGGGAACTCTTTTCCTTGGTACCTGGGACAAAACCTAACCAAATTCCTAATTGGATCCCATCACTACAGTGGTTGGGCTAACCCATGGGACTGGATGAGGTTAAGCTGGACTGATGGATCCGTAAATCGAGACTCAATTTCTGTTTAGTTCGATAGATGAAGTAAATCCCGGACAAAAAATGTTCTATGGAAAAGGATCAACGGCTGCGCCTCTGGATGAGGAAAAAAGCGTTGGTCTCTATGATCCAAGTGCAATCTGTCCCCCTTGAATCTGACTATGGAACTTACGAGTTTGGTCAGATCAGTTCAGTTAAGTAAGGCTTTTGACTACGTTAGGGAAAAGCTATCCTGCTGGAATTGCTCGTGCTTTCCGGGCAAGAGAAGTTTTTCCAAGTTCGGTTTGGAAGAATCGAGGAATTAGTCACCTGTCCGGATATCCGTGGGCGAGGAAGATGGAACTAAAGCAGGAAAACCGGACAATTGAAGAGTACCATCAAGCTTTTGCCCTTCTCCTTAAATATTCCCCTTAATTGGATGAAGAGCAGCTGATGGCCAAGTTCATTCGGGGAATGAACGAGCCATTAGATACTTTAGTCAAGAATGCCAAACCTATTTCCATGGCCGAAGCAGTTCGGATGGCGAAGGATTTCACCAAAGCCTTTGATGTCAAAGTCCCGCCAAAGCAAGCACCATCACCTTTCAAAAGGTTTTTATTCCCAGAGAGTGATTCCAACCTTCCTCCGCCTAAGAGATATCAAGGTCAAACCCAGGATATAGGAAGTTCCGAAATGGAAGAAATGTTCTTTTCCCGAAACTCAATCCCCTGGAATTCAACTTCAGAAGTTCCACCCGAAACTCAATCTCCTGGAATTCAACTTCAGAAGTTCCACCCTTGAACAAGAGAGTGAAATGCTATAACTGTCAAGGATTTGGACATCGCAGTATGGATTGCCCAACTCCTTTTGGATCAAGGTTTTCACGGCAGGAAAATCAGGGATCAAGATTCCAGACTCCAGCCACTTCCGTCCAGAGTAATCACGGTTCTATCCGCCAAAATCAGGGAAATCCCAGAGGTAGACCCTCTATCCAACTTGCAGTTTCAACCCAAAGTAATGCAAGACCTCCAACTCAAAATAGGGGAAGTCAAAGAGAGTTGTTCCCAAATCGATCGTCCACTTCCAAGGCAGTAACGCTGGAAGTGATTGAAGAAGAAGAAGATGAAAGAGATCATACTCCACCTGCGAGATGAGGACATCTCGCATTTTTTAAGTGGGGTAGAATGTAAGATTCCTCTCCCAACCTCTCAGGATGTCCAGTATCTTCCCCTGTAATCATTTCCCTCTTCAGAAATATAAGAGATCTTGTTTCTACTTGGCCTAGAGAGAGAAAATATTCTAGAGAGATAATATTCAGATCTTAAATATTTTTGGATAGAAAAATACCTCATCTTATTAAAATAAGTTCCCCTGAAACAGAAGTTCAAAAAGATTTTCAGAAGGTGCATTAGAAATTAAGTATAATCTGTTCAAGAGGCATTATCCTCGGGGTGAAGATTTTTTTGAAATTTTAAATTAAGGTTCCTATGGACCAATAAGATTCATCCAAATGTAGGGAGGAGATAAATGAAGAAATAAAAGGAAAATCCCCCAAAAATGAGTAAATACTCACATAAGATGAAGAGTTGACTAAGGAAAAGGTTAATAGTTAAAAAAGAGAGATATTTAGGTGAAATGATGCATTTTTGACACCTCTGCATGGGGGAATTCCCCTCATGAAGAGGATGCCTATTTCACATGCTTGAATGAGTTTTAAACTCCCAAATAATGAGATATTTTCATCTCTCCTCTCTCCTGTTTCAACTAGATCCAAAAAGTGAGCAAAACTGACCTTAAAATGGTCAAAGATTGACCAAACTGATCTAGAAAATTCTAGAATCACTTTACTTGGTTAGAGGCTCAATTTTTCCTATAAATAGAAGCCCTCCCCTTTGTTGAAACTTAATAGTGTTTTATGCACTGTTACTCTGCTCCTCCCAAGCCAAGAACTGTGAATTTATTTAATAATTCACTAGTTTTTGACATTTCTCTCTTCCAAAGATTGGTGGGGCCACTCTTGTTACAAACAAGAGTTGAACCCTCAAACCATCAAGCCAAAGGAAAGCTCCAAGAAATTATATAAGTAGAGATTCTTGTATTTTTCTTATTGATTTTATGTTTTTCTAGTGTTTATGATTGTTCAAGTGATAAATGGATGTTATGCCTTGATCAAAGGCTTTTCCCCTCTCTCTTCTTAGAATCAACCCTTATTTATCCTAGTTAAGTGAAGATTGTTTGAATTAAACATTTTATAATGTTTTCTCTTTTATAAGTAAATTTTGATTAGTATAGATTACTTTAAATCAATTAGAGTTAATTTTAAGACAAAATTAAGTAGGAAAATTCGAAAAATGGTCAGCCATACAAAGGAGGGTATGGCAAAATTTTTGGAAATAATAATTATCTTTTATTATGCTAAAAGAGTAATTCCTATCAATTCTATACTCTAAAAGTGTCATTTTCATGCATAGAAGATGCATATTGATTATTATTATTTTTATGCATAAAGGAATAATTTTCTTTTATTATGAAAGTGTTACTTTCATCAAAATAGATTTTTATGCATAAAGGAATAATTTTCTTATGAAAGTGTTACTTTTATCAAAATGTATTTTTAGGCATAAAAGATTATGTTTTTATTATAAAAGTGTTACTTTTATCATATTTGAATTTCATGCATAGAGGTATGCATAAAAGATTATGTTTTTATTATAAAAGTGTTACTTTTATCATATTTGAATTTCATGCATAGAGGTATGCATAAAAGATTATTATTTTATTGTAAAAGTGTTACTTTTATCATATTTGATTTTCATGCATAGAGGTATGCATAAAAGATTATTATTTTATTGTAAAAGTGTTACTTTTATTTGATTTTCATGCATAGAGATATGCATAAAAGATTATTATTTTATTGTAAAAGTGTTACTTTTATCATATTTGATTTTCATGCATAGAGGATTATTATTTTGTTGTAAAAGTGTTACTTTTATCATATTTGACTTTCATCTAAATGATTATATGCATAATCGTATGCATAAAAGATATTTTTATATTAAAAGAGTGATTTTCATCATAAATGATTGTATGCATAAACATATGCATAAAAGATATTTTATATATATATATTAAAAGTGTGATTTTCATCATAAGTGATTTTATGCATAAATAGGATGCATAAGAAAAATTCTTTTATTCTAAAAGTGTAATTCCTACTAAATTGGATTTATGTATGGAAAGATGCATAAAGAATTTATTTTAATCTAAAAGTGTTATTCTCACCAATCTTGATTTTATGTATAGAAAGATGTATAAAGAAATCTATTTTTAATTCAAAAGAGTTATTTTCATCAATTTTAATTTTATGCATAGAAAGATGCATAAAGAAATCTATTTTTAGTTCAAAAGAGTTATTCTCATCAATTTTGATTTTATGCATAGGAAGATGCATAAAAGATTGATTTTTAATTCAAAAGTGTTATTTTTCATTTAAAATGAATTCATGCATAAGAAGATGCATAAAAGATTGATTTTTATTTCGAAAGTGTTATTCTTCTTAAAATGGAATTTATGCATAAATAGATGTGTAAAGAAATCTTATATCAAAAATAAGAATTCTCTTGTATTCTATAAATAGATATGAGGATGTGAAACGAATCAGATAGATGAAAATGAACGAGGAATAGATGAAGATGTATGTATGTGAAAGAATGGATGTAAGAATGTAGATGTATGTGAATGTGAATGTGGATGTGAGAATGTGGCTATGGATGTAAGAATGTGAATGTATGTGAATGTGAATGCGGATGTGTAAATGTGGATATGGATGGGGATATGGATGTAAGGATGTGGGTGTATGTGAATGTGAATGTGGATGTGTGAATGTGGATATGGATGTATGGATGTGGATGTATGAATGTGAACGCGGTTGTGAATGTATGATATAGATGTATGGATGTGAATGTATGATATAGATGTATGGATGTGAATATGTATGTGAATGTGGATGTATCAATGTAGATGTGGACGTATGAATGTGGATGTGAAAATGGACGTATGGATGTGGATGTGAATCCGGATGTATGAATGTGGATGTGGAAATGGATGTATGGATGTGTATGTATGATGTAGATGTGGATGTGGATGTATGGATGTGGATGAGGATGTGGATGTATGAATATGGATGTGGAGATGGATGTACTAATGGGAATGTGTATGTGGAATAATGAATGCGAATATGTATGTGAATGAATGCATGATATAAGATATGAATGAATGAAATGTAATGAGAAATGGATATGATGAGACGTAATGTAATTTAAGAAAGTTAGAAATGGATGTATGTGAAATGAATGAATCTGATGTGATGGGATGGAAAATGATGCATCTGGTTAAGAATGGATACGTATATGATTTGGATTTTGGATAAGTAATATGGATTGATGTGGAACAATGTGGAAAGACGAGAATTCAATATAGAAACTGTATTTGTGACCTGTTTGTAAATGATTGTTTTATGTCATGAATGCTAGGGAAGCATTTTGACCGTCTTGTGATTAAGGTCGTGGAGACCTAACTGATAAGCATCGAGAGTCATTGGAGGACGTCTTGCGTAGCAAGGTCGACCGAGGTCTTGACTAGCCTCGGTTTGATTTAAATGGTGAGCTTCCGGTACGGTGGATGAGGGATCAAGGAAGCGGCCTATGAGTGAAGCGCTAGGTGACCCTAAAGGGTGCTGAACATACACTGCTCGGGCTCTGGATCACCGAAGATACCCACACAGGCGTCGTGGAAGATATTGGAATAAGGAGTAAGAGTTGTTTTCTGAAATCGGGCATGGATCTGGTTGATTGACCTTGCTGGTCCTCAACGGATGAGTCCATGGCTCTTTTATATGGATCTGTTGGTTGATCTTGCTGATCTTCCATGGAGATTCCATTTTGTTATGTGAATATATTGCCAGTTACTATGAGCTAGGAACTATCAAAAAGGCCCCTGAGTGAACAGGTGGTTAGCGTTCTGGTTACCAATGATGCCATAAGTACACCGATGAATGAATGATTGGAAATATGGATTCAACCAGAAATTTTGAGGATAGTGATCAATGACATAATGGTCATTAAAGGATTGTTTTAAAGTTAGCTGATGCTGAGAGAAAAAGGCAATTTCATATCGGGTGCGTAAGTGGTGTGACTAGTTTTATGTTTGCATGAACTTCCGGCTAGGGGGCTTGGGAACTCTTTTCCTCTGTACCCGGGACAAAACCTAACCAAATTCCTAATTGGATCCCATCACTACAGTGGTTGGGCGGTTGGCTAACCCATGGGACTTGATGGGGTTAGGCTGGACTGATGGATCCGTAAATCGAGACTCAATTTCTGTTTAGTTCGATAGATGAAGTAAATCCCGGACAAAAATTATTCTATGGAAAAAGGATCAACGGCTTTGCCTCTCGATGAGGAAAAAAGCGTTGGTCTCTATGATCCAAGTGCAATCTGTCCCCCTTGAATCTTACTATGGAACTTACGAGTTCGATCAGATCAGTTCAGTTAAGTAAGGCTTTTGACTACGTTAGGGAAAAGCTATCCTGGTGGAATCGCCCGTGCTTTCCGAGCAAGAGAAGTTTTTCCAAGTTTGGTTTGGAAGAATCGAGGAATTAGTCACCTGTTCGGATATCCGTGGGGGTGAGGCCCCGAGTGTGGGACCCTGCCCCACGCAAGATGTGCTACTTCCGCTGCTAGCACCCCGAATCCATTGTGCGGTGGGGACAGGGATCTCACAGATGTCATCTTAAATGTTAGAATGGCACCCTTGCCATTCTCCTTACATTCAAGGAATGGCAGTGGTGCCATTCTCAAGGCCTCACATCCCATCATCTTGAGGGGTAGAATGGCACCACTGCCATTGCCCCTTACTTTCAGGGAAGAATGGTAGTGTGGTGTCTACCATTCTCTTGTCCTCCCATCACCTTGAAGGGGAGAATGGCACGACTGCCATTCTCCCTTACATTCAAGAAAGAATGGTAGTGGTGTCATTCTCCCTTACATTCTAGGAAAAACGACAGTGGTGCCATTCTCAAGGCCTCCTATCACTTCATGTGGAGAATGACACTAGTGCCATTCTCCCTTACATTCAAGGAATGGTAGTGGTGCATTCTCAAGGCCTAAAATCCCATCATCTTGAGGGGTAGAGTGGCAGCATTGCCATTCCCCCTTACATTCAACACTGGTCGTCGGTAGTGGTGCCACTCCCCCCCTTACATTCAAGAAATGGAAGTGGTGCCATTCCCCCTTACATTCAAAAAATGGTAGTGGTTTCGTTCCCCCTTACATTCAAGAATGGCACCACTGCTATTCTCCCTTACACCCAAGGAATGGCAGTGGTGCCATTCTCGCCTCCCACCACTCACCTTGAAGGGGGGAATGGCACCACTGCCATTCTTCCTTGAATGCAAGGAAGAATGGCATGTCAAGGCCTCACATCCCATCATTTTGAGGGGTAGAATGGCACCACTGCCATTCCCCCTTACTTTCAGGGAAGAATGATAGTGGCTTCCATTCTCAAATCCTCCCATCACCTCGAAGGTGATAATGCACGACATGCCATTCTGTCTTACATTCAAGGAAGAATGGAAGTCGTGCCATTCTCCCTTACAAGAAGAATGGTCGTGGTGTAATTTGCAAGGCCTCCTATCACTTCATGTGGAGAATGGCAAGGCCTCCCATCACCTCGAAGGTGATAATGCACGACATGCCATTCTATCTTACATTCAAGGAAGAATGGAAGTCGTGCCATTCTCCCTTACAAGAAGAATGGCCGTGGTGTAATTTGCAAGGCCTCCTATCACTTCATGTGGAGAATGGCACGAGGGCCATTCTCTCTTGCATTCTAGGAATGGAAGAGGTGCCATTCTCAAGGCCTCACATCCCATCATCTCAAGGGGTAGAATAGCAGCACTACCATGCCCCCTTCCTTTGGCAGTGCCTTCCATTCTCAAGTCCATCCATCACTTTAAATGGTAGATTGGCAAAACATGCCATTCTCCATTTACATTTAAGGAAGAATGGTAGTGGTGCCATTCTCCCTTAAATTCTAGGAAGAATGGCAGTGGTGCCATTCTCAAGGCTTCCTATCACTTCATGGGGAGAATGGCACTAGTGTCGTTCTCACTTACATTCAAGGAATGGCAGTGGTGCCATTCTCAAGGCCTCACATCCCATCATCTTGAGGGCTAGAATGGCACCACTCCCATTGCCCCTTACTTTAAGGGAAAAATGCTAGTGTGGTGTCTACCATTCTCTTGTCCTCCCATCACCTTGAAGGAGAGAATGGCACGACTACCATTCTCCCTTACATTCAAGAAAGAATGGT
Organism: Cibotium barometz; assembly: GCF_041138505.1. Classification (NCBI taxonomy): domain Eukaryota; kingdom Viridiplantae; phylum Streptophyta; class Polypodiopsida; order Cyatheales; family Cibotiaceae; genus Cibotium; species Cibotium barometz. The sequence goes on along the minus strand of NC_141086.1, from coordinate 12,558,411 downwards.
AGTGGTGTCATTCTCCCTTACATTCTAGGAAAAATGACAGTGGTGCCATTCTCAAGGCCTCCTATCACTTCATGTGGAGAATGACACTAGTGCCATTTTCCCTTACATTCAAGGAATGATAGTGGTGCATTCTCAAGGCCTAAAATCCCATCATCTTGAGGGGTAGAGTGGCAGCATTGCCATTCCCCCTTACACTCAACGCTGGTCGTCTCGGTAGTGGTGCCACTCCCCCCTTACATTCAAGAAATGGAAGTGGTGCCATTCCCCCTTACATTCAAGAAATGGTAGTGGTTTCATTCCCCCTTACATTCAAGAATGGCACCACTGCCATTCTCCCTTACACCCAAGGAATGGCAGTGGTGCCATTCTCGCCTCCCACCACTCACCTTGAAGGGGGGAATGGCACCACTGCCATTCTTCCTTGAATGAAAGGAAGAATGGCATGTCAAGGCCTCACATCCCATCATTTTGAGGGGTAGAATGGCACCACTGCCATTCCCCCTTACTTTCAGGGAAGAATGATAGTGGCTTCCATTCTCAAATCCTCCCATCACCTCGAAGGTGATAATGCATGACATGCCATTCTGTCTTACATTCAAGGAAGAATGGAAGTCGTGCCATTCTCCCTTACAAGAAGAATGGCCGTGGTGTAATTTGCAAGGCCTCCTATCACTTCATGTGGAGAATGGCACGAGGGCCATTCTCTCTTGCATTCTAGGAATGGAAGTGGTGCCATTCTCAAGGCCTCACATCCCATCATCTCAATGGGTAGAATAGTAGCACTACCATGCCCCCTTCCTTTCCGGGAAGAATGGCAGTGCCTTCCATTCTCAAGTCCGTCCATCACGTTAAATGGTAGAATGGCAAAACATGCCATTCTCCCTTACATTTAAGGAAGAATGGTAGTGGTGCCATTCTCCCTTAAATTCTAGGAAGAATGGCAGTGGTGCCATTCTCAAGGCTTCCTATCACTTCATGGGGAGAATGGCACTAGTGTCGTTCTCACTTACATTCAAGGAATGGCAGTGGTGCCATTCTCAAGGCCTCACATCCCATCATCTTGAGGGGTAGAATGGCACCACTGCCATTGCCCCTTACTTTCAGGGAAGAATGGTAGTGTGGTGTCTACCATTCTCTTGTCCTCCCATCACCTTGAAGGGGAGAATGGCACGACCGCCATTCTCCCTTACATTCAAGAAAGAATGGTAGTGGTGTCATTCTCCCTTACATTCTAGTAATAATGGTAGTGGTGTCATTCTCCCTTACATTCTCAAGGACTCCCATCACTCACCTTGAAGGGGAGAATGGCACCACTGCCATTCTTCCCTGAATGCAAGGAAGAATGGAAGTGGTGCCATTCTCAATGCCTCACATCCCATCACCTTGAAGGGGAGAATGGCACCACTACCATTCTTGTTTGAATGCAAGGAAGAATGGGAGTGGTGCTATTCTCAAGGCCTCACATCCCATCATCTTGAGAGGCAGAATGGCACCACTTCCATTTCCCCTTACTTTCAGCGAAGAATGGCAGTGGCTTTGATTCTCACGTCCTCCCATCACCTTGAAGGGTAGACTAACATGACTGCCATTCTCCCTTGCATTCAAGGAAGAATGGCAGTGGTGCCATTCTCCCTTACATTGGCAGTGGTGTCATTTCACAAGGCCTTCTATCAATTAATGGGAAGAGTGGCACTAGTGCCATTCTCTCTTACATTCAAGGAATGACAATGGTGCCATTCTCAAGGCCTCATATGCCATCATCTTGAGGGGTAGAAAAGCACCACTATCATTCCCCCTTACTTTCAAGGGAGAATGCCAGTGGGGCTGCCATTCTTAAGGCCTCCTATCACTTGATAAGGATTCAAGGAATAACAGTGGTGCCATTCTCAAGGCCTCACATTCCATCATCCTTGCGGGGAACAATGGCACCATTGCCATTTCCCCTTACTTTCAGGGAAGAATGGTAGTGGTTGCCATGCCGAAGTCCTCCCATCACCTTGAAGAGGAGAATGTCACGACATGCCATTCTCCCTTAACTTCAAGGAAGAATGGCAAATCTGCCATTCTCAAGGCCTCTCATCACTCACCTTGAAGGGGAGAATGGCACCATTTCCATTCTTCCTTGAATGCAAGGAAGAATCGCAGTGGTGCCTTTCTGAATGCCTCCCGTCGTCCCATCACCTTGAAGGAGGAGATTTTGGTGGTTGTGGACTGGTGCATTCAGTGGGTGCAACATGTATTTCAAGAGCTCTTCTTCCTATTTAAGTATAGGCTGTTCACTCACTTAGTCTACATCTTGCTTATTGTCATGACTCTCCTTCTTGCATCCGGTGTGGGAGACCTTCCAACCATGTGTGGAAGACCTTCAAACTAGGTGCTTCCAACCAGGTGTGGGAGACAGAGCACCAGGCTCTGATACCATGATGAAAAACAAGTAGAGGGAGAGGAGGAGACACACACACACACACAGGAGAAAACCCTAATGTATATTGCAAACCCTAACCATAGAGGGAAGCCATCTCCCTTCTCACACAATGCATAAAGCCATAATCCATAATACACAACACACACTGTGTTGTGTCCACACACAGCTAACCCTAGCTAATGTCCACACACTATGACCAGCTGAACGCGGTCAGACACACACACAGGAGAAAACCCTAATGTATATTGCAAACCCTAACCATAGAGGGAAGCCATCTCCCTTCTCACACAATGCATAAAGCCATAATCCATAATACACAACACACACTGTGTTGTGTCCACACACAGCTAACCCTAGCTAATGTCCACACACTATGACCAGCTGAACGCGGTCATTTATGTCTCACACATGTTCCTACCTAACATGCCAGCACATAGCATAGCTGGCTTAGGCTGACATCGACCTTGAATCTCAACTGGGGCTACCATCTCCCTTAATTAGATGAGAATGGTACCAAAATCCATCGTTGACCCCTAAAATCAAAATTTTCAATAGGATTGGAGAATAGCACCACTTTCATTCTCCACAATGATAGAGAATCCTAAACCCTTCCATTCTAGTAGGAAAAAGTGGAGAATGACAATCTCTCTCAAAACCAAGTTAAGGATGGGAGAACAACACTCTTCCATTCTCTCCTATGATAGTGGACCAAACCGATGAAAGTCACGATAGATAATGAAGTGGTGTTATACTTCCATTAAACCAAAATTTAGTGTAGATAGTTATGATAATAGAAAGCTGGAGTATTTTTATGTATGTACTTAACTAACTATTTTTAATATTCGAATTCACAGAAATAAAGGGCGCAAGGAATTTTATTGATATAATAAACAGAGATGGAATGGGAGCTACAAGTATAGGAGATGATGTAGTAGCAAGGGGCTTACATGATGCATGTAATTTGGAGAGTACTGCCACTATAAGGATAGATGAAGAAAGATCTTTGGAGGAGTCGAGAGATAGCAATTTTGATGAAAATCAAGATCCACTTCCATCAAAACACCATGAAGAGGGCTGAAGTTGATGATGAAAACGCAGCCAAGAAATCTCTCCACAAGAAGCCTCCAAAAAAAACGCTACCACGTGTAGGGAAAACTAGTTGGCAATGTTTTCACCGCAAGTAGAGTTGTAGGACTCGGATTGAAGTGCTTTAAAAACACACTTGTAGAGGATGATAAGGGGCTGGTTTGAAGCCTCTTGCATCATTGAATGGGTGCAAGGATGATGAGTAAGGGCTTCTACAAAAACGCAAGCAGAAATTCTGCATGCAGGCAGTCTACGAAGAATAACTCAAAAACGGTGAGGAATTTGCGAAAACTTTCTTCTGCAAAGAAGAGATGATCATGATAATGAGGATGATCATGCTATTTCTCATGATCATGAGAATGACCCTACCATTGAGGATGATGGTGATGTTGATGAGGATGATCAGGACATCGATACCATTATCAATGGATAGAATATCGATAGTCGAATAAATTTAATCGTAGCCTTACAAATTGATCAAATGGATATTGATGTTGATCCTTTGGCAAGGATGTATCTTATTGAAGAGATGAGATCGAACCCTAACCAATCCATCACTGTATCGTTCTAAATTGATGACATTTCTATTGTGTATGTTGTCTTTTAATTATCTCATGATTTATTTTTGAATATATTTCATTGTTGTAAATGCTTGTAGTGGGATTGTGTAATGATATATACTGTAATGTACTATGAGATGGTTTAAAGAAAATAGTTTTTAATTTTGTAAAAGAATTTAGTTTTTCTAAATAAAGCGTGTATTGATGCATGCATTCATGCGTGTATAATTCCGTGTATATACACGCGTTTCTAAAACCAGTATACACGCGAATTTAGATGCTAATATACACGCGCTATTAGACGCGTTACTTAAAGTTCAATACACGTGAATTTAGATGCCAATATACACGCGCCCGTTACTATTCAAATACATGTGCGACCATACACGCACCCATAACTTATCGCGTGTATGGAAAGCGTGTATGGCAGTAGTGTCTTGTAGTGTTGTTGACGCATATGATAGGTCATTATGTAGAGGGGTTTTCATGGAAGAGGCTTGTAACTTTTTGTGTTCAACATCATAGAAATCCATTAAGGTTGGATCCTCCTCCTTGCAGTAAGGTATTGTCAACTTTGTGCCATCATTGACCATCATCATGACCCTATCGCTCGCAAAGTGCAGTGGTGCTTTGGTAGTAGCAATAGTCCATTTACACCCCAAGATCATATCTTCTTCCAACACCTTCTCAACCTCAAAAAACTTACAAGTAAGGGGATTAATTTCAATATACATCGTATGTTTAAAGTACCCCAAACATGACATGTTCAAGTCTTGTGTAAAGGGAATTCTTTTAGGATGAGCCATGAGTGTTTGGTTGACCTAACAAAATCCATAACTCGAGGGTCATGAGATTGTGTTCTCGTGTTGGATAAAGTTGTGCTTGAGCTGTGGTGATTTTATTGGAAAGTTCCAATCCAACCAGAGTTCTAGGAATCTTTTCAGTAAGATATGTTGGAAGTTTCAGCTCCTCCAAGGTCTCTTCCTCCTGTAATAGCAATTGTACAATGCTTGTAGGAGGGTTCAAGGTGACTGTTTGCATGGATTCATCAATTGAATATGAGTCGCATATTCAAGTTCCACCAAGGACGACATCATACTCAAGGAAATCTAGGGTAACATGGAATGTAAATTCCACATCTCTAACTACCGAGAACTTCAATGTTTTGTCCAATGGCTCCTCTTGCAAAACCATTGTTTGTAGGAATGAGTTTAGGTTATTCCAATGACACCCAAGTGTCTATTGTCATGATGTTATGACTAGCTTAAGGGCTAATTAATGCGCATTTTCGCTTAACATCATTGCACGTAGGGAAATCTAACCATACCATGATAGAATCTTTAAGAGGAACCATGGATGTTTCTTTTTGTATTTTAGCTTCAGATCCCGTTTTTGTTTCATATTCCCATTCACTTTCGTCCTCTTTTTGGCTCTCAGATTTTTGAAGTGTACCCAATGTGTACTGGAGAGACGGAAAACTCTCTCACTTGTAGCAAGAGTAGTATGATCCACACTTAGCTCAATCCAATGGGATTTGCATCCCTTTCGGAGCTAGGGATTCAACCCGTACCGGTGCACAAAAGCTTATCCATTTGATGGAGAGAATGCTAAGAAAACTACTACTATTGACATAGACTCAACACACACTCAAGCTCAATCTTGCTATTGCTCACTCAACTCCACATTCCATTCATCCATACATCCAAACAAGAAGAAAGCCTAGCTATTGCTTACACAAGATCAAGCATTCTTCATTCTCAAATACTCATTTCCCTAGCATGCACACAACTCTTGAAGCTATCAATAAGAAACATGCATACTAGAGAATTGACAAGAGAAGAGAGACAAATATCAACTCATTGCATTGAATTAACAAAAGAATAGAACTTACAACAATGTAGATGGGGAGAGAGAAGAGCTTGCACCTCTATGGAAGAAGAGGGAGAGCTAGTCTCAAGAGAGCTCAAACATGAGTTTGCCCAATGTGTCCATGCTCTCAAATGAGCCACCTTTTATACAAAAATTCTAGAACTCCCAAAAGTTCCCATGTGGGATTATTGTCAAGCCCTCTCCCACATTCATCTACAAAGTGGAACTCTTTACAAGAGCCCTAAGTATCTTTTTTGTTGCATCCTTGTATTGATCTCCATTTGTCATGCAACACTCCCCCCTTCCTATTTTGCGCACGTCCTCGAGCGCGGTAGTAGCAAGAGCTGCAACAAAAAAACAATTGATACGAGTAAAGTCCTTTATTGAAAAAAAGAAAAGAAAAGAAAAACCAGCTATGATAATTACACACGTGAGCAATCAAGTGCAGGGCTGATTAAAGTTGTAATGAGTACTAAAATGGGTGAGTAAAGACTGGTCAAAGTGAGACTTAAGTAGTAGATAGTGCTATGTAAAGGCAAGTGTGCTTTGTACACCGCCGGTTATGACCGTAGTCTCAATGTCCTACCAGCATGTAAGTTACTCCTAAATGGCATACCTACTCCTAAATATGAGCAAAGGTGATTGGAACTCTTTTTTTTTTTCTTCTTCTTCTTCTTTTTTTTTCTTTTTTCTTTGATGTGTGTGTGGAAGGTGATAAAGATTAAGGTTCCATCCCAAAGAGACCCAAGCAATGGCCAAGAGACCTCCGCCAAGAGAATCTAAAGACCGCTAAGTATCTCAAGGGCGACAGACCCTTTTTCTTTCTGTTATGACCTAAGGAGTACCCCTTGAAGATGAAAGCATCGGTCTTGAGGGCCCATAGTGTACCCCCGAGTCCTACCAACATCTATCAAGGCGATAGATTCCTCAAAGTTCTTCTTCTGAAGTTTTTAGACATCAGTGTTCACCCCATGGAAACCAAGGCATCGGCCCCAAGGTGCTAAGACAACCTCAGGTCCTACCAAGCATTTCACATGGCTGTAGACACGTCATGTCTCAATTTACTTTGGATATATATATATTTTTAGGGTATGATTTTCGTAAATTTTTATTACTCCTAGCACCTAGCTCATATCTAAGAGGTAGCTACCACTAGGGATAACTAATATACCTTGAAAGCATAAGAACTTGGCATACTCCATTGGTATATATCCTACACTGTCTTTAAATAGAAATATCTTTTACTAAGTCTTCTAAGACTCTAGAACTCACTCACCATATTTTAACAACTAATCAAAAACTTAAACCAGCCAACATTGTGTGAACATGCAAACCATATATTCGAAAGATAAGAGCACATAAAGAAATAAAGATTAAGATTTGCATACACCTGTTGTAGTGCCTTGTTGATGTTGTTCGTTTGCCTTGATGAATTGCTGATTTTGGTGCAGATTGCTCCTCCTTGATCTTTGTAGGCGTAGCATGTCTCCCCCCTTCCTAATTTGTGTGCAAGGTAGGTGGACTATAGGGGCGTGTTTGATGCTTTTGTTTTTTATGGAGATCTCTGCAAAATTTTTATTAACAAACACGAAAAGAAAAGAAAAAAAATAAAATTTGCCATTGGTGCCAAACACCGAATATAGCCGAGGGGAAAAACCCAGTGGGATAAAAGTGCCCTGGCTTGTCGATCTTATTATGGAGTCGTTGAACTTACCCTTGCGCTGGTAGTGGAGATCATCTCAAAAAGAACATAATCCTTTAAAGGCATAAGGAACCACTCTATACAAACATTGATCTACCAAAGAGCTTCATTTGTAGTGTCAATGCCTTATCTTTGGTTTTAGGTATGTCCTTCTTGGGTGGGAACTTTATCAATTGTCTTGGAATTTGAGCAAGATAAGAGGATTTAGGCTTTGAAATGCTAGAATCTATACTCAAATGAGACTCCTTTGGAGTTGGATGTGTCTTAGGTACACCAGTTGATGGTGGAATTGTGTAATATGGAGAAATCGGGACAACCGGTGTGTCAATACATGTTTTAGGAAGATCAACACGAGTAGTTTTGTGGGTGCTATCACAGCCACCTTTCTTTTCTTGAAGAGTTTGTGTTGATTTCTTTTGCACCCACTGATATGGACAACCAAGGGTGGCTTTTGGAATCTTTTTGAAACACTCTCTTACCCCTAGCAAAGCATGGCATTTTGGAAGCCAAATTGCTCTTGCACCCTCATAATAGCCTTGTGCTTTGAGCACACGTTTTGGGACCCATCGAGTAATAATCCGAGGTTTGGGCTTGGAAATGATGTGCTTCTTAAGAGGCTTAGCAACTGGACTAGATGGTACAAGTTTGTACGCATCTTTGGGTAGCCATATTGATAATTCCTTATTACCTGGCCTTCTTTGAGCAGCAACTAGAGTAGTTGGAACATGCCAGCCATGGCCCTCACTTGAGTACTCATCAATTATCCACATCATTTGTTTTGGAGCTTCAAGAGCAGATTTTGAGTGTGGGTTGGGTAAGGTAGAAACATTACCCCTTTGACACGATAAAGCTCGTGGAGTAGCCGAGACTTCCTTAACATGCAATGCTGTTGTGGATGCATTCCTATAGTACAAATCATCTAGAAGGGCACGTGGTTGTACCATTCGTATAGGAATAATATCATATCCATCTGATTCACAAAATTGAATTGGCTTCGGTAAAGCACATGTCGATAATGTTGCAAGGACATGACTCCATTCTAATGGATCAATTAAATGCTCAGGGAAGGGTTGTGGAATGTATGCCTCGTCTGATACACTTCGATTACCCTTAAGTCTCTCAGTGTTGAAATCCCTACATGAGGCTCCACACATCCATAGATCTTCTCGCCCATCAGACAATGTAACTCTTGAGCCCTCAGATGAAGCAGAATCAAACTCATCTATTGGAGACCTTGTTACATCACGATATGAGTGATTTCTTAGGTTGACCCTTGTGATGACAGAATCATGTCGGAGGTACAAATAATTGTATCCCCAATCTTGAATCATTTTAAATTGTCGCATGAATGGTCTACCCAATATCACTTCATAGTTTGGATGTTTTCCAAAATCCACTACTGCAAAGGTGTGCTCATATTCAATCCCACATGTGGTGACCAATATGTTCTCAAGCAGCCCAAGGGGATGTTCTAAGCTTCCATCTGCTAGCTGCAAGCGCATCCTGGTACTCCTAATAGCTGGTTTGCCCCACTTTTCCCAAATGGACCTTGTCACAATGCCCACTCCTGCGCCACTATCAAGTATTGCAGTTGAAGATACTTTTTGCACTTCTAATGGGAGGGTAGCATTTCCCTGATCGTCTTCACAAAATTTTCCTACTTTGTTGATAGGAACTGGCATAACATGTTTTGTCTCAGGGTGTATAGTACACTCATGGTGACCCTTTTGTAGCAATACCTGCTCTGACAAACATGTGGCAATATCATTCCACAACTCAGGTCGAATTTTTATCAAATCAAGCAAAGGTAAGGTACAGGCCACTGGTGCTGACAAAATAGCCTGCACCATACTCATATCTTTCTCCTTTGTCAACCTTTTATGCATGGAGGGTATCCTCAAGGTTTGAGAACAGTTCTCATATTCTCCCAGATATGATGGTAAGGTTTTCATTGTATGCTTACTTCTAGGAGAAACAATTGTTTGAACTTCCTCCTGGATGCTCAGGTGTCTAAATTTGTTTTCCGTGCCCCTGGTAAAATCCACCTCAGAGAATGGAGGCGAACTAACAGAAGACATGTTCTCATTAATTTTCTCATTTACTGTGGCCCACATCTCATTTGCCATGTCCTCATTAGCATCAATAACTTCATCATTGTATGGGAAGACAAGGCTAGGTGGTGGCAGAATTTCATCTTTCAATGGAGTGTCAATTGGTGCAGACCTTTCGCTATGAGCTTGTGAAATGAGTTCACTTTTCATTTCCCGACTTGACGACACTTCTGGTATAGTTTCTAATGTTGGCTTAAGAGAGGTTGGGCCCCGAGGAATAGGTGGTGGTGGTCCCTCAAGTATTGACTGAGCTTCCCTAATGAGTTGCTGATGTACAGCTAGGTTGATCTTCTCCTCACGAGGGTTTGGGTATTCTTGAAGCTTCTTGGGTGACTCAGATAAAGCTGCAATGCGACTTCTATGAGCATCAATGATGGCATCTAGAGTCTCATTCACTTTATCCACAAAAACAGAACCCCCAGAACTAACCTCAGTCGTACTAGCCTCATCTTGTTTAACACTAGGCTCAGGTTGAGGTTGATGTTCCTCATGCACTTCTTGGGAAGTAAAAGTTTTATCCCTCATGTTTTGTTTAGAGGCTTCTTGAGAACTAGTGGATGTACTTTTAGTTTGTTTGCTTCGGTTCTTCTTCCTCCTAGTGGTCTTTTTTCTATTGGACTGTAGGGTCTTGTCCACTAGATTTGTTTTTGCATCCCTAGTTCGAGGTGTCTCATCAGTTTGTATTTCGGTATTTCGTGTCTGTGATCTAGTCATGACTCTAAGTGGCACGACATCCTCATTCTCAGATGAAGGTGGCGATGGAACTGCCCCTACAAGGTTGAGTGAGACCTTTGGTTGAGAGGTGCCTTCCTCATGTGGTTTCAGCAGACAGTCTTTTGGGAAGTGTTCTACACAACACCCTAGACAATATCTTTCAATTGGTGGAAACTGTTGTACTGTTGTATTGGACTGAGATGCTTGCCTTGAGCGATGTGGACAATCACGAGCCCAATGGGGTTCTCCGCACTCATAACAGGGGCCCATTGGTTTGGCTTCTACTTTCCTTGGCTGCCATTGACCTGAGGGGCCTGGAGTCCTAGGTTGGTAGCCGCCTAGCAACATTAAAGAGTTTTGTTCCCCTGGTTGAACGTCCAGTGCTGGGCTTGGGTATGCGGGATTTTCAAAGAGATTATCCTTGGATGAATATGATGCGTATTCTTCTTCCACATAGCCTGGGTTTACCAAGTCTCTACACATATTTGAATTGTCATAGTCCACAACCCTCACAGGAGCAGTCCCTGGAGCAGGAGGTTGAGCACCAAGAACAGGTCGTGCTTGCTCTTGTGTCATCGGTGGCTTACGTTCAAAATTAGTATACTGTTGATACATTTGTGGAGCCACTCCACCCCTTGGATGCTCACGTTCTTGTCTCATTCTCGCAATGCGAGTACATTCCTGTGTGGTATGAGTAAAGTTCCATGCACAGGCTTGGCACCACTTCTTTGTGGGTTGGTTTGTGACTAGAGGAGAAAAGGTATTACAGTCCTCTGTTTTATGGTCACCGCCACATGCTCCACAAAGATGAGGACCTGTAGGAAGTACACTCCTCATTCTCTGCTGCTGTTGTTGTGGCTGCATGGGTGGACGATAGGTCTGTCCCAATCTCCTTAGTACTAGGTTAGCTATCTGGTCTGGATTTACTAGCGCGCTAGACCCTGAACTTTGGTCATCACCCCACTGATTTCTAGGTTTCACCTCAGGGCCAGAACCATCTTGGAACTTGAAGTTATCGGTGAAATCCATAGCATCATGGCAACACTCATTGAAATTTGTATGTTTCTTCGCATAGAGATGTGTATGCAGTGTCGAATTTTTGAGGCCTTTTAAGAAGAGAGAAATTAATCGACTTTGGGCGGGCTTCTCATCTTCTGGGCAACGATTAATGTACTGCTTCATTCTATTTACACAGTCTCTAACACTCTCATTCTCACCTTGCTTGAAAGAGTAGATGTGTGCTACCGTGTCATGTTGAATTCCCATCAAGGAAAAAGCTGCAATGAATCTCTCTTCCAAAACTCGTAAAGAAGATTTGTCTGAAGCTTCTAATGCCTAAAACCAAGCCAGGGCTTTTCCCTCAAGAGTGAGTCCAAAGCCTTCAATTTGAGTATGCTTATCAGCCACTTGCTCAGCTCGAACTGCTTGCCTAAATGCTGCTACATGATCGTATGGATCTCCCGACCCTTCATACTTCTTTACTAGTTTCTGAAGAGTTGATGGCCTTACTTGTCTTGAATACTCATCATAGGGCCTACGGCCTCTTACTCTCAGTGGGAATTGTTCCTCTCTTTGGAAAGATGGTCCACATGTTTCCGAAATTGGTGTGGGTACCCTATTACCAGCCTCACCAAACCCCTCCAAAGATCTTGTCACCCTCATTTCAGGAGGTGCATTTATAGGAGACCTAGTTGGCTCCCCTACCCTCCGATTGTCATAGTGAGAAAGATGTTGGTGTGATGTGACCTGTGGTCGCACATTTGGTGTAGGACGATATCTTGGTGCTAGAGTTGGGCTACTAGCAGTGGTCCACTTAGATGTTGAAGGTCCCTCTCTAGTGAACTCTCGTAGGGGAGGAGCAACAGTTTCTCCAAGAAAGGCTGTCTCTCCTGGTTTGGCTGTATTTGTTGAGAACACTTCCATAAATAATGGTTGTCCTTTCCACGTGAGTTCCCGAATCTCTTTCCAATCTAAGGTTCGGTATTCATTGGCCCATTTATCAATTATTCTGTTCATGTGTCCTGCACGCTTCTCAACTAACACCACATGAGCTAGAGGAAGATCCAGCTGTGGCAATCTAGTTGTGGCATAATATCCCTCTAACGAGTCCTTATAGACCTCTTGAAGTGGGTCATCCTGTAAGACCTTTGTCACAGGAATTTGTCGTACAAACTCCCATTGGCATTCAGCCCCCTGATCCAGTTTTCTCTTGCCTTTCCTATCCCTTTCCAAATTTAGATCTACAAGGAGTAAATCATCTATGGATGGCTTTGAGGACTGGGCATTGGATGGTCCAGGCATGTCCGGCTCAATGAGCCAGTCATCTCTAGACTCCCTTGCTCTGGAAAGTTCTGATAAGTCTAAGAACTCGGTTTTAGAGAGCTCCCCTAATTTGTCTACCTTTTCTGGATGGTAGGTGACTTCGTAGCGAACACCATCTCCACCCATATACATGTTACCCTGGTCATTGACTAAAAGTGCTCTATCAAGTTCTGAGAAAATATCGGCGATCTTAACAAGATACCGTTGTTGTGGATCCTTAAAGATCTCAGCTCCTTGAGCATTTGTGTAGACATATTGGAGTCTCACATTGAGTGTTAACCCCATGGTGTCGGCTTCAAATGGATTAAAGGATCTTAAGGGTGTCCTATTTGGGGCTACGGGATGACTATTTGTCGGCCCTAGATTGTCCATGGACAATGAACTAGTTGTTCTAGAGGAAAGGGTATCGGATTGGGATTCAGAAAGGGTTTCAGCAATATCTGCCAAATTGCCTACCGATTGGGTCCCACTTTCTTGCGTAGGTACTCTAGAAGGTGCCCTAGGCCCTATGGCAAAATCTACAAGACGTCCCGACCGCAATTGCATAAGGTCAAAATTTTTTTTGGTTTTATGTGTTTTTGTTTTGTTTTTATTTTTGTGTGTTTTTTTTTATAGATAAATATATATATATATATATGTATATATATATATATATATTTTTCACCCTACCTAACCACTAAAGGCAACTAAAAAGAATATGTGTAGTGTACTATCTACCCTATTTTTTTTTATTTGTTTAATTATGATTTTTTTAAAAAAAATAATTTTATGTTTTTTTATGTTTTTTTTATTTTTTATTTTTTATTTTTAAAACATTTACATAAAAATTACGAATCACACTAAAAAATACTAATTATGCACAAAGTTACAAAAAATTAAAAAATGCAGGTTAAACTAATTATGCAAAAAATTAAAAAAATAAAGAATTACAAATTATGCAAAAAAGTAGACTCCAAAAAAATACTTAATTTATCAATTTTTTTTAAATTTTCTTTTGTTTTTTTTTTCCTTTGATAGAAAAATTTTCTACCAACAACGCATGGTTCTTCTTTTTGGTCCAGAAAAACTAAGAGAGGTTTTAGCATCACCTAATCCTGTCATACTTCCCATTGTAGATTACACCATTTCCTTTGATGTGCATATTTTCATCTTATTTTAGCTTAGTTTTATGAATCAAGAAGACTTATACCGTAGGCTAATTTCTTATGCTAGGCAAGAAATACACATAGTTGTTGGTAGTAAGTTGCAATTTCAGCATGTCATTCGTCGTATAATTGGACCTAGGCAAGTAGCAGCCATTAATGCCTCAGTTAATCCATTTATTTTGCCTTTGATTCGTTATGACATAAGCTTTGACGTCTACATTTTCATTCTACTTTGGGGAAAAAAAAAGAGTGAGAGAGAAAGAGAGTGAAGAAAGACCTTTGTGCAATCATATTTGTGCTTCTTTTTCTTAAGCATGGATACCACTAGGCAAATGAGTGGCTACCCCATATTCTTTGGAGAGCCCGGTGAGGATGCCGAGTTGTTCTTATCAAACTTTAGAATGGCACTCCACATAAAGAGAGTGGTAGGAGACCAAGAGTGCTTAGACATGTTTGAGTTGGTCCTACGAAGAGATGCTTCCACTTGGTTTCAATCTCTACTTGCACCTGCACGAGTAGATTACAAGGGGGTCATACAACTTTTTAGAGACAATTAATTCACTCCTTCGAATACACAAAAGCTATGGCAAGAAATAGTTGCTCATAAGCAAAAGGATCTAGAGGACTACTTGAGTTATAAGCAAGAATTCTTACGTCTTTGGACTCTTTGATTGCGTAGTCTTTCTAACCCTGGAGATGGTGCAGAATTCTTGAAGAAGGAGAGATTTATTGCAGGGATGTACCCATCACTAAACTTGCAAGTAGAGTCAGGAGAGCCCACAACATTTGATGTCGCTCAGGCTAGGGCTACCAAGAAACTCCGAAAGATGAGGTGTATGCTAGGGGGGCTTTATCTATGATGATTCAAAGCCTAGGGAAGAGGTACAGTCTTGTACTCGTAGAGAATTACCTGAGGTCACAAACGAGGTGATAGAAAAGTTAAATGAGTCTTTAAATAACTTGTCTATCCACTTTGCACAAGTTGTGGAACAGAAGGGCCAAGCCAAAAGGGTTGAAGAACGAGAGCCACGACCTAGGCAACTCTTGCAATGTTGGAATTGCAGAGAGTCAGGGCATGGGATGTATAATTGTCCTTGGCCTCATGGGGAGCCAGGGAAGCCTAACATGAATTGTCCTTGGCCTCATGGGGAGCCAGGGAAGCCTAACATGAATTATCCAGTGATGAATGTGGGTGAAGGCACTAGTCAACAACAACCGATGCTTTTGCAAAGACCCAATGCAACAAGATCGCCTCCACGAGGAGTGGAAGGAATGCCGCCCTTGCCGGACCCAAATGTACATGTGGTAGAGGTAACAAAGGCCAAGGAGGTAGACATTGAAGCAAAAACGAGGGTGTGGAAAAGAGAAGGAAAAGGAGGGTGTGGCATCACAAAGTGACCATGGTGGACAAGGAAAGAAAGTGAAGGAAAACAAGGAAGTCAAGAGGAGACGACATCGTATAAACCTCCAAGATTTTCCCCTTGGACATGGTATGGCTCCATACAACCTTTTGGACGACATGAGAGGTAAGGGTCCTGATATCTCGTGGCCTCAATTTCTAGCCTTATGTCCACAAGTTAGGAGAGAATTAACAAAGGCCGTGAGCACTAGGAGAAAAACAAAAGAGAATGTGCCTGTTGTAAAATTTTCACAAGCCGAGATGGATGAGGACATTACACCTATATTAGATTGCTACATCAAGGGAAGGCTAGTTTAAGAAGGGTCTAGTAGATGGGGGTGCACAAATTTGCATTATGACAGAGGACCTTATGTAAAGACTAGGCATGCATATTCATGAAACACCTGAAATTAAGGTGAAAATGGCAAACAATAGCAAAGCAAAGTGTCTTGGGATTTGTAAGAATGTTTCTATGGAAGTTTTTGGCATTAAGAAGGTTGTTGATTTTTATGTTATGTCTACCAAGGGAAGTGGTTATCCATTTATCCTAGGTAGACCATGGCTAATCAGAATGCGAGCTTTGCAGGATTGGGAAAATGGAAAGTTAATCTGCAGGAATGAAAATCATAAGAAGATTATCTTTGACATGAAGGAGCAACGACGAGAGGAGATAAATGAAGAATCTTCTCAAGGTGAAACAGAGGAGGATTGGACCGATGACACCTCAGAGGAAGAAAGTAGTAGTAGCACTATGGAAGAGGAGTCTTCCATTGATGCATGATGAAGAAATGTTTGATGCTATGCTCTCAAAAAAGCTTACATCGGAGGAAGGAGAGGAGTTTAAATGTGTACTAAGGAAATTTCCTAGGTTTTTTGCTAAAGATTACACAGATGTGCGTGGCCTAGAGGCCATTCAACACAAGATCGAGCTAAAGCCAGAAGCCAAACCTAAGGCACAAAAGCTACGAAGACTAGGAGTCATCAAGGAGTAAGCACTACTCAAAGAGGTAAGGAAGCTTCTAGCAGCGGGGTTCATATATCTTGTAGAAAATTCAGAGTGGGTCTCTCCCGTCGTGGTCACTCCCAAGAAGAACGGCACATGGAGGGTGTGTGTGGACTATCGTTGAGTGGACTATCGTCCACTCAACGAGGCGACAAAACGGGACCACTTTCCTCTCCCATTTCAAGATGAGATCCTAAATGAGGTAGCAGGTCATGAGAAGTATACGATATGTCATGGGATATGTGATGGCTACTCTGGTTACTTTCAAATTGGGATTGCATTGGAGGATCAATTGAAAACAACCTTCATCACTCCTTGGGGTTGTTATGCTTTCAGAGTCATGCCATTTGGTTTGACCAATGCTCCAGCAACATTTCAACGTTTCATGAACATGGTGTTTCAAGCATTCTTTGGGAAATCCATTAGAGTGTTCATAGATGATTTTTGCATCTATAGCTCTAAGTCATTGCATGTGCAGAGGGTGGAAGAAGGCTTGAAGAAACTCTACGACATGGGGGGCCAACTCAATCCCGACAAATGTCATATCGGTGAGGAGATGAAGTAATCTTGCTTGGTCATAAGGTTTCTTTCAAAGGCATTGAGGTGGATCCTACAAAGGCAAAGGCTCTTATCGATCTACCATCTCCAAAGAGTCTCAAGGAGGCCATCTCATTCATTCAAAAGGTGAATTACATGTCACGCTTCATTCACTTAGCCTCAGAGTTACTTCACCCCTTGCAAAAATTGACTCAACAAGTAGAGTTTGCATGGTCTAATGAGCTTGAGGAGTACTTTTGTAACATTAAAGTCATTTTGTCAGAGCTACCAACACTCATGCCTCCTTGTTGGGAGTACACTTTCTTCGTTAGCTCTAGTGTTGGAAAGGAAACAGTGGGTGCAGTTTTGTTACAGCAAGATCCCCACAGTACTAGGATGCGGCCCATCTACTTTGTTAGTAGGGTCATGAATGTCTTGGAGAAAGGCTACATGGAAGCGGAACTCATGATGCTTGCTCTCATCTTTGCAGCGGTGAGAAAATTTAGATCCTACTTGTTACCAAAACCTTTTGTAATTCTCATTGTTGCAAAAAATTTGTTTCCTTGGGTGTCTTCTCAAATGACTCTCAGCACTAGAATCACAAAGTGGGTTATGGAATTGTAAGAATTTCAATACTCTTTCAAGGTAGAAGATAGTGTGCGTGCACAATTGGCAAGGATTCTCACTTATAGAGTGCATGAAAAGGAGATTAAGGTGCCTGAAGTAAAGACCCTACCATTGCCACCACCCAAAACTATACCTAATGCATTCACCTTGTTCTTTGATGGAGCTTTTAGAAAAGCCACAAGTAAAGCAGGGGGAGGGCTGGTGCTGCTCAACCCAAGTGGAGAGGTGTTTATGAAGGAGAAGGTCAACTTGCCAAGTTTTACTAGCAACAATGAAGCAGAGTACGACATACTACTTCATGGTTTGAAGGTGTGCATCAATCAAGGGATACAACGTCTCCTGGTGTAAAAGGGGATGCACTTTTTATTGTAAGGCAAATTTTAGGCATTTGGGCATGCAAGAATGAAAGATTAAGGCAAAAGGTTCATGCTATCCGTAGGTTGTTTAATCAATTTGAGGAGGTGCAATTGTATCATATTCCTAGGAAACAAAATGAGGATGCTAATCTACTTGCACAACAAGCTGTTGCATCTGTTAAGAAGGAAATGCAAGTAGTCTTGGCTGCAGCGGCTATTAAGCAACCACGGTACCAAGGAATGGAGACACTGGCTCCCATAGTGAGCTACATCTTGAAAGGTGAATTCCCACAAGACTTCACAAGGGCACAAAAGAGGAGGCTCGTGAAGAGGGCAAGTTCTTTCTTGTTCTTAGAAGGTGCCCTCTACCAAAAAGGAAAAGATCAAGTGTGCAGAAGAGTACCAACAACCAAGGAGATTCCAGCCATTTTAGAAGGTTTGCATGAAGAAGCATGTGGTGGCCATTTTGCTCAAGAACTAAATGTGAAAAAGATTTTGCTTGCTGGGTATGTTTGGCCAAGCTTACATGTGGATGTCCAACATTGTTGTAGGAGGTGTCATAACTACCAAGTCAATGGTAATAAGAGGTTGCTACATGGTCCACGCCAATTAGTCATTGCAAGTGGTCCATTTGAAAAATGGGGCATTGATGCTATGGGTCCACTACTTAGAACTGAAAATGGAAAATTGTACATCTTAGTGGCCATAGACTACATGACTAGGTGGGTGGATGCTCAAAGTGTGGCAAGGGTGAACGAAAAGACTAAACAAATTTGTTTACACTCATATATGTTGCAGATTTGGCACACCCTTGGAGATTGTTTCTGATAATGGTCCAGGGTTTAGAAAAGGTTTGCACACCGAAGTTTGTGAAGAGCTTCATATTTCACATCGTCATAGCACACCCTACTATCCCCAATCAAATGGGTTAGTAGAGAAGGCTAATGGTGTCATCATAAGGAAGATGGTGAAGAACAAGACGAAGCTTTGGGACGAGTTCCTTGATGGAGCACTATGGGCATACCGGACTACCTACCGAGAAGCAACGGGGTTTACGCCCTTTCACTTGGTTTATGGTCAAGAAGCATTGCAGCCTATTGAGCTCAACATTCCAACAATGCGTCTACATGGAAAAGGTGGACTAGGAGATCAAGATGCATGGGTGGATTGACTTCTCACTTTAGTTGAGCTAGAGTAGAAAAGAGAAGCTGCATACGAGTGTTATAGAAGAAAAGCCATGCAAGCAGCGGAGAAGTTCAATGCAACTTTGAAAGACAAGGGCATCAAAGAAGGAGATCTTGTGCTAAAGTATGACAATCGACTTGATAACCGGTTTGATGCCTTTGAAACTAGATGGCAGGGACCATACATTGTCAAGAAGGTTTTCAACTCTAGCTATTATCAACTCATGGATTTGGATTTGGATGGCAAAGAACATTCTAAGAAGGTTAATGGCTATAGACTCAAGCCATACTTGAGTCGCATTCTACCGACAGACTTACAAAAGCAACCACAAAAAGGAGACAAAAGGGCATGTAAGTTCTGTGGTTTAAGTGATGTCTGTGGCGCAAAACACGAGGAACATAAGAAAGATGGACAAGAGAACCACATTACACCACTTGCTTTAGAAGGCCTACTTTATGATGGTACATGAATATACCATCATCTAGGGGGAGGGCTAAATGATAGCCATCTTTTTCGACTATCCACATTACCACAAGTAGCTACCTCGGCCAAGGAAAATCACATTTAAACTCTTTGTCATAAATTCCTTTTCACTGTAAATAGGCGTGTGTGCATTAGGGACTTTACCCATATCTTCTATATATTTTTTATATTATTTAAAAAAAATTGCTAGCTACTCATCAAAAATAAATAAAATTATTACGGCCCATTTTGTGTAAATATTTCATTTCATATAAGGGCCTAAATATGGGAGTCTCTATTTTCTCTAATTATGTAAATACTTCATTAGGTGTGTGTATTACAAAACCTAAGTATATTTTATTTATTTATTTATTTATTTATTATTATTATTATTATTTCTTTATAATACTTTTGGACCATCATTGTACATATGCTTCAACTTCACTATGCATAAGTAAATCCTATGCCCTCACATTTCTACCCACACTGTGTGTAGAAAGCCTACTACCTAAATCACTTTTTCCCTTGGACTATCTCATCTTTTATTCTCTCATCTACCCTAAAATAATGAGGGTCTCCCTCCCTTTTGACTTCCATAGTTTAGTATTTTTGTATATATTTTTTACTATTAAATATTTTTTATATATTTTTATTAAATAGTTTTTCATATATCAATTATTTTTATATATTTTATTTTAGTATTTTTATTCATAATTAGATCTCTTTGTTTATTTTATTTTCCTATCATAATAACCATATTAACGAATATGTTGACTAGTTAAAGTACTACCTTGTTTTTTTTTCTTATTATACCTTTATAAAATGGAAAAAAATATCCTCCATGCAAGTGTCCACATACACTTGAGTCTCTAAGGTCAGGATATGATGTATTGGGGGCTCACTCTTGGAGCTATCAAGAAATTCCACCAATGGGGATCCACACAAAGATTTTGAAAATTCAGAAAATACATGATTCTGCTGAAATTTTTGCGCCCGCCTCCACTCCGAATTTGTACTGGTCATCAAGAGACAAAAGTTAGCTCGTGAGCTCATGAATATGCTCAACTTTTTTGAGAATTTTTGGAGCCAATGGCAGTGAGATATGAATTTTTTATTGGACCCCAGTCTGCCCACTTTTTGGCAAGGTACACCTAGTCTCTTCTCACCTCCCTTACACATTCATCACCTACACAATTACTCATTCCTTTCTCACTCCATCAAACCTGCAAACTTCATGTCCTCTCTCACCCTCTCTACCTTTGCCCTCTCCTTCCATCTCCATTTGCTCTCATATCTACTCTACACCCATACCTCATCTCCATTTCTCTCCCTACTACTCCCATATTACTAAATTATTTTCCCAATCTCAAAAAAATATATAAAAGTTCAGCATGAATGTATCATATTAACCTCTGCAAATATGGGGTTTCCATCTACAAAACCTCCATGTTCTTCACCTCAATCAACTTCTGTGGCGTCGCATGCAAGAAGGAGACCGGCGGGCAGTTGACTTAAAGATCTACACATGGGTGAGTCCAAGCTTCTTCGAGCTTTCAACCACACAAAGGATCTTTCCAAATCTGTACTCCTCTCACTCAACCTCTCAGCCCTTCTCACCCATTTGTACATTGTACTACTGATTACTAACTAAAACATATGTAAATAAGCATCCACTCTACTACTTTTTGAGTAGGCATTACTACAAGTTATTTGCTCTAACCTCTACATCACACTCCCCTCTCATCTTCAATAATTCTCTCACCTTGAGCCCACATCCATGTGACTCAAGGGATAAGAAGAGGCCCAACCACTGTCATTCCAAAATAAAAAATCTATAATCAATGATTTCTCATAATAAAATTGATTAGGCTTAATCCTAATTGGGGCTTCTCAAACCTATAAATAGAGCCCCTCCATTCCTTGTGGAGAAAGGGGATTACACACATTGTACACCACTCCCAACTCTAGTGTGTAAGGAGATAGTGAACTTGTGAGCTCTCTCTATACATCAATACCTTTGATTGCATAGAGAAGCTTGAAGCTAGTTATGTCATTGTGAGGGCTTGAGTGATGCCATACTCCCTATCATAATTGTATCTTGCCCTTGTTGCATAAATAAGATTAGTAGTTTGGGTGCAATTGTGTACAAAGTCTTGGACTCCTACATCTCCAAAGTTGATTTAGCAAAGCGGTCCGATGTTTGATTTAAGGTAAATTCGATTCCTTGTATTTTGTGGTGTGATTTTATGCTTGGCGGCTTGAGGGCCTGTTTTTGATTTGTTGCCTTTCAATCCATGGTAAGAGGGTCGTATGGTGAGAGGGCTCCCATAACCTTAAGACCATGTGTATACCGACAACAAAATCAAGCTCATATTGTCTCTCTAAGTTCTTCTCCAAGTTTGGTATGCATCTATTTGTGTTATGCTAGTCTCCTACACACATAATATCATATGTTATGAGTGTTGTTGAGGGTGTGTGTGCCTTTTGATTGATGTATATGGTTAGCTTGTGTTGATTGGTTACAAGGAAAGATCTTTGGTGTCCTAGTTCACACACATAACTAGGTGGTGTCTCTTTTCTTGTTGAGTGTGTGGTTTTGGGGTTCTTATGTTTGTGTTGTGTTGTGCCCCAAGCTCATTGAGCAACACGGGAGCCTTGAGGAGTGCTTAGAGGCCGCTCTTCTTGTTACCCACCCCGGACTGCCTCACTATATAGAGCATCTATGGATATTGTATCTCAACAAGAGTCTATTTCTTGGACAATTAGGGGGGTGGGTTTTGATATGACAAAGATTATAGCCTTCTGTAGTGAAGAGCATGTACCATTTCAACTGGCAATCATGGACCTACATGGTACAAAGGAGCAGCTCTTGTCAGAATTTTTCTCCAAGTTGACACTTGCTTTGAACACACTAAACTCACAATATGAATATATTCTTGTGTGTTTTGTTGATTTCATCACCATTGGAATGCTTATCGAAGGGATTTCTAGCCAGTCAACAAAGGTGCACTATGAATTTGGCGTGATCCACACACGAAAAGATGATGCCTGGACATCTGGAACAGTTAAGATTGTAACTGTTATTCTTTTCATCAGCAAGGTTGACAAGTTTGAGGCCATTGATAAGGTTCGCACAAAAAATGTATTCATCTCAGGCTCTAGTGGCCAAAATAGAGAATTCATCTCGACAAAGGCTTTATTGACGGTCTTATCACAGGGTTTTGTCTTGAACACGCCTATGTTGTAGAGATATATTGTGATGGAGTTGTGCTAGAGGAGAGCTTGCTAAAGAAGAGACGATGTATTGCTTTATGCAAGATGATTTGGAAGCGATGGCATTAGAATCAAAGTGCTTTGCTCTTTTAGACGGTCACCCATCCTTGCAAGAGTGGTGTGGTGCAAGTGGCGGCACAAAAAAGCAAACACTAGATGATGCAGAAAAAGAGAACCTTCAAAATCTTCACATTGACGACCCGCCAAGTACAGAAGACGAAGACGAAGGTGATGATATTGACAACAAAAATGACACAGATGATGATAAAGAAGTTGGGGATGCTATAGACTTTGAAGATGCAGGGCAAAGGAATGAAGAGGACCAAGGGAATGATGCTCTATTCAATGAGGATACCAAAGACAATTTTGAAGATATTGGAAGGCATGAAAATGATGATGAAGGTGGGAATGGTAATGATATATTGGATGCTGTAAAAGCCATGGAAGCTTCAAATGTTGGGGTTGCTATGGTCGTTGAGAAGATTGGGGATACAGATGTCAACAAGGCTTTCCATGCTCATAGCACATCAAGCTCTCAACCAAAGAAAGGTAGAAAAGTGCACTGATAGTGCTTATGAATGTACAATGAATGGTGATCATTGAAAGGAGCTTATCACAACAACTAATATTAACATAGGTCTTGTTCAAAGTATGGATTTGTTGAAATAATTATTAGTCTTTTGATTAATACATTGGCTTTTTTGGATTCACTTTTAACATTTTTCTATTAAAGTGAATATTTCTATTCTAATTATCCTTGATTTCATGCCAATGTCTGGTATACAAATGATGATGCACACTTACTATTAAGAAATTACTCCATATCCTAGTGTAGCAGTGAGGCTCAAAATTAAGTTTGAGCCTAATACAAATGATGACGCACACTTACTATATTAAGAAATTACACTTACTCCATATCCTAGTGTAGCGGTGAGGCTCAAACTTAAGTTTGAGCCGTACCTCCACTTATGTCCAACCTTGGGGATGTCTTCCAACAGAAGGCACAATCTCAAGTTGAGCGATCTTTACTTTGCCCTTGTAAGTGAGGCTCAAACTCAAGTTTGACCCTTATGTGAAAGTATTGGCAGGTAATATGGTTCCTAATTCATTATGGTACATCACTCAATAATCTAAGTTTGGATACCAAGTATATGTGTAGATATAAAAATGACTAATATTGTATTAGTCTTGGTGTATTATTTAAATCCTAAAAGTAATAGCATTTTATTTTAATCTTACAGATATATACAAAGAAGGAAAAGACGAAGATAACATTGCTCAACTAGAACATCATCATGAAAGCCCTACTAGAGAGATCAACTCTCATGATTCAAATGCTAGAAATAATGAAGACAACATGGTGGAGATAGATCACATCGATGATTCAGCTTTGCAAACATCTTCAAGGCCTTCAAGTGATAGGACTAAAGAGACTAAGGACATTCCTGATTTGCAAGTTAATGTTGAGAATAAAGATAAAGTTAATGAAGAGCTTCAAGAGACTTTTGCAACCAAGGAGAGACAAGAAAAGATTGTCAAACAAATTGATGAGGCTACATATGCTACGAATAAAGGGAAAATAGTTGAAATCAAGGACTCTATGGCTGAGGGTGTCGAAGAAATTGACGAGGCTACATATGCTACGAATAAAGAGAGAATAGTTGAAATCAAGGACTCTGCGGCGGCAGAGGGTGCCAAGAAAACTCAAGGTAGATCTTTTTCAATAGGATGTTATTTAAGATGATTTAATAAGCAATTTTGTGTGTTAAAAAGTATGTTTCTCAGCGAGAGTTGTTTTTGCAGGTACAGCTGCTTCTAACAATCACAAGTTAAGTGCGCAAGAAATAGAGTAATGTGTTGAGGAGCTACGTTCCGATACACAAAAGAGTAGGCCTCTAGGAAGTTTATATTCTTTTGAGAGAGGTGGAGATAGATTAGTATTTCAATCTTCACCAATCAATAGGGAAATGCAATCAAGTCTAGGTTCACTAAAAGCCCATAAGATAGACTTAGGCTTTGGCCAAAACAATGTGCTTAGATGGGTTTAATTTTTGGATTGTACGAGCCAAATCTTTACACTATTGTATCAAGCGATCAAATGCCTCCAAACTTACTGTCATTTGATTATCTCTTTTGTCGATATTTGCAATTCGATTCCAATGAAGATGTGTTTGTTTTTTATTGAAGATATTGCCTTGTCAAGGTGTAAGGCTATGAATATTATAATTTAATTTGGATAGACTCAATTATCTCAACAGTGAAAATCTTTTATACATCATATTCAATAAATTTGATGAAATTTAGCATTGACAATATACTTGCTCTTTTATTTTTTTTGGTTGAACTTTTGAGGTGTGGAGCGTTTGTCTATGAAGGTTTAAGACCATCCATATCATGGATGAATTTATGTTGTTGGCACATAATATATTTATTTAAAATTTTGAATGTCCATTAACCATACATTTTTTTTTCAACAGGATATATTGAAGCTTATAGCTTTGATTTCAAGTGTACAGAAAACTTACTATTGAGGTGGCACCAATCATCATTGGTGACTCATGTACCTAGAAGCAAAAGAGTTCCACCACCCCCAGATACAATAAGGAAACAAAGAAGAGTATTGATACTTGAACTCAATGGTGTTTTACTTAAGACCATTGAGATGCAACATGGTGATGTATGTCCAGACTAGGCCAAACATATGCATCTTGTGGAAGAGAATACAAGTGTTTGGCATTTGATTCGCAAAGATGCATTCACTTTTCTTGATTTTTGTATGCAATGGTTTGAGGTATGGATCTGGAGTACGAATAGACTACAAAGGACTCGACGCATTCTTGAGTTGTACTTTCCTCGGCACCATCAAAAGTTTAAGGTCGTTAGCAGGGCAGGCAGCATGTCAAAAGACGGATCTTCTAATTGGATATCGAAATTTATCATGACCTGGATGGAAATAACATGCTAATTTTTTATGATACCCTCTAGAATGTAATGTGGAATATACCCGGAACCTACTTGATTTTTCCAAAGATGTGAAATCAAAATATAGAGAAGCTTCAAAGTTTTTTGGAGACAACAATCAGCGCATGGTTACTTGGTTGGATTTATGCAAAGAACAAACGGGAGTATACTTGCAACACTTTAGTAAATGAAGCAGCTTATGATAGAGAAACTTTGTATGTATTGGAGCAATACATGAGAAAACGCTATGTTTGAGATACAATTTGTACTCAATTTATAATCTTGACAAAGTGTCTACGAAGGGTTTTTGTCTTCGGATGAATTGTAAACTTGAATGTAACAATCTCATTGAAATTTGATTGTAACACCACACTCTTTGGAGATCTCTCAATTCTAAGGTTCCTTTTCCAAGTGTTCTTTAGCATTATTATCCCATGTTTTTACTTCATATATCATGATTTATAATCTTGATATAGTGTTTAAGATGGGTTTTTATCTGTGGATCAATCGTAAACTTAGCACATTGTTATTGTCATTGAGATTTAGTTTTTGTTTTGTTGTTTCTAGCACCACACCCTTTAAAGATCTCTCATTTCTAAGGTTTCTTTTTAAGTGATATTTAGAATTCTTTTGGCAAATTAAATAAAGCCCATGTTTTTACTTCAATGTCTCAAAGTGGAGATAGTACTTAACAGTATCTTCTTCATATGAAAGGTGTTGTATAATCTCAATTAAGTTTAGTGTCATGTTTCCCTTGTCCTTCCAATATTGTTGCATTGACATATGTATCTATACAACTACAAACAAATACGCCAAATAGTTGTGTCAAGATATAATCTAATGGCACAAAGAGTGCACCAACAAATAGATGTTAGCTCAAACTACACAAAAATACCGAGTTTCCAACCAATCCTATAAGAAATGGGACTCGAATAATTCCCAAAATTCCTAAATTTGTCTTATAAGCAAGTTTGGAATAAGGAATGGAGCCCATGGTTGAAACACCAAAAGGAGTGAGTCTTACAGATCTTCTCATGGAAGATGAGAAAACTTGTGTGGACGAAATGGAGACTTTCATATAATGGTTTTTCACGAGAAACCAATGAAAGTGGCATGCACAACAACAGCATGCATGTTTGGAGCTCTATGATGAGCTATATTTGAGGCAAGCAATTGGAGGTTGTATTCAGGACCTTAATGAAAGGCATAATGTCAACATATGGCAGCAAAGATGAATTCATAGTTTGGCCAAGGGAAGCCACAGTTGATTACAACTATGCATTTGGGTTGCAAGTTTGGCTACAACATCAATGGGAGCAGGAGTAGTGGCAAAGCAAGGTACCAAGAGTCCTAACATAATGAAATTAATGAAGTTGGTTGTGAACCAGCAACAAGCATAGCCAAGAGGTTGGAAGTAGGAACTAAAAACTACAAACAAGATGAAGCTTATGCAGTGTGCTCAAGTAGAGGTAGCAAAGAGAAGAGCTAGGCTTGAAAGTTCTGGCTATATTTAACTCGAAGAGCACACAAAGGAAGAGAGACACGTGGGCAAGCCTGAAGAACGACCAAAGGTGATAGTGAGCAACTATAGTAACGCAAGAGATGACTTAAAAAAAAGAAAAGAAGGCGCATCTGTGAGAGAGTAAAAGAAGGCGCATCTGTGAGCAACTATGGTAACGCAAGATATGACTTAAAAAAAAGAAAAGAAGGCGCATCTGTGCAGAGACCACAAACCATCATCACATTTTTTGGCAAAGTGGCAGTGGGGAGCAATGATGCCCAGAGAAGAGAGGCAACAATTGCAACATCACTTGCAATATCCTTCTGCAACATTCTCGATACGGGTTGTATGCAGCTCTCGTATGGAGGGAAGATCAGCAAGTGGAGCCTGTTCGTGTGCAAAAGGATCTTGTTGCTGAATTTGATGGCGTAACGTTAAGTAGCAAGCAAGCTATTGCGAAGAAGGAGAAACCAGCTCTCGTATGAAGGGAAGCTCAGCAAGTGGAGCCTGTTTGTGTGTAAAATCATCTTGTTGCTGAATTTGATGGCGTAACGTTAAGTAGCAAGCTATTGCGAAGAAGGAGAAACCAGCTAGCGCGTGAGCAGCAGTAAGGAAGCGATAATGTTCCTTGATATTTAAAAAAAGAAGAAGTGGCAGGATAAAGAAGCAAAGGAAAACACAGCAGGTGAACACAGTAAACGCCAGCTTGAAGACGACACGTGGGAGTCGCGACTCGCTATGGCAAGAGGGTTGGAACCAGGGTTCGGGAAAACAATTTTAGGGAAAAGGAACTAAATCCTTTTCACCACTAAATGAGAAGGAAATTGTTATTTTTGAGATGGTATTTTCTATGTGAACTTAGAAAATATAACTAAAACTTGTAAAATTTGAAAGGGTTTTATTTTTTTCTCATAAAAATTTGAAAAGGATTTTCCCAAAGTTGAACAAGTTCTAGGCTAAAGCGAACCCGTCTTTTCCCGAACCCTGGTTGGAACTTGGAAAGAAACGCTAGTTGGAGCAGTTATGGCACTAAGAAACTGCAGCAGTGTGTGAGACAGACTGAAGTACGCAGACTTCATGGCAGAAAGCATCAAAAGCTCATCCACATAGGCGACGAGTTGAATGGTGGTGATTATTTCAATGCAATCTAATTTTATGTGGTGCACGTGAAAATCTTGAAGATAAGGGTCCGAACCTTAGTGATAAAAGAATTGGTGTAAAGCATCCTCAATAAGGAGCCGTTAACATGCATTTGATATAAATGTGTGTGGTTAGTGGAGACATACTTGGACATATAAAGGTGGTCATAAAGAAGTGTATGCATCATTGAGATCTTCTTCAACTTTCTTTAACCTAGGCCAAGGCAAGATCTAGAAATGATTATGAAATACAATGCCCATGATGAGGCATATGAAAGTCATGGGAGTTAATGGTTATTTCATTGTATTTTCTCTCACCCAAACTTTATCAGGGTCCCCTGCCCCATTGCGACCAAAATCGTTTGTATAATTTTTATTTTTCACCCATAAATTGATGATGGGGAACCGTGCCTGAGTCTGAGTGCTCAAAACGAGATGTGTATTCACCCATTGGTATGAGGGTTGCCCTACCCAAGCTCACCGAGAAGCTCAAACTGGTTGCTGTGATCTATGCATGAGTGATGCACGTGTGAGTTGCATACGCATGGGTATGTTCCCACCCAAACTTCTATGTTCAAATCGGACTCAGTGGTTTTGCTACTATATGAGGAGCGAGTCGGCTCAAAATGGACTAGGTGTCTAAGATGGTAGACACGTACACACTTGTTTGGTTGATGGACCCTCCAATGTATCATTGAGGGGAGTGTTGAGAGGTAGCGATTGCGGTTTTTCAATGCTACATTGATATGGGTGATGGGTGGTAGATGAGTTGTGGAACACCTCGATTAAGAGGGGGTGTTGAGAGATGTAATCACGATGATGTGTGTATGTGGGAAAGCACCCTAGAGGTGCAAGATATTGTGGCAAGATAAGAATTCCACATGTAATATTGAATGGGGTATGAGTGTTGACCAAAAGAGTGGATGATGACATGTAAAGTGGGATAAGGCTAGAAGGCCTATATCATTGTATGGTTCAATTGAGATATGCAATATAGCTTGTGTCTTGAGTGTGCAATCCCTATCTCTCTCATGGAGTTCTTAGTGTGGTTTAATCCACCTTAATTATGTTGCTTAATCTATTTCTATCACCATGGTCAATCCCATTTTAGGATTGTTTAATAGGTTGGCTGTGGTGGTTATTTTGGGGGACCTGCTTCCAATTCCCCATAAGAGGATGTGCAAGCACAACAGGTGGTGGATCCAAATGCCTATGACCCTATGGCACTTCCTTACCATGTGAGGAGGATAAATGGGAGCATCATTGAGGATAGCAAGGGGAAGCATGTCATAGCACGCATGCATCACCTTGTAAATCTTGAGTTCAGAAATATTTGGGGAATCGATTGGAGAAATCAAGACAATGCAAAGAAGCAATTATACATTCGAAGTGTATTGAAGATAGAGTTTGTTGTGCCACATCCCAACTTATAGTTTAATGACCTTAAGATGTTAGATCGTATGCGGGGACATTTGAGTTATAGGAAATCATTGATTCCTAAGGCCATCAATCATGGTTAGTGGCATCAAGCCTCTAGGAGAATCAGATAAAGATTGGAAGAAGTCCAAAAAGACATATCGAGAAAATCCTGATCTATTTAAGCAACAAAGAGAAGCAACCCGAGTACTACAACAACATAAAAGAGGGGCTCATCTTGGATTAGGTGGAAGGCCATCTTTCCTTGCTCAATTTGTAAATATTTGAACCCTTAACATTTTGTATTCAAAACTTTGATTTCCAAAGAATTTAAATTTATAAAAATTGTTCTTTTTTAATGTGTGTTTAATGTAGGAAAACGTGGTGGGTTGTTCTCCTTCTCGTGAGGAGTACAAATTTGCTTATCGCAATGGGATCTTAGCCACATTTGAATGGTTGCGACCGATAACATGGTGTCGCTTTGAACTATGAAGATATGACCGCTGTAAGTTACTTGTTTGAACAAGTTTTTAAAAATTCCTTTGGTTTTATAAGATTTTAGAAATTTATATTTATGTTTTAATATTACTTAATCTTGTATGATATAGGAAGGTGAAGAAGAGGAAATAGGCAAGGAGAACTAGGAGGATGAGGAGGAGGAGGAGGATGAGTAGAGACCGGTCTATTATGTTTTATGTTATGTAACTCCATACTCAATGTAGCTTGCCTTTTATGGCATTTTGGATGTAACTTGCCTTTTATGGCATTTTGGATTTAATACAAATAAGTTTTCAAAAGTTTTTATGTTTCAAATGTATTTTCATTTGTTGATATGTTTGTTTATACAAATTAGAACTGTCTTCAATATATTTAATTAAATTTGTTTTGAGATAGATTGGAGCTAAATGAGAATTCTATCGAGAAGGACCTAAGCCTTACACTCAAGGTAATTATTTCAAAGACTTCGAATGCTACGCACCCAATCTTTCCTTTTTTCTAAAAAAATTATCAGCGCCACTGAGCAATAGAAATAACAACACTAAAGTTTTTTATTAGCACCGCTCAGTGGGGGAAATAGCGGTGCTGTCATTTTTAATTAGCGCCACTCACAGCGTGGTGAGAATAACGTGGAAAATATTGATGCTTATACTGTGGGATATATCGGTGCATATATCGTGGAATATAGTGGCGCTTTTAATTGTGAATATACCAATGCTTATAGCATTGAAAAAGTAGCATCTCTTATGCGATTCTTACACCCTGACACTTTTCCATATCCTCTTATAAAAGCCATGCTATAAATGCCGCTACCCCCTCTTTTTGTTGTAGTGAGGACTTGACTCTAAAGAATCACCATGTAGGCC
The DNA here is from genome assembly GCF_041138505.1 of Cibotium barometz. Taxonomy (NCBI): domain Eukaryota; kingdom Viridiplantae; phylum Streptophyta; class Polypodiopsida; order Cyatheales; family Cibotiaceae; genus Cibotium; species Cibotium barometz. Next base: position 12,527,254 of record NC_141086.1, on the reverse strand, counting down.
AAGACCAGGGTGTATCACAAGTGCATCGAAATGTCATCCTACATAATCATCTACCATACATTTCAAATGGCATATTATGCACCCAAAAGTTAATATCTGTGTAACAAAGCTATTTTCAACTAGAAAATGTATACATTGGGAATGAGGCACATAGGCTTTGGGCATGGGCTAGTGTGGACACATTTTAGGGTAAGTGGATATATAAGTAGCTTTATCTATAGCTATTGGACTTTTTGATACCTTTTGACATATTATACATTGACCTTTCTTTGAGATCATGCTTCTTTTTCTAATTCATGGCACTCTTTCCATGTTTAGGTCACTACTCCCTGTGTGATGAGTGGACCTTCTCTTTCATGAGAGTTGGTTCGTGATCCCTCATGTGTGGATTAACACATGTCTTCACATGGATATGGCTTATTTCCAATCCCATATCTCAACTTGGTTAGATCCCTTCATTACATTGCATGGATCATTTTTTTAACAATAATGGGTACTATTGTTTTCACCATGCATAAATCCTTTTACTACTTTACAAAGATCTTTTATTTTTTATGAGAATGGGCATTGTTTTTTTCACCATGTATAGATGTTTTCTTAAAAAAATCAAACTTATGGATTATTTCATAGAGTAAGTATAAGTACATCAATCTTAATCCAGTACTTGGAATTTTAGTAACAACAGTGCAGACTTAAACCTGTACTTCGACTTTCAGCAGTGCAAACTTAAACTAGTACTTGGAATTCTAGTAGCATGGCTATGTACAAAAGAGTGCTAGTAGGCACTAGAAAGTGTGGGAATACCTTGATCTTGTTCGCATCTAGAAGTAGAACACAAAGAGACATCGAGGCCATAGCTGCCATGTAGAAGCACGAAAGGCAGAAATACAACAGAGAGAGAAGCTAAGTAGCAAGAATAAGACATTACAAGCTGGATTTGTTAACAATGGCAAGAGAGCATCATATATATATCTTCTACACAAGGAGACCACACATATCCTCAGTTGAACCATTTGCAAACCACAATATTGTAATAACAAAAGAATCGAGGGCATGCAAGAAAACAAACCATGATAAGCAAGAAGGATCCAAAGTATCCACGACCAAAACATTAGAAGACAAGAGCGCCAAAGGGAGTCGTTGATAAATATCATCCAACAATCATGTTGGCATCATCATGATGGTACACGCCACGAACTCCCAAAGCTGATGTAACAGTAGCTCTTGGGTCGAAAGAAAATCTCAAATCCAAGGGAAAGCTCACTAGCCCATCCTCATGATCGTGGTGCAAATCTAGGACCCAAAGTATCCATCGAGGGAGGTCAAAACCCTCAACAGAATATATCAAGAGATCCTGACTTAAAAGAATCACCATGTAGGCCATAATTAAGGTGTATGACAACTGCATCTGAATGTAGTTCCAAATAATCATCCACCATACATCTCAAATGTAATATGATGCACCCAAAAATGAATGTCTCAGCTTCAAAGAAATAGGATTGTGTCTATAATCATGGAGGCCAAAGGAACATATCTCATGGTTGGAATCACTTGCAAGAATAAATGTGAACCGATACTATCCTCCATTTGTATCATTGTGTGTACGGACACAATCCAAACAATCCACCAAATCCTCATATACAAATCCCTCTGTGTGTGTGATCCTCCAAAGTAATAACATGATCAACACGATCACGATATCCTCATATAAAAATCCCTATATATGTGTGTGTCTCCAAAGTAAAAACATGATCAACAGGATCACCATAAGTGTCATCGTCACCCATTGAAGATGGATAAGAAAAATCTAAGACAAGTAAAATCCAAGATAACGGCCCTCCATTGCATGGTTCAAATGAAAAATGTAGACAACCAATATCCATGATGAGGCTAACTATGCTCCCACCAACTAGATCAAAAGGAAATCCAAGGCATGGGAACTCCAAGACAATGGATCCATAACAATTTGGATCATAAGGAAGTGATAAGAAACCACTGTCAATGATGATGGAGCTTGTCTAGGATCAAACAGATAGGCATGGTATACATCACGGACTCTCGAAGATGATGTAGTAGTAGCTCCTAGGTCAAAACAAAAGCTGAAATCCAAGGGAAAGCTCACGAGCTCATTCTCATGATCGTGGTGCAAATCCAAATCCCAAAGTATCCATGGAGAGAGCTCAAAAACCTTGGCTAGAATATTGAGAGATGGTGACTCAAAGAATCACCATGTAGGCCAAGACCAAGGTGTATCACAAGTGCATCTTAATGTCTTCCCACATAATCATCTAGTATACATATCAAATGGCATATGATGCATCCAAAATGAATGTCCTGGCTCCAAAGAAAATAGCATCATGTCGACAATAATGGAGACTAAAGGAACATATGTCATGGTAGGCATCGTAAAAGAAAAATTGTGAACTAATACTATCGTCCACTATATCAATGTGTGTATGGGCATGATCCAAACCATGCACAAAATACTCATGTACAAATCCCTCTATGTGTGTGTTCCTCCAAAGTAAAAACATGATCATCGTGAGTGTCATTGTCACTGAAGGACATACAAGAAAAATCCAAGCGAAGAAAAATCCAAGGTTTTTACTCTCCAATTTCCTTGGTCAAATGGAAAATGTAGAGAATCAATATTGATGACAAGGCTAACTATGCTCCCAACTGGATCAAATGGAAATCCAAGGCATGCAAACTCCAAGACAATGGCTCCATTAACAATGTGGATCAAACGGAAAGGATAAGAAACCACTGCTGATTATAAAGCTCATCCAAGATCAAATGAATAGGTATGGCACACATCATGGACTCTTGAAGACGATGTAATAGTAGCTCTCTGGTCGAAAGGAAAGCTCAAATCCGAGGGAAAGCTCACTGGACGATCCTTGATCATGGTGCAAATCTAGTTCAACTCAAAGTATCCATAAAGAAAGCTCAAAACCCTTGGCCATAATATAAAGAGATCATCACTCAAAAGAATCATCATTGAGGCTGAGACCAGAGTGCATCGCAAGTGCATGAGAATTCCATCCCACATAGTCAAGAGAGCTCAAAACCCTTAGCCATACTATCAAGAGATCCTCACTCAAAATAATCACTGTTCAGGCCAAGACCATAGTGTATCGAAGTGAATCGAAATGTCATCCCACATAGTCATCTACAGTACATTCTCAAATGGCATATTATGCACCCAAAAATGAATATCCATGTAACAAAGCTATTTTCCACTAACACGTGTACACATTGGGGTTGAGGCACATAGGATTTGGACATGGGCTAGTGTAGACACATTTTAGGTTAAGTGGATATTTAAGTCACGTGTTCGTTGGTAGATAGCTATTATACTTTTTGATAGACACGTTTTAGGTTAAGTGGCTATATAAGTCACTTGGTAGACAACTATTATACTTTTTGATACCTTTTGACATATTATACATTGGATCTTTCTTGGAGCTCATGCTTCTTTGGTTGATTCATGGCAATCTTTCCATATTTACTCCCTATGATGAGTGGAACTTAGCTATCATGGGGGTTGGCTCATGATCCCTCATGTGTGGATTAGCACATGTCTTGGCTTAGATCCATTAGAATATCTCATCTTGGTTAGATCCTTCATTATATTATTTATATTGTTTCTTTTTTATGACAGTGGGGCCACTATTTTTTTTCACCATGCGTAGGTCATTTTAAAAAAAAGGAAACTTCTGGGTTGTTTCGCAAAGTAAGTATAAGTATAACAAAATTAAACTAGTACTTGGACTTTTAGCACCAAAAACTTATACCAGTGTTTGGACTTTTGGGACTTTCAGTAGTGCAGACTTAAACCAGTACTGGGGCTTCCACTGACAGCAATGTACAACAGAGTGCTAGGAGGAACTAGAAGGTAAGGGAAGACCTTGATCTTGTTTGCACCTAAAAGTAGAACAGAGAGAGAAGCCGAGGCCATAGCCACCATGCAGAAGCGCGAAGGGCATAAGTAGAACACAAAGATAAGCTAAGTAGCGAAAGAAAGCACAAGCTGGAGCTGCTAACAGTGACAATGAAGCATCATATATGAATCTTCTACACAAGGCAACCACACATATCCTCAATTTTGCAAGCATCTGCAAACCATAATAGTGTAATAGCGAAAGAATTGGGGGCATGTAAGAAAACAAACTGCGATAAGTGGGTCAATAACAAAGGATCCACAACCAAAAAAAACAAGACAAGAGAACCAAGGGAGTCATGAGCATCAACCAACAATCATGCTGGCATCATCTGTGAGCTTACGAGCTCTAGGCTACAATCATGCTACTGCCATTATTGAGCTTAAGAGCTCTAGGCTATTGTTGGCCATAGCTCTTGTTTGGAGAGAGTAGGGGAAATAATAAGGTCCTTCAAAGAGGTGTAGAAGTGCGAGTAGAAAGGGAAAAGTTAAAGGTAATCAATAATTAAAAATGTAGGCCATTTAACCCTACGTTTAGGGTTTGAGAGCCCCTTTTTCACACACAGTGGGCCGCTTGGTTTTGGAACCTCCTCCTCTTTCCTTCTCATATTTTGGGGTGTTCACTTTGTGAGGGGAAATCTTAGCCCCTCACAAACACAACGTATAGGTGTGTGAAATGTATAGATGATAGTGTTGGAGAGTAAATCCAAAGTGGCGTGACAACCATGGGGAAAAGTACATATGTGAGAAACAAGAATAGAAATAGTGTGGCCAACATAAGCGGCAGTAGGATATGGCAGGAAAGGACGCGGCGGCGACAAAGTTAAAAAAGTGAGAGGGAGATCATTTTTGGGGACTCTCCCAGTGGCGGCGGTGACTAGAGATCACTAGAGAGAAAGGAGAGAGCCGACAGTCCCAACTGAGTTAGTGTAGTGGTCAAAGCTTGTGACTTGTAACCTCTAAGTTATGAGTTCAAGTCCCACTAGGCTCTCTCATGTTATAAAGGGACACCTATGCTCGCTTGATGTGTTTGGTTGCTCGGGCTCTTGCCCCTTGAACACTCGAGTGACTCCTCCTCCTCGGGTGGTGGATCACCTGAGATAGGAGGATCCATACGAGACCCCTCCGCTGTTCCAGCGCTCGACTCATCGCGGTGGTCATGGGGGATGCCTAATTCGTGGCTCTTGCCCGATGGTTCGTGGCCCTTGCCCGACCATGATAATTGGCTAATTGTTGTAAGGGGAAATCGGCTCCACCCACTTGAGTGGGCCCCGGGTGTGTACGAAAAAAAAAAAAAGGAGAGAGCCGACAACAGTAGAGTGGTCTCCTGCTAGTCTATTTCTATCATGGTATATATGGGCTAGAGTTCCTATAGCTTTCCCCAGTTTACGGTGAAGAACAATGCAGTGTAAGAGAAGCTAGGTGGATCGGTGCACACAGAGGCAGCAGATGATGGAATTGGCCTTGAGGTGTGTCTTTGGGTTCCCTGTGGTAAGAATCTTCTTGACTGTAGTTGCTTGTCAATTGGAAACTAGTTGGATAGAAGATGAAGATGATGTTGTGGAGCTGAACTGTTACCCAGGCCTATGAGTGTAGGGCCCCTTGAGTTTTCTTGAGCTTTCTTCTATTTTCCGTGAATCCCAAGCCTCAGGGATGTTGAGGCACTGTGTTTTGTTTATCTAAAGCAGATAGTGAGTTTTGATTTTATCCTTTGTCTTGGTGTTTTGGTTGTGATGAAGAAGTTGTTTTCTTTGAATTCATAGTGACGAAGCTTCTCCGAGTACAATGATTGGGTAGTTTCCTTTTGACTCAGAATAGGTTGAAGAGATGCATAGTCATTTTTGTGTCAGCTGACATCAGAACAATCAATTGATGGTGTAGATTGGTAGCTCTGACATATTTGAAAAAGGGAAAAGAGATTTTGAGTCCTATTTGACAAACATAGATCTATCAGGAGTAAGAAAGACTAGTTATGATGGGGTGTCTGTGGCAGCAAGGGGTCTGCTATTGTCAGCCAAGAGTCTAAAGGGTTGAATCTTGTTGAATATGGATGTTTTCAGAGTGTTCCATCGGATGCAGAGGAGTGAGAATCTACCTCAGCTGAGTTAGTTTAGTAAATCTTTGGAGGAAATTCTTTGGAAGGAAGTTGTGGGGATGCAAGTGCCAACAGAGTGTCGTTAGTGTGATATCTTGGTCAATTTGAGGTTGTGTGAGGGCCTGAGGATGACAGAGGACACCTCAGGAAAATTTTTGATTCTTTGAAAGGTTCTGAAAATATTATGCATCAGGTTTTGGAGGCATAATTCTGTTGGGTATAGTCAGAAGGGAGTCAGAGAGGTGCAGAGGGCAGCAGACTAGTGCAAAGAGGTCCTAAAGCAAGAATTTGAGGTGAGCTAACACAGGAGGACAATCTGAGGGTCACGAGGATAATTTTCTACTTGGGAACGTAGTGGAGACATTCGGAGGCATGATCTGACAGTTTTGAGTCAGCTGAAGATGCTTTTGGTTAGCTAAGTATCAGCTGTGGTCAAGAGAGGTCAATAGGTGTATGTTCAAAGCTGTTGGAGGTGACAGCTGACATGGGAGGACATTTGGAGTAGACAACTGGACCTGAAAGGGGGGTTGGGAGGGTTTACAATTTTAAAGACAGTAAGCTAGAGGGCTGGGGACAAGTGCAGGTCTGATAGAAGCCCTTGGAGCTGGGATTCTAACATCCCCCAGTTCTGATCCCATTACTTTTCATTATTTTGGTGTAGTAGAGGCCATCACTCGGAGACCACACATAGTTTAGTGTCCCCACTGAGGATCAAAGATATGTTGTTAAGGGTTTTGCGCAGCAATTTAGAACCCATTTACTGTGGACAACTCATGACCTATGGTTAATTTTGGATATGAGGTGTTCAGAGGACAGAGGGGTGAGAATGTGGCTGAGTTTCTGAGAAGCATTGAACTGGTAGCTTTGAAGGCTAACAAGGATGAAGATTCCTACAAGTTGAAGATGGTGAGCTTGTTGCTAGAGGATATAGCCTTAGAATAGTTTGAATATGAGGTTGCTGATGTTGATAGAGGTAGCTAGAAGGGCTTTAGAGAAGCCTTGTTGAGGAGGTATGGGAAAGATGAGAGTCCAGAGGATATGTCGAGGAGGCTGACCAAGCTCAGTCAGGAAGACCATGAAGAGGTGACGAATTTTGCTAACACGTTTGAAGCTGCATGGAGGAGGATGCTGAAGACTTTGGGAGAAAATTAGAGTCCTTCTGATTTTTTGAAGAAGGGTAGGTTCATTGAAGGGCTGTATGAGGAGATCAAGGAGAGGGTAGAGCTAAAGGACCCACTCACCTTTGCTGAAGCAGTGAAGATTATTGTCTATCAAGAGAGGAAGATGAGAAAGAAGGCTAGCTTGTACATGCCATCCACTAGGCTAGTATTAGATTGGTCATGTTTGATATGTTTGCTGTGTGTTCTGATAGACGCAGTATGGACGGTGAGGATCACTATGTGAATACTATGTCTGAGGCTGCAAAGGCTATGGAGCAGAGTTTTTGTCAGGTGACAGGGCTTGCAGGTTGTATGGCTGCAAAGCCAGATATGGGAGTAGAAGAAGCTGGCAAGGTGGAAGAGGAATGCTGAGTTAAGGATGAGTTTACTATGGAGGGAAAGGTGACCCCTAGGGTACTTGAAATGTTACAGAAGACTGAGACAAGGATAGGTCCATTAGAGGTGGCCAATGAAGCATTTACAGGTTTGTTTGAATGCACGGAATAGGTTTTTTCAGAATTGCCATTGTATGTTGACATAAGTGTTGTTCATGGTAGAATGGCTGAGATGACACATGAGCATGAATATATGGATCATGATATGGATAGCGACATGGAATATGAAGCTTGGTTGGATGATGCCCTAGAGGGGGGTCTTTGTTTTATTTGAAGAACCAGTGGATCTGAGGTGGTGAACAGATTGTTCCCCATATGAATGCTGCAAAGTGTGTCAATGATGATGAGGAGCTTATGGATGCAATAAGCAAGTTGTGGGTGAGGAGACTGAGGATCTCTACCAGAAGATGTAGGATGCTGACCAAGTTGTTTTTTTGGGTTCTATGTTTGATTATGTTCAGGATGATCTTGGAATTCAGTTTGATGATGTTCAGGGTAGAAACGAGAGTGCGAGTTGGATGGAAGTATAGAGAGATGTGAAGGATGTTAAGTTGTGTGTAGGTCGCAAAGATAACAAGGGTGAAAGGGTTGGGGAGGTTTTTTGTGATATCAAGGACGTTTTGGATAGAAGTAAATGTGAAAGTGTGATGGAAATACGGAGAGTGGCAAAGTATCATGAGTCCTATAAAGAATTCAGAGTTGACACGAGGATGGAGAGGCAAGGACGAGGATAGGCAATGAATATGAATGGAAGCTACAACCCTTTAATAAGGGAAGAGCTTTGATATTATTTGTAAAGTATGTATAGGTTTTTGATAAAGGTGGTTGCTCAGTACAGCCGGATGGTTGTGGAGGAGAGTGTTGTACCCTTTTGATCTCGGAGGGACATGAGATGCTGGATCATGTCTTTATTATATATAAAGCTGTAAAACAAGTGTGTGGAAAAGAGCAGTCTAGAGGGGTAGGAAACATTGAAAACATGATTGTTTTCACTAGTTGGGGGTTGGTTATATGTGAGGGGAAATCTGAGCCCCTCACAAACACAATGTATAGGTGTGTGAAATGTATAAATGATTGTGTGACAGCCATGGGTAAAAGTACATGTGCGCGAAAGAAGAATAGAAACAGTGTGGCCAACATAGGGAGGCGCGTGGCAATAGGATTTGGAAGGAAAGGAGGTGACGATAGGGTTCAGAAAATGAGAGGGAGATCGTTTTTGGGGACTCTCCCAATGGCGGTGACTAGAGATCACTTTAGAGAGAGGAGAGAGTCGACAACAATAGACTGGTCTCCTTCTAGTCTACTTCTATCATGGTATATATAGGCTAGAGTTCCTATAACTTTCCCCAATTTACATTGAAGAACAGTGCAGTGTAAGAGAAGCTTGGTGGATCTGAGAAGATAGAGGCAATAGATCAAGGAATTGGCCTTGATGTGTGTCTTCGGGCTCCCTATGTAGAACCTCTGTCAAAGATGTGATCCAAGTCAGAATCTACTTGACTGTAGCTGCTTGTCGATTGGACGCTGGTTGGGAGAAGAGTCATGACTGGGTAGTTTCCTTCTCAGTCAGAACATGTTGAAGAGATGCAGAGTCATTTTTATGTCAGTTGGACATCAAACCAGTAATGTGATGATGTATATTGCTTGCTCTGACATATTTGAGATAGGGGAAAGAGATTGTGAGTCCCATCTGATAGTCAGGGATATGTAAAGACTAGTTGTCTGAAAGCTTGAAATTTGCCAGCAGAGGAGTAGAGTGTCATTAGTGTGATATCTTGGTTAATTTGAGGTTGTGTTAGGGCCTTAGGATGATAGAGGACCCTGAGGAAGTTTTTTGATTCTGTGAAGGGTTCTGAGTCAGAATTCTACGTCAGATTTTGGAGGCAGGCCTATGTTGGGTACAATAAGAAGAGAGTGAGAGAGGTGTCAATTGAGGGCAGGAGACTGGTGCAGATAGGTCTTGAAGCAAGAATTGGAGGTGAGTTGACAGTGGAGGACAATCGTAGGGTCATGATAATTTTCTACGTAGGAACATAGTGGAAACATTTGGAGGCAGGATCAAACAGTTTTGAGTTAGTTGAAGAGGCTATTGGTCAGTTGAAGAGGCCAATAGGTATATGTTCAGAGCTGCTGGAGGTGAAAGATGACCTGGGAGGACATCTGGAGTAGATAGCTGGACCTGAAAAGGGGGTTGGGAGGTCTTAGAAGAGTCAAGACAGCAGCTAGAGGGCTGGGGACAGGTGCAGGTTTGATTAGGAGCCCTTGGAAATGGTATTCCAACATCCCCCAATTCTGATCCCATTACTTTTCATTCTTGTGTGCCTATTGGTGGTGTAGTGGAGGCCATCACCCGAAGACCACACATCATTTGGTGTCCCCATTAAGGATCAAAGAGCTTTTGTTAAGGTTTTTGCTGAGCTGTTTGGAACCCATTTGTTAGATAACTCAAGACCTATCGCTTATTTTGGGTATGAGGTGTTCAGAGGACACACGGGTGAGGATGTGGCTGAGTTTCTGAGAAGCATTGAACTAGTAGCTTTGAAGGCCAACAGGGATGAAGATTCCTATAAGCTAAAGATGGTGAGCCTGCTAGTAGAGGATGCACTCTTGGAATGGTTTGAATACGAGGTTGCCGATGCTGGACAGAGGAAGCTAGAATGGCTTGAGAGAAGCCATGTTGAGGAGTTATAGGAAAGATGACAGTCGAGAGGATATGTGGAGGAGGCTGACCAAGCTGAGTGAGGAAGATGAAGAGATGTCCGATTTTGTTGACAGGTAGAAGCTGCATGGAGGAGGATGCTTAAGACTTTAGGATAAAATCAGAGTCCTTCTGACTTTTTGAAGAAGGAAAGGTTCATTGAAGGGCTGTATGGGGAGATCAAGGAGAGGGTGGAGCTAAAGGACCCACTCACCTTTGTTGAAGCAGTGAAGATTGCTGTGTATCAGGAGAGGAAGATGAGAAGGAAGGTTGTCTTATACATGCCATCCGCTAGGCTAGTAGTAAAGTGGCCATGTTCGATATGTTTGATGTGTGTTCTGATAGAAGCAGTATGGAGGGTGAGGATCACTATGTGAATTCTATGTCTGAGGATGAGAAGTCCATAGAGGAAAGTGTTTGTGAGGTGACAAAGATTGCGGGTTGTACGGCCGCAGAGTGAGAAATGGGAGTAGAAGAAGATGGCAAGGTGGAAGAGGAATGCTCAGTTTTTGATGAGTCTACTACTGTGGAGGGGTAGGTGATCCTTAGGGAACTCAAAATGTTACAGGAGACTGAGACAAGGTAATTCCATTAGAGGTTGCCAATGAAGTATTTACAGGTTTGTTCTAAGTGCGCGGAGGAGGTTTTTTTAGAATTGCCATTGTATGTTGACATAAGTGTTGCTGATGCTAGAATGGCTAAGTTGACACATGGGCATGAATATATGGATCATGATATGGATAGCGATGTGGAAGATAAATCTTGATTGGATGACACCCTAGAGGGCGTCTTTGTTTTGTTTGAAGAACCAGTGGATCTAAGGGGTGGTGAACAGATTTTTGCCCGTATGAATGCTGCAAAGTGTGTCAATGAATAGGAGCTTATGGATGCAGTAAGCAAGTTGTGTGATGAGGAGGCTGAGGATCTTTACCATAAGATGTAGGATGTGGGTTCTTTGTTTGATGATGTTCAAGATGATCCTGGAATTCAGTTTAATGATGCTCATAGTAGAAATGAGAGTGCGAGTTAGATCGAAGTACAGAGAGCTGTGAAAGATGTTGAGTTGTGTGTAGGTTGTAAAGATGACAAGGGTGAAAGGGTTGGGGAGGTTTTTTGTGATATCAAGGATGTTGTGGATAGAAGTAAATGTGGAAGTGTGATGGAAATATGGAGAGTGGCGAAGTATCTTGAGTTCTGTAAAGAATTCAGAGTTGACAAGGATGGAGAGGAAAGGAAGAGGATAGGCAATGAATATGCATGGAAGCTACAACCCTTTAATAAGGGAAGAGTTTTGATATTGTTTGTAAAGTATGTACAGGTCTTTGATATAGGTGGTTGGCTCGGTATAGTTGGATGGTTGTGGAGGAGAGAGTTGTACCCTGTTGATCCCAGAGGGACGTGAGATGCTAGATCATGTCGTTATTGTATACAAAGCTATATAAGAAGTGTGTGGAAGAGAGCAGTCTAGAGTAGGAAGGGAACGTTGAAACCATGAATGTTTTCACTATTTGGGGGTGTGCTATATGTGAGGGGAAACTGAGCCCCTCACAAACACAATGTATAGGTGTGTGAAATGTATAGATGATAGTGTTGGTGTAAATCTAAGGTGGCAAGAGGTGTGTGACAACCATGGATAAAAGTGCATATGTGCAAAACATAAACAGTGTGGCCAACGTAGGGGGACAGGTGGCAACATGATCTGGAAGGAAAGGAAGCGGCGATGGGGTTTTAAAAATGATATGGAGATCGTTTTTCGGTGGGGAATCTCCCAGTGGCGATGACTAGAGATCACTAGAGAGAAAGGAGAGAGCCGAGAGCAGTAGAGTGCAGGTTCCTCTTGAAGATTCTATCATGGTATGGCTAGATTTCCCTACAGGCAATGATGTTAAGCGCAAACGCGCATTGATTAGCCGTTATGCTACTCATAACATCATGACATTAGACACTTGGGTGTCATTGGGACAACCTAAAATCATCCCTACAGACAATGGTTTTGCAAGAGGAGCCATTGGAAAAAACATTGAAGTTCCCGGTTACTTTAGCTATGCTACTCAAACAATCGGTGGAGATGTGGAATTTACATTCCATGTTACCTAGATTTCCTTGAGTATGATGTCATCCTTGGTGGACTTGGATACGTGTGAAACTGGCCTCTGATAGAAACCAGAGTGCGATAGATTAGCAATCACCCGTCCACTTGTAGTCTAGATGTGAAAACAAAGCAGATTGGAGCTAGAGTGCCCAAATCTGAAAACACAGCGACACCTGTTGGCCCCAAAGCTTGGCGCCCCTTGCGGTATTTCTTTATTCAATTATAATAAAATGAATGGCTGAGTACAACACAAAGATCAGCCAAGAGTTTACACCTGTATATCCAATCTGACGGCCCACAAATCCTTCTTAGCACAGAGGATCTATGCACACAGATATGTGTCTCTAAATAACACACTGTGCCTCCCTCTGATCAGCCAAGATCACTAAGCAGGCCAGCCATGGGCATACATCTGGCATAACTCAAGTGCATGATACATCATCTCAGCTCAAACATACATGTGCTGTCCAAACTCTGTCTCAACCCTTGTCAATCTGCCATACCCCTCCTCTCACAAGGGGCCAGATAACTCATATCTGCAACAACAGACATCAAGCAGTAGAAAGAGAGATAGATGAACAGAAACAAGGCTTACCAAGTTCAGCTCGTGAAACAGCACTGGAGGAAGCAACAACACCAATCTGTACTTGCAGGCACTTGTATCCACAACCCTGCTTCACACATGTGCTTGTACTTGCCTGTACGCTCCTCCTGATGTTCACTCTTATGCTGTCCTTGAAAATACAGATCTGAAAATCAGCATTGTACCCGTCTGTACCACCTCGGGATACGTACCAAGAGTTGTACTTGCACAATCAGCCTGTTGTCCACTCCTGTACCAACCTGAATCAGTGTAATCAGGTCTGTCCAGCAACCTGACAAGCGCTGCCTACAGCAACTCCACTCAGAAAAACTTGCGTCAGCCCTGTCCGTACACTGTACGGCTGTCGTACAGGGCTGTACGGCCTGTACCTGAACCTGCTGTCCTCTGTTGACAGTCGCCTGCTGTGGCAGCCTCTATTCCTCAGTTCGACGCCGCCTGCAGCAACAGTACAGCAGTCGTACAGAGGTGTACGACTGTTGTACAGCCTTCTTCAACACAAAGTTCACAGAAAAGCAGCAGCAGAAACACACGTACAACAGTCGCCTCCTTCCTTGTGCTTTTCCACGCTTGTGTGTCCCTTTTGCTCCACGACTCCCCAAAAGGGAAGAGAGAGAGAGAGAAGAGAGAGAAACTCTCCAAAAGTGGCCCTCTTCCCAAAAATAATCCCTAGGGCCCCAAACTTTAATAAGTCCCTAGGGCCACTAAGGCCTAGGGGCAAACTTTAATAAACATTAAAGTTTAATGTTTCTAGTTCCCCCCTTCACACCTAGGGATGTCCACACATCTTAAACTCTGTCCGGGCACCCCCCCATGTGAATCATAAAATATTCTGACTCTGTAACCACCATGCCCACACTTGTACTGTTCCATTTTCACAGGGCCATGACATACCCCCCTCTTGAAAAATGGCAAGCGTCCTCGATTGCATTCTGGTGATGCATCAAAATATCCAAAGTGAAATATACAATATGGCAAGATCAGCGTCCCAATCTCTCTAAGCCATACACATGTATCATCATTCACTGCAAACCAATGGCATAGTAATAGTCCAAGTTGTATACCACTGTGAACCATACATATCCACAAAAATCTCCATGTGACTAGTACACATATATCATAGAAGTCCCATAAACAGATGTACTGTCAGCCTCAGTACCTTCGGGTGAGATAAAAACTGCACCAAGCGACCTCTAGATGTTATCTGAGCCTGTCTATATCAAGGGAGTGGAGGTGCTACCCCCCTCTTGAGCATCAGGTAATGCTCCAGACCCATGCTCTGCTGAACCTGAATGAGCCACAATAAGAGTCGGCTCTAACTCAAAGGCATCGAGATAAAGTTGCAAAACCTGAGGTGAATCTGTTAAGTCACCTTCCTCCATCCACTTCGCATCCATCGGTGAGTAGTTCTTGAACTTCACAAGATAGCGACGGGAAACTTTACCTCGTACCTTCCTTTCTTTATGTGCCAGTATCTGCTCTGGAATCAGAACCTCATCAAGTTCCTCTACTACTTCCAGTTGAGCCTCATTTGATACATCCTCAGGCACATCCCCACGGAAAGGTCTAAGAAGACTCACGTGAAAAGCATTGTGAATCCTCCAGTGATCTGGTAACTTGTTACCTCACCAATCTTTTCCAAAACCTGAAAAGGCCCATAATATCGCATGCTCAACTTAGGGAATAAGCGCTCTTTACCCTTCATCTTCTTGAGTCTAGTCTTTTCAAAGCGCAAAAGAACCCAATCACCTAATGCAAACTGTAAATCACGTCTGTGACGGTCTGCGGCTTTCTTTTGCTTTTGCTGAGTTTTCTGGAGGGCCAACTTAACTCTCCGATAAGCTTCATCCAAGCTCTCCACATACTGATCAGCCTCAAAGATCTTATCCTTTGTATGCAAAATGGGTGGTACCTTTTTCCCTCCTCCTACAATCTCAAAAGGCGCCTTGCCTATCGAGCTATGTACAGTGTTGTTATATTCAAACTCCACCAAAGGAAGATACTTTTCCCATTGTTGCTTGTGCTCTGACACATAACACTTGAGAAGATCCAACACTGTAGAGTTAGCCTCTTCTGACTGACCATCTGTTTGTGGATGAAATGACGATGAAAACTTGAGAGTTGTACCCATGTTGTCAAACAACCCTCTCCAAAACAAACTCGTCATCCGTGGATCACGGTCACTAATGATAGACGTAGGCAAGCCATGATACTTGAAGATGTTCGCCATGAACAACTTCACCATATGATCCACTTTAATTGTCTTCCGCACGGGAATGAAATGAGCCTGCTTACTGAACCTGCATATGATAGTCCAGATGCCATCATTTCCCGTTTGTGTCCGTGGAAGATCAAATACAAAATCCATGGCAATGCTCTCCCAAGGTCTATCCGGAATAGGTAAAGGCTGTAATAACCCAGGTGTCTTCTGACGGTCAAACTTTACCTTCTGACATACGATGCATTGCCTCACAAAGGCATCAACATCTTTTCTCAAGGTTGGCCAATAAAAGAAAGTCTCCACTGCTTTGACCGTGGCGTCAATACCTCTATGACCTGCATACGGTGGAGCATGACTTTCAATCATAACCTTGAGTCGCAATGGCCTGGTAACACACAGTCTGCCATGCATCAATAAAACCCATCTCTGAGAGTGTAATGCTCATGCAGCTGACCCTCAGACATCTGATCATACAATCTTTCAAAGTCCTCATCATGGGCATACTGCTCTTTCATTTCATCAAGCTCATGATGATAAGCAAGTGAAACTGTAGAGACCTGTGGCTTGCGTGACAAAGCATCTGCCACTACATTCTTTTTGCCTTCCACATGCACAATCTGGAAGTGAAACATTGACAAAAAGTTTGCCCAACGCATATGCTTCTCTGAAAGCTTAGTCTGCGTGAGGAAATATCGCAAGGTCTGATGATCTGTCTGCACAGTGAAATCAGTCCCAAGCAAGTAGTGTTTCCATGTAGAAAGAGCGTGAATTACAGCCAACATCTCTTTCTCATACACTTGTAAATGCTTCTCAGCATCTTGCAAAACTCTACTCTCATAGGCTATGACGTCCCTCTTGCATGAGAACTGCACCAATGCTACTTCCACATGCATCACACTGGACAACAAAAGCCTTTCGGAGGTCCGGTAACACCAATACTGGGTCCGAAGTAAGCTTTTCTTTGAGCTTTTTGAATGCTGTAATTTCCCGATCAGCCCATCTAAACGGAGTTGCTTTCTTCGTCAAAGCATGAAGAGGCGAAGCAATTTCAGTAAAGTGCCGTATGTAACGCTTGTAACGCCTGTAATAGGAACACAATCCTAGAAAGCTGCGTACATCATGCACGGTCCTCAAAGCTGGCCAATTAAGTATTGCTTCCACCTTTGCTGGATCCATACGGACTCCATGACCAGACACAATATGCCCCAAGAAATGTATCTCCTGTAAAAAGAACTCACTCTTCTTGCTATTAACCACCAACCTATGGTTTCTGAGTTCTGCAAACACAATGGCCAAATGCCTTGTATGCTCTTCCTGAGTTTGTGAATGCACAATCATATCATCAAAGAATGTGCCCACAAACTCTCTATGAGGCCTGAAAATCCTGTCCATCATTCTGTTAAATGTAGCAGGCGCATTTGTCAAACCAAAGGGCATAACCAAGAACTCATACAACCCAAGCGTGGTTCGGAATGCTGTCTTATGTACATCCTCGGGTCTAATGCGTATCTGATGATACCCGCTTTTCAAGTCAATACAACTAAAGACTGTGGAGCCCTGTAAGCGGTCCAAGATGTCATCGATCCTCGGTATGGGGAATTGATTCTTGATGGTATTCTTGTTCAGCGCCCTGTAATCTATACACATGCGCCAAGAACCATCCTTCTTCTGCACTAAGAGCACAGGTGAGCAAAAGGGTGATGAGCTAGGCTCGGAAAAACAGTCTTGAAACCCACTTAAGAAATCAGCCCTGTCCTTATCTAACATTGACAAATTAGACTTAGACTCATCATCCTGTGCATCCTTTACATAAATCAAGTACGCGGAAAGATGCTTTTTCATTACTGATGAAATCGCCGAAGCGGATACAATAGGAACAGATTTCCCTTTGAGTTTTACATCCAATACATGCTCTTTCCCTCTATGAGTCAGAGTGATTTTCATTAGGGAAAATTTGGACTCAAAAAGGGGCCTTGTAAGAGATCCCTTGGGATGGTGATGTGGACAAAGCAAGCCAATAAATCCACATATAATATTGGAGGGCACGTGCGTCATTTTTGAGTTCTTTATTCCATTAACTGACATGTAGGGTGTTTTTTAATTCAAAACAATGCATCTTGAGTATAGTTTTTTATTCCCACTATGGTGCCTTATTTTATTGAAAAAAGACACCACTCTCTTTCTTCATTACACTTTTGAATGTAACGAAGCCAACTCTGCTAACCAATCTTGAACCGAACTTCGTCCCTGCAACCCATCATCTTGCATTGTCTCCCTCATTGTCTTCCCGATTGCACAACCACAACCACTCCAAATCCGAATTTTTTTGAGCGGGAGGTTTTTGATTTTCTCTTCTTCTCAAGGCGGCAAGTTTTGAAAAAGGATGGAAAAGTATTTGTTCTTCATGCGCCATACCTGCTTGTGCATGAATAACAATCCCATTTCTTACCTTTTTCAAGTGAGGGTTGTGCTTACAAGTACTCTGTACATTTTGGTTCATCCAGGATACCAACAAGTTTGTTTGATGGACAAGGAGGTATAATTTAGTGATGTTGTCTTTTGGTTTTAATGAAGCAATCTTCTTCACGGGAGATAAGTGTAATATCTTTAGTTTTTTTTTGGTTAAAGTGTGAGTTCATGATGCTTTTTGGTGTTGTTAAAGCACAGAACAATGCAATGGAACCTGTGCAGCAAAAGAGGAAAAAGGTGGACATCCACTTCCAAGTAGAACCCGATTATGCTCCCTGCTGTAAGAGAAATTGGTCTAGGCCAGCATGCGAAGCCCGCATTACTGAGCTTCGAAATGAAGGAAAGAAAAATATGGACCTTTGGTTGGATGGTAGTATTTACCCACCAGATCCAACCTCCTCTCAATCTCCATCATTCTTTGGGTTGACAAGTTTCTTCAAGTTTGTGTGTGAGGGTGAAAATGGATTGCTTGGTTATTGCAAAAGACTGTTTGGCCAATGTCAAAGTATCTTTGAAAGACATTTGAGTGATAGAGATGCCAGGATAAAAATGCTTGAAGGTGCGAATTTCTACTTGGCATCGATCACAACAGCTTTGCAAGCTTCAAACGAGGACAAAGCAAAAGTTTGTGCTGGGTTACAAAAAGAGTTTGATCATTTACAGCAGACTATTTGTAAGATGCAGGACACTATTAAGGAGAAGAATGAAATTTTGGCAGTTCGAGAAATCAACAATTTCACATTGGAGAGTGAGAATGCACACCTTCGAAAACAACTTGAAAAGTTCAACAGAAAATTGCAATATTTGAAAGACACGCCATTGGGTGCTCGATTACGCAAGAGACAGATCAAACCATTGGAAGAACTCAATGTTGGAGGTGGCCAATGGAAGCGTCGTGTAAAAGCTTGCAGGTATTGGGATCTATAATTTCTTTGAGCTTAAATTTCTTTGAGCACTCACTTTCATTTTCATCTTTAGTTCCTTTTTTGGAGATGGGGGATTGGGTGTGGGGGTGGTATAGTTAGATGAATGGTGGACTGAAATAGCTATCGTTGTTGCTTCAGGATGGTCACAGATGTTGTGGGTCCAAAAGAGTAAGGTTCTGATATATTTGGCAAAGTTCTGACAAAAGACATCGTGGAGTCAGCAATACAGCATCCTAAGTTTGCAAGACTTCGATCAGACATAGCAAAGCAATCCTTGCAGGAGGTGAGTGAAGCATTCACGCCTGCAGATGCACAAGGTATATGTGACATGGCTGGTATAAGCACAAAGTCTTACAGGATGTTGTTTAATAAAGTTAAAGAGGGTTTCAATTGCAAGCTTGGAAAAAAAACAGTAATTCCCATTCCAAAACCATTTCACGTAAACAAAGCTCGAAATATTCTCAACTTGGGAATGGTCGAACTTGTTGGAGAGCCTTGTCACGTGTCTAGCACATTGACAGTGACTAAAAAGAGCGGGGAACAGAAAATTATAGAGCTTACAGAGTTCAACAATTTCATCATGGATATTCGAAAATTACAAATGGCTATGGTGAAATTTTATGACATCAGTGTACATGAGTGCAATGGAAGGCTGAAATTTGTTTTGAAACTTGATGAGAGTGAGGTGATCAAAGGACAGAAGCTGGAAAGGGTTAGCATTACTTTAATGAATAGAGCTTTGGATGCAAGTATCAGTAATGCTGATGAGAAGCACTTTAGTGTACAATCCGAAAATGAGATTTGGTGGCTGGTTGCATTTGAGGTGACGTGCTATCCATTTTTAAATAAAGAATATTATGTTGCTATCCTCTTGTTATGATGTTGTAGACAATCTAACAGTTGTTGTTAACAGGTTCCAACAGAGACCCATGAAATTCTGAAGTGGTACTTCAACCAGACTGAGCTTCCTTCCACTATCCAGCAGCAGTCGAATGGCGAAAAGCTTTATGTAGAAGGATATGGTGAATATGAGGTTGAATGGCACCTGGCTGCAGATCTTAAAACCTTGAAATGCATGTTTGGTATTTCCCAAGGAGCAATGGCCAAGTATCCTTGCCTGTATTGTATGACCGAACGAGGTGTCTCCAAAGGAGGAAAAGAGAGAGAATGGAAATGCCTAAATGCAATCAGTAATAGGCGTGAACCCCCAAATCGTGATGCTCCAGGAGTGGATCCTAATTGGGATCCAATTCTTCCTATCCCTTTGATCAGAGTTCATATTTGTGTTTTGCATGCACTGGTTAGAATAATTGAGAAACTAGTCTACATGTACATCGAATTTTCATGGAATATGAAACCAGCAGTAGAGAGTGAAAGAACTATTAAAAAAATAGAGCAAGTGCTTTCAGATGCAGGTTTACATTGTGGTCAAGTGAAGATTGAGAAGGACTTGAGAAGATCAGGGAAGACCGGAAATGTTCCTAGCAAACCATGTTTTGGAGGTGCAAAAGCCAGAAAGTTCTTATCTAATCATACCCAGAGAGGTCATCTGGGTACAGATTTTGAGGGGTGGAGGAAGCTTCATGCAGCTGTACCTGATCGAGGCTCTTCAGGACAAGCAAGGGTGGCAAAGGCCAAAGCGTGGTTGGCACTTGATCGCCTAGCACCTTTGTTGCAAAAAGCAAGGTTTGAAGATGGGGATGTTGAGAAATTTGAGGCAGTTGTGACAGAGTTCTACACTAGCTATGAAAAGGCATGGGGTGCGACAAACTTGACACAATACATGGTTATTACTTGAAAACCTACAGCTTTGAGTATTTTTTGTTGTTCAAAAAATATTGTACGATACTAAATGTCTTGTTGTTGTTGAGCATTTGTAGCACATTTTGCATGCACATGGAATCTTTTTTGCGGAAGAGTTTGGAAGCCTTGGGATTTGGTCTACCCAAGGCATGGAAAGATCTCATTGGCAAGCACGTTGTGCCTATCAAAGGGCCACTCAACATGGAGGAGGAATAAAGAAAAGTAATCCCATGAAGCAACTATGTCAGTGGTGGTATAGGCGGATTCAAGTGAGGGCTCGTGTGAAGATCAAACATGCTGAATCAGCTGTGTCATGTGCAATAAGAAAGGTTCAGGCTAAACGGAGACGTTCAATATATGTCTCCTCACAGGGAAAGCAGAATCATGCTGAATGGCTAAGACAACGACAAAGACAGGGCAGAGTGTGGAAGAAAATTGATCATTAAAATATATATTGTAAAACAATGATGTAACTGTGAAAGATTTTAAAAGAACAAGAGCTTTCATCTATGTCCCATATAAATGTTTCCAATATACATACATTTCATAGTTTGTAATGGTAAACAAGAAGAGTATTGAGAAATATGACAAAACTTCTTAGCAACTGGAACAATCTAAATTTGTTAATCTGGAGCAGAGACTTCCCCCAGCCGAGCCTTTTTTGTTGACGTTTCTGCATCATCTTCTTCATCCTCTATCAATGGCACAACAGGGACCTTTGGCCTTGCTGTTCTAAGAAGATGCTTCTTCCCGCAATCACTCAACAGATTAGGATCTGTGATTCCACATGCCAACCCGTAAGCAGCATATGTTAAATAATATTTACATCTTAACGAATATACTCCAGGTCCCTCTCCAAAAATTCGAACAGCTGCTTGCCGCTCCAGAAGTATTGCCTTGTTTGCATTCATCCTTAAGTGATAGCCACCTAAATACCTGGATAAAGTCTTTATCGCCATCAGAGGAAAACTGGCATTGTCCTTGGAGAAGCTAGCGTGAAATATCACAATTTGAGGAAATTTTAGGCGGTGTATATATGTTCCTAATGTCGAATCGTGGCCCAATTCCGCCATACGCTTGCCTGAAGCACGTTTGAGGAATGTGTCTTCATATATTTCCAACTGAAAAAATAAAGGAGCATTAGCCAGAAACAACATCACCAAACATTTCTGGACAAAGTTGATAAAGCCAAATCCAAAAAAAAAAAACTAACCTCTTGGTTCTCATCTGCTTCAAGCAAGGCGTCTTGCCATAAATTAGTGCTCGAACTAGGAACGGTTTCCGCTGACTTATTTGGCACATCCCTACACCCTCCCATGTTGGTGATATTCAGTCTGTCCCTTGCTTCTTGTAGCTCTTCCTCTGTGGCATCTTTTCCTTCATATCTAAGGGCATCAGCATAGATCATCTTTAGTGTTGCTGCAGCAGATAGGAACTCGGTGTCTTTCACATGGCTATCCACTAGTAAGTACTTGTCTATCCCATCATCATCTACAAAATTGTCATCGGCCTCCAGATTTTGGGCAATGAAAGCTATGCAATGGTCCTCCCTTAAGTTAAATACATGTTGTATGTCTGTCAGCAATATATACTCTGAATCTCCTACTTGGTAGGAGGGGAGTAATGGCGTTGGAATGGGGGAGGAGTCATCTGACTCAATCACAAGCTGACCTACATCACTGTTTTGTTCTCTAACTGCCTCAATATCAACCACCGAACTGAGCTTCCTCTCTTCTTCAACATTGAACTCCTCAATCACATGAGGAGTGTCCTCCTCTTCAGCAACATCCTCAACTGTGGGACTAGCCTGACGAGAAATCGTGTCTTCACTTTCATTTGTTGCATGCGGCTCTGTACATTCTTCATCTGTTAATTGCACGTTCATGTGCAAGAAGCATAAGAAGGCGTAAGAGTATTCCATCAAGCGGCATTTTCTTTTGTGAAAAGGGCATACCAAAGCTCTCTTCTTATCACATGGCACCTTGTGCCAATCCCTGTTTAACCTCTGCTTCTTCTCTGGCGACACCTTGAGATTAAAATGAATGTGACTTTTCCCATCAATCATCATTGGTTCTTCATTTGTGAGCTCGTCAAACTCTTGCTTTGCCTCTTCGAAGTATCCATGATGGCTAGACAATGTATCCTCCAGAGAAAAATCGCAATTGAACATCAACGAAATTGCAGGGTGCAAATCATGATGTCGACATTTGTAGAGGAAGTCATATAATAGAGTTGCAGGTGTTTCTTTAATCTCTTCGTCCACATCAAATTCGACTTGAACTTGCGCCATGGCTGAATTCAAGTCTGTAGATAAGACATGGAAAATATTAGTTCAGGCAATGAATCAAGAGACAGTCGATCTTAAACAACAAATCTCTGTGTGGTGTAAAAGGATTCAACATAACGCGAGAGGAGATGCCAGAGGAATCCAGGTATTCCTCCTCGCGTTGTAGTGAATCTATTTTCCCTAATGCAAATAAAATTGCAGCTAAATCAAGGACCTCTTCTCGCGTTATGGTGAATCGATTCACCATAATGCGAGGAGGAATATTGTGCTTCCTATGGGACCTTCGCTCGCGTTATGGTGAATTGATTCACCGCAACATGACGACTTTATCATCCTTTGGCAACGCCTCTAACGTTATGGTGAATTAAAAATAAAGATAGTTCTCCAGTACCCATACTGAGAGAGGAGGTGTCAAACGAATTAAAATACTCTTCTTCGCAGTCAATTCACCATAAGGCGAGGAGTCATAGGTTTTCAATTCACCTTAACGCGATGAAAAGACAAAGCAAGAAGTTCTCCACGACTGAAACCAAAACAACGAAATAACAAAAGAAGAAGGAAGCACAAAAGAGATAAAAATACCAGGAAAACGAATTGTATACAATCGTCGCAGGAGATGGAGATGAAGGAGGTTGGAGGTTTGTCTTTGACGTTGGATACAGGAGGATGATTGATGAAGGAGGGTTGGAGGAGATAGTCAGTCGTTGATGGAGATGAAGGCCGTTGGTGGGGAGATAAATGAGAATACGAACTCCAAGAGAGGCAATAAATGAGATGAGTATCCTAGAAAATCTGTTTTTAATGCTACGCGACACGTCAGCGCCGCGTTTTCACCCGCCATTCCATGAATGCCACGTGGCAGCCCGCCGTGTACCTAGCACGTGTACAAGCTATAAAGTTTAATCAAAGCCTTTTTAATGCTATGCGACACGTCAGCGCCGCCTAGTCGCCCTGGCAGCCCGCCAGCACGTGTGTCGCTCTAAAGACTAATCAAAGCCGTTAATCACGTCACCTTTTCGTCCTCTTATCGATTTTGCCTTGTCCGTCCTCCTGCTTGCATCCAGGTGACTTCCGACTACCGCCACAGTACTGAACCGACTTTCCACCTCCTGCACGACAGTCTCCATCCATTCGCACGCAAGAAATGTAAGTTTTTGTATACTACTTGATTGTTTTGTAAGTTTCTTGTATATTGCTTGTTTGTTTTGTTTTTTCTTCGACTGTTTGCCCTGTGCCATTGTTTCTTCTTCGACTGTTTGCCTTCTGCCGTGGTGATTCGATTCACCTTAAAGCACACGACGGGCCATTAGAATCTCAATAAGCTCCATGTCTTATGGTGGATAGAATCACCATGGCAGAAGGCAAACGTAAGAGATTCGCGAAAATCGATTCACTATAACGTGAGGAGGATTGTTTTGCTTTGACTGGCCCTTAGACTCGCGTTATGGTGAATCGATTCACCATAACGCATGACCAAGGGGCAAAGGATTCACGATAATCCACCTCTTATTGGTGCCAATAAAATCACCTCCTACACGACAGTCTCCATCCATTCCCAGTCATAGAATGTGATGAAAGTGTATTACTTGATTGTTTTGTGAGTTTCTTGTATAAAACTTGATTGTTTTGTTTTTCCTTCGACTGTTTGCTCTCTGCCATTGTTTTCTCTTCGACTGTTTGCCCTCTGTCATGGTGATTCGATTGACCGTAAAGCAGATGACGAGTCATTAGAATCTCAATACTACTCTATGTGTTATGGTGAATCGAATCACCAAACTGCAAGACGGAATGGTAAGAGATTCGGGAGAACCCTCCTCCCGTTGTAGTAGATCGATTCACTATAACGCGAGGAGGATTGTTTTGCTTTGACTGGCTCTTAGTCTCTCGCGTTATAGTGAATCAAATCACTATAACGCAAGATCGAAGCTCAAAGAATGCACGATAATCCGCCTCTTATTGGTGTCAATGAATTCACCATAATGCGAGAAGGATTATTGTGTTTCTGTGGGCCTTCATCTCTCGTTATGGTGAATGGATTCACCATAACGCGAGGAAGTTCATATTGCTTTATTGGCCCCCCCTCTCGCTTTATGGTGAATTGTTAATCGTGTACTACTGAATAGCAAAGTTTTTTGCTTTTTCTTGCCTTCTCAGATGGCTCGTGTAAGGCATACAGCTAGACCCATTGACAATGCAGCTCCCTCATCTACTGGGAAGAAGATGGGCGTTCTGAAAGCCTCAAGATCAAGGAAATCAAGCAGTCCTTCCCGATTGTCCAAAACGCAGCCTAGACTAAGGCGTTTCGCAGAGCATTTGGCAGCCCTGCGAGAAATCAAAAAGTTTATGAAGCACCCGACAGCTGCTATTCCCAGATTGCCTTTCCAGAGGCTTGCCAGGAGAATTTGTGAGCAGAATGGAATTTTGTTTAGGTGGAAGGCATCGGCCTTGTTTTGCTTGCAAGAGGCCACAGAAGATTGGATGATCGAATTTTTTTTGGATAGTTACGTTCTTGCTGCCCACGCACACAGGGTGACAGTAATGAACAAAGATTTTTTCAGCCTAGTAGCCCTTCGTTTCAGATATGATAAATTACTTAGACCAGTTACGTTTACTGACGAACGAATGTTACAAATTTTGGATGTCCGTCCTGTACAAAAAGTGAGAATTGAAGAGGTGACCGAGGGAGGTCCAGATCATGAGCATCAGACTCGGGCAAATTTAATGACAAGCGCTCAAAGGGAACATCAAGCTGCAATGCTTGCATTGCAAACAAAAAGGGAAAATGTTCGCGCACTCCACGCCATGAATCGGGAGGCGCTGCAATTTTTGTTGCCGGAGTTCTATGTACCCTTTAATATTAGAGGGCATAGATGTTATTTCCCGATTCATGCTGAAGAAATCAACATTTTGTTTGATCCCAAAACTGAAGTCAACGACAAAGTGCTCAGATGTGTTTTAAGGTATACTCTTTTCTCTGTCCTCCCACAATTTTTCATTCTTGGCTCTTAAAGTTGATGCCTCACTCTTGATATGTTTCCTTGTGAAGTTTTGTTATTTCGCTATTGCCCGAGGATGTACAGCAACGAGTGTTCCAGATTGATTCACTGGTCTCAACACTGTTGCTAGTAGAGTCAGTTCCGTACCTCGATGTGCTGAACTGGTTTCGGGAGGTCTAGCTGGACGATGCCCGAGTATTTTTTTTGGCATATCATGAAAAGTGAGTTTGTCTCTCTCTCTCTCTCTCTCTCTCTCTCTCTCTCTCATGATGTTTATAGGAATCACCGTACACGAGTTATATAGTGCTTCCTTTGGATTGAAACTAATAGAATTCTATTGTGCAGTTCCCATTGGAGTCTTCTACTAGTCGACGTGCAAGAAAATGTCATTTACCTTGCAAATTCGACATCTGGTGTCCATGGAAATGTTTTGCTGTAAGTAAAAATCATTAAGATACATATTATTGTTTGAGTTAGAAGTCCGGATTGATCAGGATAATGATTGGTCTCTGTTTACAGTGGAGTCAGGAAACTAATGGCAGCTTACGAGAGCCTCAGCATGGACATCGACACCCTGGATCGATCGACCATCCGAAGGGTTAGTGTCCCCAAACAAGAAGATGGCTACAGCTGTGGGTGGAGGGTTGCACTTAATGCAATGTTGCTGCTACGAAGCATTTTTCAGCTCCCTTCAGAGGATGTAAGCATTTTCAGCTCCCATACGCATTTGTGCTCTTGTTTATCTTCTTATATATTTTCATGTTGATCTTATTTATGCCTTGATGAATTGTGATGGCAGTTTCCATCAATGTCTCGCTACGTGGACCTAGACGTCCAAACGTTTAGGGAGGAAACGATTGCGAAATTGATCGAGGTCGCTGAAGTTATGCCTCCAGACGGGCCAGTGGACTTCATCCCGCCCAATCCACGAGGGGGGATAGGCCCCCCTGAGCCTCTTACATGGGCTCCATACTTGGGAGAAGAGCCCTGGCTCCATCCTGAAGCCGATACCTATAATAAATAGTTTTTTCCTTCTTCCAACAAATGTACGTTTGTAAATATGCAGCTATACATGTATTGGAGAGAGAACATCAATTGTAAATACACTTATCATTTGAAAATCAGAGGATCAAATTTGCTCCTGTGTTCCTTCACTGCTTGCTTTCTTACTTTAAGCCTTTTTTGTGTACATAAAAATTCAATTGGGGAATTCTTGCCTTCATTACATTGTTTTAAACAATAAAGCATTACAAAAGCAATGTTCTGAATAGATAAGTTTATTGCATATGGAAAATACATTGTCACCGTATACATGGTCACATCATATATCTTCTAGTGCCTCCAATTCATGTGGGGCTGCAACATCTTTACAAATGATCTGATGCTCTCTTCTTTTACTTAGCTTCCGACCATCGAGCTTGAAGCAAAATTGATCTGGAGGATTCTGAATAGCTACTTCTAATTCCTTCCTAACATATTCGAGAGTCCAATTCTCTTCCACTTCCAATGTCAAAGATGGGTGACCCTGTCGAATCATAACTATATCTATCAAGCAAGAGTGGCTGCCATCTCTTATATCTTGGTCCATGCTTTCCCAGTTGTTGTTCATCCATCGCCACCTTCTATAAGTAAATGAAATGCACAGATGTTGCCTGGCAATATAGTACCTGATTCCAAAATATCATTAGGATAATTTTCCGAGTATAATCAAATAAGCGTTGTAACTGTTTCACGAAAATACATTATAATATTTTAACACTCACCGAAATGCAATGTCGGAGGTGTTCAATCGACATTCGATCAAATCATCTCCCTTTGATGATTTCACTCTCCAACCTTTGTCAAACAAATGATCAAGCCAGGCTTCATCTACATCTTTGCACACAAAAGTTGTTCTAGTTTTTCTCAATTGTTTACAATCAGAAAATAAATGAACAAAGCATGCAATTGGAACAAACAAACTTAAGTGCACATTTCTTGCACCAATGCTAGGCTTCATAGCACATTTAATATCATTAAACATTTTGGTGGACTGTATGACTCTATCACTTCTGTGTCAAGCAATGGCCACTCAGGACTATCAAGTGCGGGCAACGGAATACGTTCCAACTTTCCATGTCGACTCGATTGAGTGGGCAAGGTATAAAATGAGTCATAGAAATATGTTCTACTTCTTGCGAGATCACTTGGTGCACGACCTTCATATTGAAGTTCCCCCACCTCACCATGTACGACATTCAAGAACCCCGTCAAGCATTGTGCAGGCTCCCACTCCTGAAGATTGGATGGGTACAAATCTGTGCAAGGCAGAAAAATGTATATCAATCACCTTATTTGCAACATTGAAATACAAAACACAAGCACTTACAATGTGGTCTGTGTCTTGGAAGTCCTTCCAATGGTCCCACGTTAATCTCTTTTTGCATGAATACATGCTGGATCAACACTTCTTTGACAGTTTTCCCTCCTGGTGCCATCTTAAAGTCAAGGATCCTTCCTTTCCAATGTTTGGCCAAGTCTTCAGATGCCTTTCCCTTCACTCGGTAGTGGCCTTGTTTTCCTGGCTGCATAGTGACCCAAGAGTACTTCCTGTATACTTGGGGAATCCATTCTTCGTTCTCGTCTTTTATGTTATACAACACAACAGATGAGATACTGCTCCTTGCTCGTTTCAGTCCACTTTCGGGTGCCATGATAGATTAACAGACGTATGAGAAAGAAGAAGTAGCAGAAAGTGGATGACTGGGCTAACCGCTTTTGTGGATCAAGGAGGGAGAATGAAATGAGGGACGGTGTGTTCTTTTGGGCGCCAAAGATGTTTCGAGATTCAAAAGTGGAACCAAGTTGAGGGAATAACCGGGAGAATCTGTATCTATCTATTCCAAGCATTCAAGCTTCATTAGTTCTAGGAGTGGTGGAAAGAATTTTTTAGTGCTCCACGTCTAACACAGGAATGTGGAAAACATTCTTTTATTGTGTTAGTTTCTGACAAAAAAACGGTTTTAAATATTTTAAGACAAGGTGATGGTTTTTTTTAATATTTCATGAAGATAAGAGTTTCTCCACGTTTTGGGTGGGTTTGTACAGAGGTCCCACCACCGGTGAATCTCGTTCGTAGATTACATGTCACTCAATCTATGTGTCTATTATTATATTATTGTTGAAACAGCCCTCTTTTGAGTCCAGAATTTTCCTAATGCCTATTGTAAGTATCCACCATCGCATGTACCCTGTGGCACCATGGCATCCCCAACAAAACATCACAGCCATCCAAAGGCATGATGAAGAACTCTTCGTTGTCCACATAACCCTGCAAATGAAGTCGAAGCTTCCCAGTGATAGGAGTAACGGGTTCTGCATACCCTGGACAAGCCATATTTGCCTCATGTAACGACCCCATCTCCTCTGCGCGAATCCCCAATCGGCCAGCCAAATCTGGTGAAATGAAGTTTTCTCTAGCACCTGTGTCAAAGAAGATCAAAGCATTCTGATCTCTCACTTTGCCCCATGCCCTGCACAACTCTGTAGCTTCACCACCTAGCTGCTCCCCCACAAGATCAGGAACTAAGCCTACAGAAGGCTTTGGCTTCTTTGGCTTGGGCTCTCCTTTATTGTCAGGGTCCTTTTTGGACGTTCTTTTGGGACAATTGAATGACATATGCCCCTCTTCAGTACAGTAAAAACACTTTTGAGCATCTCTCAAAGCCTGTCTTTTCTCAGAAGTCCTCTTGGGCATTCGCAACTTCTTATACTTTGTCTCTGAAGACCCTTTAGTATCACGAGAAGCATGCCCAAATTTTTCAGCTTTCCTGCTCAATTTCTTACTGCCTTTAAACCCAGATGAACCACCTGTGAGTAACGCATTAGCTGTCATAGCATTTTCAATCATCTGTGACATGTTCGTTACTCTTGTCTTTATACAATAATCTCGTACCTCCTTGGGCAGCCCACAACAATACTTCTCTACCTGCTCAGATAATGGCACGGCACGATAAGAAGTCACTGGGAGTAAAGCTTCCCAAAACTTCTTGTTATAATCCTCCAAACTATCACACTTTGAAACATCCAGCTTGTGCCAGGCGGTCATAACATCCACCTCAAATGTAGATGTGAGCCATACGGAAGAGAAAACCTGTTTGAATTGGACCCATGTGGTGGGTGCTATGCCCTGCAAAAGAAGAGTAGACCACCACTGCAAAGCATTGCCCTTGAGAAAAGTGGCAGCTTTCCTCACCTTAGAGGACTCTGTGTAATTCCCACCAGAAAAAGCAGCATCAAACTGCTGTAAAAAGGTAAGTGCCTTCAATTTATCCTTGGCCCCACTGAAAGTGTCAAACTTCATTGCAGCTCCCCCTTCCTTGTAATCCTTCGCCTTTCCCATAGGCATATGGAAGTGGTTTTGTAAGATTGCTGCCCCCAACATTCATACCCATCATTGGGTCAACATTTCCCATTCCCATGCCAGGCATACCATACATTCCAGCCATGTTTCCATACATTCCATTATGCATACCTGGCTGCATACCACCAAACATATTGCCTTGCATCCCAGGTTGCATGCCTGCAAACATATTTCCAGCCATACCGGACTGCATACCACCATACATATTCCCTTGCATGCTAGGCTGAAAATTGGCTCCAAAAGGCCCATACATACCCATGCCTCCCTGAGGATAACCCCCAATCATGGATTGGAACACCGAACCACCACCAAAATAACCTGGATGCATGTTCTGCTGAGGAATAGGTGGCTGTCCATAGAAGGAACTCTGAGAGTTTGCTCCATAAGCATGCTGCATATTCGGAAACTGGCCAAAAGATGGTTCCTGTGGGATGGCACCACTATGACCCTGAGGAAGATTCTTCGAACGAACCTTCTTCTTCTTTTTCTGGGGCTCTGTGCGGGGCTCTGTGCGAGATCTCATAAATTCAGCAAATCTCTCGCTCTGTGTGAGCTGCATAAAAGTATCCATAACACTAGCCAAGTGATCTTTGAACCGAGCATCATCATCCTCTTTACCATGCACATCTTCTGGCTGTGTTACATCCTCATAAGGCTCAACATCTTCAGCTTGTTCTCCTGCAAAAATATCCTCAGATACATCTCTTTCAGGAGAAGTCTCTTGCTGTTCTTCTTTATGATAGAAGTACTCATCCTCTGTATCAGACATGATTGCTGAATTTTCAGCGATGGCTTTCTTCAAAGCAACCACGAGCTCATCCCCTTCAGAAAGTTGATGATTGGTCCAGGCAACGGAACCTTGAAACCGGCCTCTGATAGAAACCAGAGTGCGGTAGATTAGCAATCACCCGTCCACTTGTAGTCTAGATGTGAAAACAAAGCAGATTGGAGCTAGAGTGCCCAAATCTGAAAACACAGCGACACCTGTTGGCCCCAAAGCTTGGCGCCCCTTGCGGTATTTCTTTATTCAATTATAATAAAATGAATGGCTGAGTACAACACAAAGATCAGCCAAGAGTTTACACCTGTATATCCAATCTGACGGCCCACAAATCCTTCTTAGCACAGAGGATCTATGCACACAGATTTGTGTCTCTAAATAACACACTGTGCTCCCTCTGATCAGCCAAGATCACTAAGCAGGCCAGCCATGGGCATACATCTGGCATAACTCAAGTGCATGATACATCATCTCAGCTCAAACATACATGTGCTGTCCAAACTCTGTCTCAACCCTTGTCAATCTGCCATACCCCTCCTCTCACAAGGGGCCAGATAACTCATATCTGCAACAGACATCAAGCAGTAGAAAGAGAGATAGATGAACAGAAACAAGGCTTACCAAGTTCAGCTCGTGAAACAGCACTGGAGGAAGCAACAGTACCAATCTGTACTTGCAGGCACTTGTATCCACAACCCTGCTTCACACGCGCTTGTACTTGCCTGTACCCTCCTCCTGATGTTCACTCTTATGCTGTCCTTGAAAATACAGATCTGAAAATCAGCACTGTACTCGTCTGTACCACCTCGGGATACGTGCCAGGAGTTGTACTTGCACAATCAGCCTGCTGTCCACTCCTGTACCAACCTGAATCAGTGTAATCAGGTCTGTCCAGCAACTTGACAAGTGCCACCTGCAGCAACTCCACTCAGAAAAGCTTGCGTCAGCCCTGTCTGTACACTGTATGGCTGTCGTACAGGGCTGTACGGCCTGTACCTGAACCTGCTGTCCTCTGTTGACAGTCGCCTGCTGTGGCAGCCTCTGTTCCTCAGTTCGACGCCGCCTGCAGCAACAGTACAGCAGTCGTACAGAGGTGTACGACTGTTGTACAGCCTTCTTCAACACAAAGTTCACAGAAAAGCAGCAGCAGAAACACACGTACAGCAGCAGCCTCCTTCCTTGTGCTTTTCCACGCTTGTGTGTCCCTTTTGCTCCACGACTCCCCAAAAGGGAAGAGAGAGAGAGAAGAGAGAGAAACTCTCCAAAAGTGGCCCTCTTCCCAAAAATAATCCCTAGGGCCCCAAACTTTAATAAGTCCCTAGGGCCACTAAGGCCTAGGGGCAAACTTTAATAAACATTAAAGTTTAATGTTTCTAGTTCCCCCCTTCACACCTAGGGA
Organism: Cibotium barometz; assembly: GCF_041138505.1. Lineage (NCBI taxonomy): Eukaryota > Viridiplantae > Streptophyta > Polypodiopsida > Cyatheales > Cibotiaceae > Cibotium > Cibotium barometz. The sequence continues at coordinate 12,494,986 of NC_141086.1, read as the reverse complement.
TGTCCACACATCTTAAACTCTGTCCGGGCACCCCCCCATGTGAATCATAAAATATTCTGACTCTGCAACCATCATGCCCACACTTGTACTGTTCCATTTTCACAGGGCCATGACAACGTGACTTGTTTGTATTCAATTGATGAATCCATGCAAATAGTCACCTTCAACACTCCTGCTGGCATTATACAATTGTCATTACAGGAGAAAGAGACCTTGGAGGAGATGGAAATTCCAACATATCTTACTAAAAAGATCCTTAGGATTTTGGTTGGATTGGAACTTTCCAATAAAATCACCACCGTTCAAGCATAGCTTTATCCAATACGAGAACACAATCTCATGACCCTTGAGTTATGGATTTTGTTAGGTGAACCAACACTCATGGCTCATTTTGAAAGAATTTCCTTTACACGACTTCAACATGCCATGTTTAGGGTACTTTTAACATACAATGTATATTGAAACTAACCCCCTTACTTGCAAGTTTTTTGTGGTTGAGTATGTGTTGGAAGCAGATTTGATCTTGGGGCGTAAATGGACTATTGCTACCCATGCACCATTGTGTCCTTATTAGTGAAGATATCTATATTAGCCTTGCAAGTCGACATAATTTTTTCAATCCTCGTCAACCAGTGGCTACTTCAACACAGAGCAGTTTAAGAAGGGTCTATATGACTTACTTCTTGTACTTCATGTATATCTGCTTCATAAGAGCACTTAATATACATAAAAACATAAAAAGCACATGGAAAGAAGCATGCAGGAATAGGTCCTACACAAACACATTTGACAAGAATCCTGCCACACAAAGAGACATCATCGAAGGCCAATATCTTCAAATGATGAATGTCGCTTCAATGAATTAGATGAGGAACTGAGAATCACCATCTCATTCTGATAATTATGTCTACATTCCTTCGGATCCTTCGCTCTCTTCTTTCCCATTATTAACATCTTCTAGTTTCCCAACTAACATAAATTACATATAACCTTGCTTATGATTGCCAAAAACAAAGTGAGCAAAAAACATCCAAAAAAACATGATCACACAAATATAAAGTTGCAATCATTTGCAAAAAACCCCACCTCCCACACCATTAGGAATTCCCAATAAACCACTAACCTTTTCATTCACTGACTACCTTTTCTTATTTCTTCTAGAGCAACCAAGACCATCGAATGTCACTCAACATCAAAGCCATCTGTAAAGCTTATCCATTCTTCCCACACAAAGGTCTTCAATGCGATCACGAGAATGCGATCAGCATCAGGAAGGGGAGAATGTTAACGCATTCCTAGGGTTAACAAGAGCTACTACCATTATCTTACATCAAAACGTCAAGGTAGATACACCAAAAGGTCGTACATTCAAGATATGAAGTTTCTAAAGCTACAACTTGGACGAGCGCCCCTAATTGTCCGATGGAATACTTAAGGCCACTTCAAGAGCATGTGGTAGCAAGTTAGGATGAGGTCCCAAGTGATGTACTTCATGGATATATTATGAGAGTAGTCATTGTAATAGCATCAGGCCTCTTATGAGCCTAAAGTTCCCAACCGGCCACAGTTTAAGTAAGTGTAAACACGTATGGCCATGTATATAAGTGAATTTCTCTCACTACAAGGGATTGGGCTCATACCCGCGCTCTTAGCCGCTAAAAATGACTTGTGAAAAAAAGTAGCGGGCCCGTGTATCAGCGCGTGTATAATCGCGGCCAGAGACATGCGTGTAAAAACGCGTGTACAGTACCTCTCAGACGCGCGTATACACGGGTGTTTAGCCGCGTTTTTTTTCGCAGACGCGTTAATACACGCCAGTATACACGCTTCTTATTCTATTAGACGCGGTTATACACGGGTGTATAGCCGCATCCTATTCAGTTCCAATGTCCCAGACGCGTTTTTACTTGCGTGTATACACGCGTTTCTTTTATTTAGATGCGCTTATACACGCGTTACTGCCAGTTTATACGCGTTTATACACGCGTAATTTCCAGTGTATCCGCGCAGATACACGCAATTTTTAGCAGTTTTGACGCGTTTATACACGCGAACAGAGAGCAAAAAAAAAATCCAGAGAGTGCTATTTGGTGCCTGAATACTGTTCCAGCATTCCAGCACCCAATAGCACTCTCTGGTTTAGGGTTTTTGGTGCATTAGACCATCCCATTAGACCATCCACGAAGAACATATGCACGAGGGAGATTAAGACAAGAACGACATGAATGCATACATTGTCATTACACGATTCAAGACAGCCATGAATGTAATACTATCGATCAATCAATTCAATATTACTATCAAAATTTCATACATGTATACAAGGGAGTCCATATCTCGAAGTAGCCCATGGCTTGAGTTTACAAAAAAATATATACAATCACATCCTAAATATGGAATGTGATACTACAAATCTGAGTACTACTCAGACCCAGATGATGACTCGGTGCTCCCCTCATGCTCAGATGAGCTCGCATCGGTCGGAATGTCCGAGGAGTAGTGCTCACGTCCACCCTCTGCAGCGGCGGCCGGTGGATCATCAGCAGCTTGTGCCTGTTCAAGTAATATATAGTATATAAGTATATATATATATATATATGCAATTCAATAAACCAAAACCATTCGTTACGAATTTTGAAGTACCTGTCGACCGTATGGTCTCATGGCCAACTCAAACTGCGCGTCCGTAATACGTCCCTCGGCTCTGAAGATGGCCCACGTGTCACGTCTGCTATGCCGGCGAGCATACGCAGTATCGTGGGTTGTGGGCTTCCTCCCCGTAACCCGTCGCTGTATCATAATCAACACAATTTGTGAGATTAAAACAATTCATAGAATCAATGAATTAAGTAAACAATCAAATAAAGTGACAGGATACTTACGAACTCTGCCTCCCATGACTCGACGCCGCCAGATCCGAAATGCGAAGATCCAACGGTCTCCATCTGGATCCGTCGTGCCTCCACATGCTGCCTGCTCTTCACGCCACCCTCTGCTCGTTTCTTTGCCTCCTTCCACTCGCGTTTGTGCGCAGTGGCAGGTTTCTCGGCAGGATAGCCACCCGCAGCTACATTTAGCCGGTCATCGTACGCGAGTTTTTTAAGGTGAGATCTTTTATTACTTAAGATCTCCCTTATTCGCGTCCTTCCCCATACATCCGAGAATGTAGCATGTGGGGGATTGGGGTACCGACTGTGTACAGCCTCTATCACCTCCCCAACTAATCGGCTATTTTGATCTTTAAATTTAATAAAACAATTTCTATATGAGTTTGATACTACCCCACGCATGTACTCCATTACCTCCCTCCCCCTCGCATCCATCACTATCCCGCCCCTATCCGTCACATCATAGCAAACCACTCTCTCCATCTCTCTCATCTCCTCCTCTTCCGAACTGTCTCCTCTAACTCTTCTCCCTCTATCTCCTCTCTCATCCCGTGCCCTACTACCTCCCCCACCTCCCCCACCAAAGCACCCGCCGCATCCTCCACTCCCACTCTTCCTACTGCTGCGGGTGGAGTCACGACTGGGGGATTGTCTACGTGACGGTGGCTGTGAGCCCTGACGTGACGGTGGCTCTGAGGGAGCACGTGATGGTGGCTGTGAGGGTGTACGTGAGTGTGTCTGGGACGAGGTATGTCTCCTCGGTGGACGTGGAAGAGGAGAAGCTGCATGCGGTCTCGTCGGACTCGGAGGAATAGATGGCACTGGAGTGCCCTGGATACTCGCGGTAGGGGTATAGACACCAGGCAGGGAAGGAGGGGGATGGGCATACATATACTCTGTAAGCTCAACCGGACCAGGTTGGCGCCCAAAGTGATTCATCATCTCCATCAACCAATTGCTATACGCAAATGGATCGGATGAAGAACCTGGAATATCCATAAAGAACCTGCAACAAACATCATCATGTACATCATGGGCTGTCTCTTGACTCACACATTGTCATTACACAAGTCTAATGCCTGCAAACCATGAAATCTGAAACGCCGCAGTTTTTTGTCTGCAGAAACGCGTGTATACACCCGTCAAAAAACGCGTGTATATACCCAGCAAAAAACGCGTGTATATGTGCGTGGAAAAACTCTGCAGACAGGTTACACGCGCTCCTACACGCGTTCGTACACGCGACCTGCGAAAAAAATTTCTCGAAAAGACCGACCCCCCGACAAAAACAGAATGTCCTTATAAAAGGACCAGCCATTGTCGCCCCTGTCAGGATGCAGCAACCCAATCGTGTGCAAAAAGACAAACCCAAAGAGCAAAGAGCAAAGTAAACAAATCTGACAAAAGAGACAAGGCACAGGACAAAGTGACTCACCTCTGAAAAAGTGAGTCCTCTCTGCTCCTTCTCTGCTCCCTCCTTCTCCCGTGTGTGTGCTTCTTTCTCTGCTCCCTCCTTGCTGTTGGAAGAGGCGAAAACAGGCGAAAACGCATGCACTGTTGATTTCTAAGTTCAAAATCTATATTTGGGGAAGGCGGGCTATTTTTAGTTTAAATATGCCGCCGCGTTTATGTTCGCGTTTATTAACGCAGGTATATTCGCGTGTAAATGATTTTAGCTGCGTTTATACACGCGTTTTGCAGAAATTAGCCGCGTGAATACACGCGTTTTTTAGGAAGTAGCCGCGTTTATACACGCAAGTTTTAGGAGATAGCCGCGTGAATACACGCGTTTTTGTGCTTTCATTAAAAATATATAATGAGTTTGTGTTTTCTGGTTTGTACACAGGATGTCATCAACCTCTTCAAGCAGTTCTAGGGAAGATGAGACAATGCGTCATCGTAATCGCGATGTGTGGTTGGGACAACGGATCAAATGTATGTGTAATCGATGTCAAGGATGCATTGTACGAGCACGTTGTCGTGAAGTGTGCGGTACAGCCAGGAAAGTACGAAACTTCTAGCTGTGAGAGTTGGTATCGAACCTAACAATGAAACTCACATACAAAATTTCCCAAGGAGTATTGAACATCACTATTTCCAATGACAAATACATGTGTCAACTTGTCTCAATACATCCTTGAGTTCCTCCAGGTGAATGCACAGAATTGCATGAAATCCTTTGAACCATTCACATGTGGGCATAACAAAGATTTCCAATTATTCCAACATACATGTGGCCAGCTACATCCATTACATCCAGTGCCCTCAAAACCATTAAATCATGATGCTCTTTTTCACCTGAAAACCTGCCTTAATATTCTAACATTTCACAAGCAAAAGATAGAATACGGCATAGCTATTTCATGTACATAATTTCCAAAATTCAGTCAAGCAGTCACAAGGCCATCTTCCATGATTTTACAAACTTCAGTTCTTCCAAAATTTATATCTTGTTCATCAACCTTTGCCCATATATTCCAAAACCTTTAAAGGGCTTATTTACCATGCCCTTTTTCTAAGTAACAAGGTAAATTTTAAACTATGCTTATCTGAAATAAGCGAAGAGTGAACACGTCGACTTTCTGATTAATTTTATTAATCCATATTAGCCGCTTCAGCGCCGGTACACGGAGGAGGAAGAAACGCGGAACAGAACCCTCTGCTGCTGACTGTAAGCTTGAATTTTCCAGAAGCATATCATTGAATAGCACTCCATTTTCCCATCATTTCTAGCACCTGAAAGCAGTACACAGAAAATAAATTCTTCCCATGAAATTTACTGGTCGCCACGACGCTGTTCCTCAACGCTGCATAAAAATTTTTCCACTCTGGTTTGCCGCCGTGAAGCTCCGTCCTTTTTCTCATTTCCCCCGCGGAGAACTCGGCGCCTTCACACCTTTTTCTCACTACTGATGCGGGAATTTCCTTTTCCAAAAGCTGCGCTCCAGAATTTTCCAAATAAAAGAATCTTCTCTCTTCCACGTGCGCTGCCATTCATTATTTGTTTCTTGTAACCTTAGCATTAAGGTTATGCCACCCATTATATGTTTCTTCTAACCTTAGCATTAAGGTTAGAAGTCTAATAGTAAGACATAACCTTATATTCGCTTCCATCATCCATAAAGGAAAACCACAATGCATGTGACTCTTGATATACACACAACATCATCCCTAAACAAAACCATTGCACCACTGTAGGCACACTTACTTTGGAGAGCATGACACAAGCCCATAAGGCATTTTAGCCAATAATACTTTGAATTTCCTGCTTTGGCACAACTCAAGATTCCCAAAGCATTCTCACACCTATGAAGACACAAGCCCCATGTTTTTTTTATCTCCATATTTTTCCCACATTCAATGAACTCCTCGGCACTGTGATACTCATTAAGTCTCCATTTCTCTTGATACCTTCATAGTTTATAAATTATCATGTCGGCCTATATGATTTATAGAATCCCCATTTGCTCATTCAAGTATTTCTCCATGCCTTCATAAATGCATTCCTTTGTGCATTGGTATGCCCTCATGCCATCATATATATTTGGATGCTTCTAACTTGCCCATGAACTCTGAGTAACAGCAAAAACATCATCCTCCATACTCATATACAAAAAAAAACTCCTAAATCTGACTCAGCCTCAGCTTGTCTTATTGAACCTCATATACAATATGAACATATGTACATGGCATCATATAATGACTCGTCATGGCACTTAACCCATGCATCTGGATGTGTATTTGACGGCCTCACATGCACGGTTTCATATCATAGACGTGCCATGGCACGACATCCACCCCCTCTAAACCTGCACATCCTCTGGTATGTGCCAAATCATCATCAAGGTCCACATATAACTGGATGTCGTCTTCATCTTCTGCAGTTCCAGGAAGATCATCCTCTTCCTCTTCAATCATATCCATACTTCCACTGTCAAGCCTCTCATCCTGAATCTCTTGTGAATCAAAAGGATCACCATCATGCCTTCTTTTAAATATCTTGACTCTTTTACCAGCCACAAGATTCTTTACTTCTGTTCCATCAAGTTCACACAGAGTATACGTAGCATTCCCATGCACATGCTTAACAATGTAAGGGCCAAACCATCTTTTTGCAAATTTTCTTTGAACAGTGAATTGGTTGTCAAGGCTACTATCATACATTAGAACCCAATCACCTTCTTCAATAGGTTTTGGCCGGAGTCTGTGTCTACTATCAAATCTTTCTTTATTTTTCAACCTTGCATCTTTCAGGCGAGCTTTAGCAAGCTCTACATCTTCAGGCCTCCTCTCCAACTGTCTTATTCGCAATGCAAGGAGGTCATCTCTGCTCAATCCTTCCACCCAGGGCAATACATTCCAAGTTGGAATTACTTCTTCAACTGGCATCACTGGCTTCTGACCATACATTAATTCTGCAGGCATGTATCCTGTCACTGAGCTATGAGTTGTACGGTCAGCCCACAAGGCATATGGTAACAACTTTGGCCACTCTCTCATCTTTTCTCTGCATGCCTTAGCCAAAGCTTTAATGATTGGAGGATGTCCTCGCTCACTTTTCCCATTGCCTTCAGGATTGTAAGCACATGTTAGAGACAGTTTGATACCAATTCTAGAGAAGAATTCCCTTGCTTCTTCAACATCTAGCTCACCCCTATCAGCTGTTATTTTCCCAACACAACCATATCGGCAGATCACATCTTCCAAGAGAAATTTGCATACTGTTTCCGTACTCTTTGTTCTAAGAGCACGCCCTTCTACCTGATTTGTCAAATCTTCTCTTGCAAGTGCTATATACCGCATCTGCCAAATTCCCAAAGGCATTGTAACTAGATCCACTACCCATTTGAAGTGCATGGCAGGTGGGTAGGTTGGTTGCAAGCCATCACGATGCCTCACATTTGAGTACATTTGGCATACCATGCATGTTTCCACATATTGGGAAATATCCTTGTACATTCCTCTCCACCAATATTTTTCCTTTATTTTGGTAAAAGTGGCCCACACACTTCTATGCCCAGCCCAGAGACTCTCATGGAATTCTTTCACAAGCTTCCCTTGAGTCTCTTTATCACATATGACTCTCTGTGGCATAGCATTCCTCTGTTTAGGATGTTTCCAGAGATACCCATCCTTTAGAAAGTAACCATATGCTTTTCTGCGGATCCTCTTAAATTCTGAGTCAGACCAATTTTCTTTCCTTGTTAGAGTGCTCAAATATTGACCAATGAGCAACCAATCTCCTTCATATATTTCCTCAATAAAAGACTCAAGTGCATTTGATAAGCAAATATGATCCCCCTTTGCATATGCTGTGGTATAGAACTTTGTACCCACATCATCAATGTCACTAATCATCTCTTTCTCATCTTCATACCTGGCTCTTGATAGCATATCTGCAACTGGATTATCTTTTCCCGCAATATGCTCAAACTCAGGATTTAGTGACTTGATATAAGCAATCCACCTAAGCATAGCAATATCTGGAGTGGTACAACTTGCTATCATCCCAAGAAGTGGCAAGCAATCAGTCTCCACAAGTACAGATGCCCCAATAAGATATTCTTTTTCACATTTTAGAGCAGTGACTATCCCCCATAATTCTCTCTTGATCTGTGGATACTTTCGCTGCCGAAAGCTTAATACCTTTGCTCCAAATCTAATTACATACCTATGATCATCCTCATCATCTTGCCCTACTGCCCATCCTATCCCAGTAGGACTAGTATCAACTGTAACAATCACAGGCCTGCCACACTCATAATCTGCCTTTCTCAAAATGGGTGATGATTGGAGCAAATATTTCAGCTTCCGCATAGCTTTAATATGTACTGTACTCCACAAAAATTTTTGATTTTTCCTCAAAAGCTGATAAAGAGGATCTGCTACATGTGCATAGTGTGGGATCCAAATAACATAAAAGACGCATGCTCCAAGAAATCTCCTCAGCTCTGTAACATTAATGCATATTTCCTTCATTCTTTGTATTGCGTCTATCTTGGCTGGACAAGGACGGCGTCCACTAGTACTACAAAGATGTCCCACTATTAGCACTTCACCAACCCCAAACACTGATTTCTGCCCAGATAAAGTAAGATTCACTTCTTCAAGCCTGGATAGAATCATGTCACAATCCTTTATATGATCTGCCACAAACTTGCGGCACCCTTTTGAATCCAAATTCTCATCTTTGTCTTTCTCCTCACAGCCCTTTATTGGCACATCATCCAAAAATGGCATAGTTTTTTGTGGTATGAAGTCCCGTAAGACTTTATTCATTCCATTCATCATATGTGCCACTGAGTTAGTGGCTCCCTGTGGTAAGGTACACATCCTTACTAATCCCAAAGGAGTTCTCATTGTGGTCAAGTCCCTGCTTTGTATATCCAGCTGGAACTGATCATATCCCGAATACAAATCACCCATAGAGTATATAGCTTTCCCTGCAAATGCTTCTGCAAACTCATCCACAATTGGACCTGCTCCCACATTCCTGATTGTGACTTTGTTTACAGGTTGCATGTCTTGAATAAAGCGCAATGTCCCATTTTTCTTTGGTACAGTAAACCATCTGTTGGAATATGGGGCACATGAAGGCTCCAAGATTCCCATCCTGATCTTTTCCTTTAGTAATTCCATCAACTTTGGCAAGAGAGCCTTTGGTACTGGAATTGGCCGCAGGTTCCAGGGCACATGTGGAACAGTAAAGATCACCATTGGTGCTGTTACACTTGGATCAACACAACCAATCTCATGCGGCTGAAAGGCAAAAGCTTTCCCATGTTTTACAAGCATCTCCTCAAAGCATTCCCTTTCAACTGGCAACAGAAAATCCCTCTCACCAATCTTCAGCTCTTTCAGAGTTTCTTGAGTAAATTTATGCCCAATTTTCTTCGGATCTCTAAGATTTGGCTGCATAGAAGCTTCATCTATCTTCTCCTTGCTTCCTGGTGGCAAGGGCAAGGCAACTGGCTTCACCTTTTTTGCAACCGTTTTGTACTTTGTATCAACATGAGCATCCATCTCACAATTCATGTTTTTACATTCCACCCCCTCAAATTCCTGGATTATATCATACATCTCCACAGATGACACCTTTATCATTTCATTTCCACCCTGTAAGCATGCTCTTCTCATATCAAAAAGTACATCCATAGTATCTATAAATGACACCTCATCAAGCACCCCTGAAATAAACTCATTCTTCTCCAAAAGACCACACTGCTCAAAACTTTTTTGTTCATTTTGTATATGTTTTTGCATGCCACGCTTTAAATCCTTGCTTTTTACAAAAACCAGTGACCCATAGCTGGAGAATCCCTGAAAATTTGCTGAAAAACTATTTACATTGATTGAGTCCTGCGAGAACTCATTTCCCCTTGTACCATTGGAATCCCGCTTTACAATGGCACCTGGCCAAAATCCCTCATCTCCCTGTAATTCATAAACTCTCTGTTTATCTTTGGGAGTGACTGTGCCCGAAGAGATTCACGATTCCTTTCATGATTAATGCAAACTGTCAAAAACTGAACAGCTTTTTTGCCATCTTTACTCCTTATTCTTGCATAAGCTGAACCATCATCCAAAACCTTTGTTTCCATCCTTACAGCTGTAATGTAGGGTTGCCCAAGAATGAGGGGATACGATGACATCTCCTGAACAAAGAAATTCTGATCATCCTTCACATCCCCTATAGTTACCCTTACATTTGGACATGCTGCATAAAGCTCTCCAGATGAATTATTAGCTGCTTTAATCATCCACCCATGATCCACATCCATTGGCCACTTACATTTGTTGTAGAGATTTTTAGCCATAAGATTTATTTCAGACCCATGATCAATTAGAGCGACATATGGCTCTTCCAAATCACCTATCTTGACAAGGGTTTCAGTGGTGGCTCTTGCCCAATGGCTCCTGGAGTAATGACTCTTTGTAAGAACTTCTTTTTCATCATCTTCTTCCACAAAACGCACTTGTCGTGCCCCATCAGCAGAGTGATTACATTCCACCACATTTTCTCTCTCTTCCTTTTTCTGTACCTGTACACCATGAGTCTTGGAAGTGCTTGCCTCCCCTTGTGATGGAATAGATTCAATTATGGACTGCCTTTTTCTTCGTATAATATCTATTATTTCATCATGAAATTCTTTCTTTGCAATTCCCAAGACTTCCCCTAGTGTGAATTCCACCCTGCTGTTTAGAATTCTCTCTTCAAGCACCTTTTTGAGATCTGTTGCAACTTCAATATCAGATTGAAGCTTGTAGAGTGGACTTTTCCCTTTACCCTTCTCCTTCATTTTTGCTGGCACTTCTTCCATTGAAACATCATGTGGAGGTCTGCTATGCTGTGGAGGCATATGTGATGGCCCAGGATCCTTCTTTTCACTTCCACGTGTAACTCTTTTTGATGGCCCTCCTTCTTCATTTTCCCTTTTACGTTTCTCCTCTACCTGTGCCTCATTATTTTGGCATTTGGCAATATAGGCATGAATGGATAAAGAATCCACAGGCTCCTCCTAGCCAGTCTCAAGGCGTATACAATCACCTGCCTCATGCAAAGCTTGCTTTGACACTTTCTTTGATGCAATTAATTCCATTGTTGACGGCCAAAAATTCTCATTCTCATAATCCTCATCATTCTCAAATCCCTGCTTTTGTTGACCAACCTTTAATCCATAGGTTGCTGCCTCAACCATAGAAATGGCATGACTAGCAGCCATATCCTCTACCAGCTTTTTCATCCCTCCTTTCCCAAAGTTTGTACTCAGCGGAAGACCAGTCTCTGTAAGATGGATTTTCCCATCTTTGAAGAACACAAGTTGATTCTTAAGAGCTTCTTTATAGCTGGTACAATCCTTCTTTGCATGCTCTGGGTCATCACACCATATGCATCTATATGTAAACCCTTCTTTGATTTGAGGCCTTTGCATAGAAGCCTGCCCCAATGGTAGACCTTTTTCTTCGATCCTGGACATCTTCAATTTTAAATCACGCATACCCTTGATAAGCTCATCCATCGACCCCTCTATCTTAGGAATTGTGGCAGCTGGCTTGGATAAATTTTCAGGGGTAACAGCAGCTATGGGGGTTGCAGAGCCCATCACCATTTTATCCCTCCTCCGCTGCCGCTTTGCTAACATAGTGACTGCATCCTCAACATCATTCCAATCACTCTTTAATCCTTGCTCTGTATTTTTATCCTCAAGGAGGATTTCCAATGTCTCCTGGAGATCTTTCCCAGCTGCCTGCAAGAAGAGCTCTGTCTTTTCTCTGTCCAAAGTTGCACGCTCTATTCTTGACAACTGGGCATAACGCTTCTCAAACTCCCTTAGCAATTCTGTGGCAGAAATTCCCATTTTAGGTTTTGTGACCCATTCCAAAAAAGTTCGTTTGGTCACTCGCTCAGAATCCTCCATGAAGTATTCATCCTTTAAAGCAAGTTTGAATTCTTCCCAATTTCTGCCACCCTGTGCTGTCTGCAATCCTTTTATGCGCTCTCTTATTTCAGGAACGCATACCAACTCGAAACTTCGAACCATATCCTCCTCAGTCACCCTGTTTAGCTCCATCTCCTTTATATAATTGCGCAGATACTTTGTAATGTCCTTCCCATCAAATTGATCTACCTTTTTCACAATTGATTGTAAGGCTTTGGTCATGGAAATCTGTCCCCTCTCAGCAGCTTGTTGCTGTTGCATGTACATGGAAAACATTTGGAACATCTGCATAACTCCGGGGTCAAAATGAACCCCCTGGCCCTCAGAATTCTCAGCCATAGCTTCCCTGTATATTTCACCACACTCTCACCCCAGCAGTTTCACGTCGGGTTCACCAAAAGATGTCGTGAAGTGTGCGGTACAGCCAGGAAAGTACGAAACTTCTAGCTGTGAGAGTTGGTATCGAACCTAACAATGAAACTCACATACAAAATTTCCCAAGGAGTATTGAACATCACTATTTCCAATGACAAATACATGTGTCAACTTGTCTCAATACATCCTTGAGTTCCTCCAGGTGAATGCACAGAATTGCATGAAATCCTTTGAACCATTCACATGTGGGCATAACAAAGATTTCCAATTATTCCAACATACATGTGGCCAGCTACATCCATTACATCCAGTGCCCTCAAAACCATTAAATCATGATGCTCTTTTTCACCTGAAAACCTGCCTTAATATTCTAACATTTCACAAGCAAAAGATAGAATACGGCATAGCTATTTCATGTACATAATTTCCAAAATTCAGTCAAGCAGTCACAAGGCCATCTTCCATGATTTTACAAACTTCAGTTCTTCCAAAATTTATATCTTGTTCATCAACCTTTGCCCATATATTCCAAAACCTTTAAAGGGCTTATTTACCATGCCCTTTTTCTAAGTAACAAGGTAAATTTTAAACTATGCTTATCTGAAATAAGCGAAGAGTGAACACGTCGACTTTCTGATTAATTTTATTAATCCATATTAGCCGCTTCAGCGCCGGTACACGAAGGAGGAAGAAACGCGGAACAGAACCCTCTGCTGCTGACTGTAAGCTTGAATTTTCCAGAAGCATATCATTGAATAGCACTCCATTTTCCCATCATTTCTAGCACCTGAAAGCAGTACACAGAAAATAAATTCTTCCCATGAAATTTACTGGTCGCCACGACGCTGTTCCTCAACGCTGCATAAAAATTTTTCCACTCTGGTTTGCCGCCGTGAAGCTCCGTCCTTTTTCTCATTTCCCCCGCGGAGAACTCGGCGCCTTCACACCTTTTTCTCACTACTGATGCGGGAATTTCCTTTTCCAAAAGCTGCGCTCCAGAATTTTCCAAATAAAAGAATCTTCTCTCTTCCACGTGCGCTGCCATTCATTATTTGTTTCTTGTAACCTTAGCATTAAGGTTATGCCACCCATTATATGTTTCTTCTAGCCTTAGCATTAAGGTTAGAAGTCTAATAGTAAGACATAACCTTATATTCGCTTCCATCATCCATAAAGGAAAACCACAATGCATGTGACTCTTGATATACACACAACATCATCCCTAAACAAAACCATTGCACCACTGTAGGCACACTTACTTTGGAGAGCATGACACAAGCCCATAAGGCATTTTAGCCAATAATACTTTGAATTTCCTGCTTTGGCACAACTCAAGATTCCCAAAGCATTCTCACACCTATGAAGACACAAGCCCCATGTTTTTTTTATCTCCATATTTTTCCCACATTCAATGAACTCCTCGGCACTGTGATACTCATTAAGTCTCCATTTCTCTTGATACCTTCATAGTTTATAAATTATCATGTCGGCCTATATGATTTATAGAATCCCCATTTGCTCATTCAAGTATTTCTCCATGCCTTCATAAATGCATTCCTTTGTGCATTGGTATGCCCTCATGCCATCATATATATCTGGATGCTTCTAACTTGCCCATGAACTCTGAGTAACAGCAAAAACATCATCCTCCATACTCATATACAAAAAAAAACTCCTAAATCTGACTCAGCCTCAGCTTGTCTTATTGAACCTCATATACAATATGAACATATGTACATGGCATCATATAATGACTCGTCATGGCACTTAACCCATGCATCTGGATGTGTATTTGACGGCCTCACATGCACGGTTTCATATCATAGACGTGCCATGGCACGACAACGTCGAATTACCTTGAATCACATCTCCATGTATGGAGAATGGAATCAAACAGGTTTAGAGGTGAGTAGATGTAAATTGATGGTATTCAAATGACTCATGGTATCCAAATTAAATTAATAGAGTTGTAACATATAATTTGATAAATTGAAGCAGGATGCAGTACCACACCCTAACATGGTACCCTACGCGCGACGAGAGCACGTAAAGCGTCGACGAGATGATGCTGGAGCTTCGGGATCTAATGTCAGAGATGAGTGGGAAAGGGACGACAATAGCCCTGCACCCCACGAAGTTGTGGAAGAGGAGGTGCTTGATGATATGGTGCGGAATCTTTTTCAGGATGATCCCAAAGGTATGGACGACGATGATATGGAACAAGAGCATCTTTATAAAGCTTCATCGACACCGGTGTTTGAAGGGTGCACATTCTCAGTTTTACGTGCTTCCCTTGAACTACTTAATATACAAACAGTTTATGGATGGAGCAATGCAAGTCTTGACGCATTGTTGAAGTAAGCATTCTAACTTATAAATTTGAATTAGTGGTTTAAGGTTTAGGATTTAAGACTAATTATAATTGATGATATTGGATGCAGGCTATTGTCAAACATGCTTCCAAAGGAAAATAGACTGCCCACCTCAAGAGACATAGCGAGGCGCTATGTGACATCTCTTGGAGGACTGGATTATGATAAAATACATGCATGCGTCAATGATTGCATTCTCTTTCGTGGGACGCATAAGGAGGCTCTGACATGTCCCACTTGTGGTGAAGCAAGGTACAGAACAGATATGAAGAGTTTTGATGTACCTCGTAAAGTCTTGCGACACTTTCCTATAATTCCTCGCATCAAACACATGTTCAAGTGCAAATCCATAGCAGAGCTCATGTCATGGCATTCCTCACATCGATCGGATGATGGCATGTGGAGAATTCCCGCAGACACTCCTGCTTGGAAGCATATTGAAGATGAGTGGCCCAGCTTTAAAACAGAGCCCAGAAACTTGAGACTTGGCCTGGGTATGGATGGAGTGAATCCATTTGGTTTCAAAAGCACCGCGTACAGCGTGTGGCCAGTTGTGCTGGTGAATTATAACCTTCCACCATCAATGGCGATCAAGAAGGGACATCTTATGTTATCCCTTCTAATTCCAGGGAAACATAAAGTCAAGCATATGGATGTTTATCTTGAACCACTGATTGATGAGTTGGAGGAACTATGGAGAGGTGTTGCGGTGGTGGACATTAGTAGGCCTCCCTCCTCTCGACACTTCGACTTAAAAGCAGTGTTGATGTGGACAATGCATGACTTTCCAGGATACAGCGATTGTTCTGGTAAGAATTCTAATTACCTCCCTACTCTATTACTATTGGCTATATATATTAATTAGACGGTTTGACTTTATTATTCTAACTTTTATTTATATTTTAACAGGTTTGAAAACATCGGGTAAACATGCATGTCCTGTTTGTGGCCCTTCGTTAGTACATGAGTATGCTGATGGTTTGTGTAAGACTATATTCGATAATCATCATCGATTTCTCCCCTCAGATCATCCTAAATATGTTGCTAGTAAGAGTAACATTCCTCCACAAACACTTCGTGCAAAAGATTGGAAGCGTATTTGGGAGTCTACAACTATTCTTCCTCCAGATGGCATGAACAGGTATAGTGATGTTTTTTCAATCTTGTTTTGTGTAGTCTCTAATTGGATTAAAGGTCACATAGAGCAATCCCTTGTGCAGGTACTCCATTTTTTTCCGGCTGCCATATTGGACCCATCTTAAGATCAACCATCTTCTTGATCCCATGCACATCTTCAAGAATGTGGGATCTGGTATTTGGGAACATATTACTGGTAAACGAGACAATGTTAGCGTACGTGAGGACTTGCGGGTCGCAGGACGTATGCGTCAAGCTTGGCCACGAGAGGTGGGTGGGCACGTTCGTCTTCTGCCTGCACCATGGATTATATCAAAGAAAGAGGAGAAGCAGGTAAAGCAGGCCATCACCACTTTGCGTACTCCCACTGGATGCATGAGATCATTGAAGGGAGCCTTTACAACCACTAAGAAAAGAGGCGTTGAGCAACTATATGGGTTGAAGTCCCACGATTGGCACAAGATGCTTCAAGTAAGTGTTTTCCAAGTCTTGTACGTACGTTGAAATTAAATTTTGTAATGCCATAAACCATAAATGTGCTCTTATGTGCGCAGTTCATACTACCTACTAGCATTGACCATTGTGCGAATAAGAGTTTGAAAAAATGTATTTATAAGATGGGCGAGCTTGTGAGGTATGTAAAACCCATGCTCAGATCACCCTTCATTATACCTTGCAAAATGAACGTGCATGAGGTATAACGTACTATTTATTTATTTTTCAGATATGTTAGTTCCAAAGCAATTGATCCAGCCACGTTGGATGATGCGCGTGTTATGGCAGTGGAGGTGGTTTGTTTGGTAGAGGAGACTTTTCCGCGAACCATTCTCACAAGTCAACTACATCTCATTGTGCATTTAGTGGACGAAATTGCTTTATGTGGTACTGTGCATGCACGTTGGATGTTCTTCCTAGAGCGCTTCATGAAGACCTTAAAAGACTTTGTGAGGCAAAGTGCAAGGCCTGAAGGAAGCATGGCCGAGGGTTGGTTGATACAAGAGTCTCTTGTATATATTTCAGAATTTCTTGGTCAGGTGGACAGCTCTTTGCCACGACTATGGAGCAATGAAGAGGACTTGAGGATGACCTCTATTGTGCCTCAAGGAAAAGGACAGAGTAAAGTAATTGACAGAACATTGATTGATGATCTCAATTTCACTTGTATCCTTAATAGTGATGTGATGAGCAGATGGGTTACAAGATATGAGGATGCAAAGACAAAAAGGCAAGCAGAAAGAGCTCTCTTTCGGAGGCAACATGGCTCTCGGAAGGCGTACCCTAAGCATCTAGCAACACTTCCGAATGATATCCATGTTGATTGGTTGCATGAGGAAATGGAGAGAGCAGAGAGTGACGAGGGGCTGCATATCACGGCAGAAGAATGGGAGTATGCACGAGGATGCATGTCAAAGGTACATAGAACTAATGTTTTGCATTAGTTGTAAGTGATTTTCTTTTAATATTTATTCACATTGCTTACACAAATATTGCTTCTATTTTGGTCCAGTGCACTATGTTCAATGCTATATGGTGTGAAGGCAAGCATTTTCGAACACAAAGAATTGATGAAAAGAGAAATACACAAGATTGCGGTGTCATTAGTAGCTTTGAGGGAGCTAATGGAAAAATGGATAATTATTGTGGCATAATCCAAGACATATTTAGGCTTGACTTTCGTCGCTTCTTTGTGTATGTTTTGGATGTCAAATGGCAAATGAACGTGGTGGAAAAAGGGCCTGATGCAACGATAAAACGCCATGCAAGTGGATATGTAACTATTGACTCTACAAAGTTCTGGCAAACAAAGAAAGATAGGCTCGTATTGCCACAACAATGCGAGCAGGTATGCATTTTTTTACTAATGTGTTTCATGTACATATATATCTAAGCTCGCGTACCCCTTGACTTTTGATATGCTAATTAATTACTGTACTGTGTGTATTTGAGTAGGTTATCTATCTACCAATGGTGCATGACATCAAATGGTGGTACGTCATCCCTATTGCACCACGTTCCAAAGTGATGTATAATACATTCACTGATATGGAGCATATGGAGGATGTAACAAGCCGCAATGAAGATGACGTCGAACATGCCATTGAAGATGTTGTGATCGATGATCAAGAAATAAGAGATGATCGTGATAATGAGGATGAGCATGCCATTTCTCATGATCATGAGAATGACCCTACCATTGAGGATGATGGTGATGTTGATGAGGATGATCAGGACATCGATACCATTATCAATGGAGTACAGAATATCGATAGTGGAATAAATTTAATCGTAGCCTTACCAATTGATCAAATGGATATTGATGTTGATCGTTTGACAAGGATGGATCTTATTAAAGATGAGATCGAACCCTAACCAATCCGTCACTGTATGTTCTAAATTGATGACATTTCTATCATCTCATATGCATGATTTATTTTTGAATATATTTCATTGTTGTAAATGCATGTAGTGGGATTGTGTAATGATGTATACTGTAATGTACTATGAGATGGTTTAAGGAAAATAGTTTTTAATTTTGTTAAGGAATTCAGTTTTTTTTCAGTTTTTCTCTGCCATGCGTGTATTAATCCGTGTACAGTGGCGTGTATTTTTCCGTGTATAATAGCGAGTATTACCCAGTAAATATTATCGTGTATTTATGCGTGTATTACTGCGTGTATATAAACACGTTTATACACGCGTTGATAAATGCAAATATACACGCGAAGTTAAATGCTTAAATACACGCGCCCGATTTTATTCAAATACAAGCGCGACCATACACGCGTTCGTAATTTATCGCGTGTATGAAACGCGTGTATGGCAGCATTGTCTTGTAGTGTCTCATAACATAATGGAATCTCCCATTGTGCAGTAGAGTCTTGTTATATCTAATCCTCTTACTAATCTCTCTTTAATACATGCTAGTGAGTGTGTAAGTGATGTGAGGTGAGAGGAGGGACGAGTACCCGTAGTGCAACGCGGCGGTGTGGCAATCAGGGATTTAATATTCACGTGATCACAAGATTTTTTGTGATAATAACACATGTGAACAAGTTATTCACATGTTCTCATGTTACTGTTCACAAAATAACAGGTCACTTGCCATTTGGGAACCCCTTAAAAGCTTGGCTACACATGGGAATAAGCTATTCACATGTTCTCATGTTACCATCTTCACATAATAGCAAGTCAATGGCCACCTAAGAAGATTTTTTATGCCCGACAAAGATAATTTTTTTAGGCCCTTGTGAAAGCTTTGTGAATATAACATGTGATCACAAGATTTTTTGTGTTATTAACATATGTTATCAACATGTTCACATGTTCTCATTTACGTCAGTGAAATCCCTCGTGGCAATGCTCGAGAGAGTTGCAGTGGAATTGCTTCTCAAGGGTTACAGGGTCAGCCATCAGAGAGATCCTCACGACAGTTGCGGTTCACCAATTAATCTCTTGTTGGATGTGTTTTAAGGGAGGTTAGCGTGAGTCATAACATTTTTGGCACCGCTGCCCGGGGAGCCATCCCTTGGCTTTTTCCAGTTAATCTCTTGTTGGATGTGTTTTAAGGGAGGTTAGTGTGAGTCATAACATTTTTGGCACCGCTGTCTGGGGAGCCATCCCTTGGCTTTTTCCATTGTTTTTCTCTAATCTACGCATTATCATTTTTCATTATCTTTATTAATGGTTTCCCATGAAAAAGATATGGATTTGATGGAGATTTGTGTTTGATTTTGTGAGAAATAGCTCTCTTATTTATTTTGTAAAGAAAGCTTTTTTGCTTAAATTGTTGTTATTAATGTGGTTTTAATGTTCTTAGGGCTTGCACATAGTCTGTATTAGGCTTTGCATCCATTGCATCAAACAATGCAATAAAATATAATTTTTAGTGAATGTTAGCTCTCTTTGGTATTAAATGTAGAATTAAAATCATTGATTTTAAATTAATTTGTGTATTATTCGTTGAAATTGTTTGCATTAGAGTGTTACCAAGCATTAGGAGCAGCTTAATCCTTCAAAAAATTTCTCAAAACTATCAAAAAACCCTTGAATTCGATTAATTTCTCATAGTGGATTGGTTTTTTTCATTAAGGGTGATTAATTTTATTCAAGAGGTAAAAAATTTAGAAAATGTGTTAATTGAGATTCAAATTGATCATGTAAGTAGTTAAAATTAGTGTTTTTAAGTGTCTTGAGAGCATCTACATGCTTCAAAACACCTAATTCAATCAATTGGAGGAATTTGACTCTCTTTCCTTAATTTTATCTTAGAAGAAATTAATCTCTTATTTTAGATTAATTTACACATTTGTTGATGCAAATACCTTACCATTCTCTTGTTCTATCTAATGATGTGCTCAATTGTATGATATATTTAAGGATTAGTGGTTAATTAGAGTCTTTAATTAGTATAAAAGAGAGAAAGATTAGTAAAAAGATTAATCTTTGATTAATTTTTAATCACTTTTTTACATAACTCATTAAGGCTAATGAGTATTCAATGAGTAGATGTCCATGAGTTGTCAAATTGTCCATTTTGGGGGTTATTTATGAAGGGTGTAAGGGGGTGTCATAAAAAGGTTGACTTTTTTTATTCTCACTTACCTTTTTGGAAAAATGTCCATATCTCCTTAATTTAAAATTCAAAAAATATCTCCCCAAAACAAGAAAATTTAAATTTCTCACTAGACTCTACAAAATAAATAAATAAATAAATGGTTCACGCGTGAACCATTTTCAGCAATCTCATGCCTTACGGTCGCACGACTTAGGGGTCTGCGTCCAAAAATAAAAATAAAAATCTGTGAAGTTCGGTTCACAACGTAAAACACTAAGTATCTCACGACATGAAATAGTCCAAAATAATAATAATAATAATTTCTCTATGAAGTTCAGTTTACGCATGAAACCCTAAGCATTTCACGACGTGAAATACTCTCTCACCACGTGAAAGTCCCAGAAAAAATCAAATTTAATTTCTCTGTGAAGTCTGTTTCACGGAGTGAAACCCTAAGGGGTTCCGTCGACACGATTGTGGAAAACACCCATGTTTGGAGGCTTGTATCTCTTAAACCGTAAATCTGATGAACGTGCTCTAGTGCTCGTTGAAAAGCCGACATCGAGCTCTTCAAATTTAGTCTCCGTCATCCGAGGTCAAAATCGACCGTTTTGGCCTTCGATCAACAGCCTCAAAATTCGACACAGAAATTGAAGCAAAAAAAACCTGAAAAGCATTAAAATTTAAAAAAAAAACGCAAAAACGACTTCGAACCATATTTGGGCTACTTTTTGAGGGTCTAAACGGCAGAATCACGAACGACTCAGAGAGACAAAGTTGTAGCACTCTAATAATACTACAACTGTCTCATACTACAGAGTTTTTTCAAATTCCTTTTGGAACACCTTAAAAATCGTGCTGCGAAACAGGGAACAAGTTCCCATATATATTTTTAATCTTGAGACTGATGAAATAAGTTTTTGGACCTCCTCTTCCATCTGGGAAGTTAGTAGTTTGCTTTTTGTTTTCAAAAAATATCCCTGAGAGATCGTTCATGTGTGTAAGGTCTAAGCTAATTAGGGCAAATAGACACTCACTTGACCCAACGAAGAGTATGCCAGGTCTCTCGAGACTGGTAACGGGTGGTTGCAAGATGAGTTATCTAGTTTCATGTAGTGGGCGCCCTTGGCTTTAGCTGGAAAACAGGCATTTTTTCAAGAAGAATAGCCAATCTCTCATAGTTAGCCAAGGAGTTTCACTTCAAGGTCTTCTAATGAAACATCATATGCAAAGTTGGGCACCTAAAACTATAATCTGATCGAATATCCAATAATTGCAAATCTCCTTTTCTTTGGGAACCAAGTTTGTATACAGGCCTTGTCCTAGGTTTAGACAGGTACAGTGAATGTCAGTAAATTGCCTATAACTCTTACATTATTACTCATATGATGTTCCCACTTTGCATATCACAAATACAAATAACATAGAGCTTAACTTGATTTATCGAGTAATTTTTGATGTGTTCTACTATTTTCTATATTATTTAAAAGGTATTATAATTATAAAAAAACATACTATTTTATCCTCCCACCACATCTACCATTTAAAATGCTCAAATTTTATGGATCTAGTGATGATTAGATTGGGAAAGATTAGTATAATGTGGGTATAAGGTAAAATTACAAATCTAATGGTTGGATTTTTGTAGATTTACTTTGGAAAATTTATTATGACTGTGAGAGGCCCTTTAAATCAATAGTAATTTAATTCTAGAAAATTAAATATTGAATCTTTCAATCTAAAAACTCAAGGGATCAATACTCTTGTGCCATGAATTTATTAAAAAAAATTTGGCTTGATTTGAGTATGGGAAGGTCCATTTCCAATCCTCCCAAGTGAAAATTCCCATATTGTGTCCACTCTCCCCTTTTCAAGTCTAAAACCAATCCTAGTTAGGTTTGGAAATCTAGGCTTGGTAAACTTCACAGCTTAGGTTTCATTCCATGTGTGAGGCTTGGGTAGGCACAAATCTTATATATGCATGCCACTTTATGTCCACATGAGCATCGAGAGGATCCACATAAGCAGCTTGCCACCTCCACCCTCCATGTCAACATGGTCAACCTAGTTGACTCCCCACCTCATCATCCTAGTCATCATTAATGTCACATCATCTTGCCATCTTTGCATGCCACCTCGCACTTGGTGACATCGCATGCCACATCATGGAATTGCCACATCAACCATAATAGTGCCACATGTCAAGAGAATGTCACGTGTCATGCACGCTTGTGACACGTGGCATCTCCTTCTCACCTCCCCTCTTTTTTTAAAAACATATTTTTGAAAAAGTTAATTTAGTAATTTAGAGAAATAGAATATAAAAATTTAAATAGTAAAATATATGTAACTTATTAAATAAAAGAATTTAAAATCATTAATTTTAAAGGATTATATTTTGAGATTAGATCAATAATAATATTAAAGATCATATTATTAATTTAAAGAAAGTAAATTTTTTAATTTAATATTTCTTAAATTTTTTTATGTAGAATAAACCTTTGAATAAAATTTTAAAAAATACTTTATTAAAAAAAAGCAATTATATAATTATAAAATAAAAGATATCTTTAAAGATATATTTATATATCTAGTAATGATAAATATTTAGACTTGTTAATAAATATTATAAATAATATTAATTTTTAAGTGGATAATAGTTTATCTTTATGTTTATCTTAGTTATCCAATCAATCTTAGATAGGAAATCCAATGAGATTTGAAGTGGATAACCTATTTTTCTTATATAATCACATATCTCTAGTACTATCCCATCATTGAGCCTTTATAATATTTTCTCTCTTAGCTTCCTTGAGAATGGGTTCTCAAAGTCGTAGGAGTCGGAAACGTGATAGGACTAGACTCCCCCCCATCCACCAAGTTCAAGAGGAGGAGAGGAGAAGGGTAGCTCGTGAGAGAAAGAGAGAGTGGAGAGCACGTCAACGACGAGCAACACCTTCCGTTGGCGATGATCCAAGCCTTGCTCCTCCTCTTCCACTTCCTCTCCCTTCGCCCTCTTCTCCCCCACTACCCCTTAGTTTAGATAATCCACATGAACCCGCCCTTCTTGAGTCCTCTCTTCTACAAGAACCCACCCCCCCTCCTTTGGGCGCCCTTCGTGTGGATAGGAAAGAACTATCAAAGTCAGGGGCACATCGTCGTGCCCATGCAATCTTCCATTCCTATTTCAAAGACCTCACGCCTTCATCACAAGCATGTGTGCTTGATGCTTTGATTGATCTGCCCAACATGGCCAACTGCACGGCGCTTTCCGACATTGGAGGTCGAAGAGAGAGGAGAGCTGGCATGGCGGTGCTACAAAGTGTTCGTCATTCCTATATAGTTAACAAGAAGAGGAACTCATGAGCAAATGGGTGGGGTCTATAGTGAGAAAGGTAACAGCTGACAAGTGAATCAATCGACGGGTCATCGATAGAATAAGAGAAGCAAAAGTGGAAGGATGGGATGACTTGAAAACTCTTAGCAAACTACCCAACTCCTACTTTCTCATCCCTCTTTATAGGAACTCTCACAGTTTCCTCCTCTCTGGCCAAAGGTGGAGTCTCCTCATCATCATCAAGGGTAATCTCAATAGAATCAGGGTAAATGCAATAAGAGCTCGGTGTACATGAAGAAGTAGAACTTCGGTCATCGTCCCCATCACTCTCAACATCAGTAGTAACCCTAGGGCTCACAATAGAAGAAGGGTAAGCAGGAAGAACCACTCGGGAAGATCCCCTACCAAGAAGCAACCGCCCTCTAGGAATGTCAATAACACAATCAGTCTTCCATATCCAAGGTCGCCCTAAAAGAAGCTCGTACTGGCCAGGTCCTGGACTAAGCCGCAAAAACATAACAATCAATCTCCACCATATGCCCAACGACAGTGACTGGCAAGCCCTGGATGAAACCCTCAGCTCTCACTGGTCGATGATCACCCATACGCAAACTACTAGTAGGAACTCCATTGAAAGATAATCCCAGCTTGGAAAAGGTAGAATAACTCAAAACATTCACGCCTGATCCTCCATCAACAATAGCATGTGGAATCGCTAGTTGGTGGATCATGCACTCCACTCGAGGACACTACGCTCAGCAAGAAGGGAATCCACTTTCTGAACAACAGGAAGATTAGGACCCACCCCCTGGGAAGAACTCAAAGCTCTGTAGTACCTCCTCAAAAGGGCTCGGCTAGAAGGAGAAGTGAGAAGGTATTGCGGAAGGGACATGGTGAGCTCTACTCGATTAAGAGCAGAAACAAGGTCAAAAGAAAGAATGGGGGAAAAAAACTTACTTGGAGTAGGGCGTGGACGAGTGTGGCGAGGTCGAGGTAAAGAGTCAGCAACAGGAACAGCGACATGGGTGGGTGGGTAGGTGGCAACAACAGGTTCGAGATCTCTCTCCTCATCAACAATCTTTTCTTTCCCCTTTCGTGTGATAGCTCGCACGGGTGATGAATCTAACTCAATCATATTAATTGAAGGATTCTCAGTAGTGGTAGGTGGTGCACTAGACGAAGCAACTGCTGGAGAACTAGGAGACCCCCTCTAAAGAAGTGTCCAACTAGGGCCTGGGGGTTTCTCGGCACCAATACGATGATTAATGGGGCCGGGGGTGGCAAAGTGGTGCTCCTATTCATCAAATGGCACATCTTCATGTAACACATATCCTCTGTGTGCCCCCTACCCAAACATTTCTCATAAGTGCAAATAACAGAGGGGCAATCTTTGGAAAGATGGCCGGATACATGACAAGCCCGACACACCATGTTGGTGGGGTTAGGCTCAGGGCGACGTGCAGACAATAAGTTTTGTTGGCGTTGTGAAGGGAGGCGGAGAAACACGGAACACCTCTATAGCAATGCCTTTCCACAGTTCGGAGTACACACCAACATCAAGAAAGAGGGGCACCAGTCAGCTACTCAGTGAGCTGACACAACATTTAACATCTTAAGCATGGAACCTTGTCTCTACCCTCATTCAATTTTCTAAGTAACTGGAGGGAGCCTACATACATTTGATCAAGACATGCAAGGGGAGATGGGCACATCAACATCTGCCACCCTTAATTGATACATATGCATATAGGGGTGCACCCTTATTATGAAATAGGCTCACAGCCATAAGCAAAAATGATCACCACAGAGAAATGGTGAGAGAACCACTTGACATAAACAAGGTTACTGTTACCATATTATAGTAGTGATGTGTGTGAACACACTTAGGACCGCCGGGGCACTTTTTCCCTCACTAGGAGGTTTTTTCCCCCGTGCATTGTATATACGCCCATTATCTTCTAGGG
Organism: Cibotium barometz; assembly: GCF_041138505.1. NCBI lineage: Eukaryota > Viridiplantae > Streptophyta > Polypodiopsida > Cyatheales > Cibotiaceae > Cibotium > Cibotium barometz. The sequence continues at coordinate 12,468,918 of NC_141086.1, read as the reverse complement.
CTTGTTATCTTTCATTTTTTGGCACTCATAATACACTACTGTGTTGTGCTCAAGCTTCCTCATCTTCTTGAAGTTGTGTGTGCATTCCTACAACCCTAATTCCAACAATTGGTATCAGAGCAGGCTTCCTCCTCCCGGGCAGCATCACCGGCACCTGCCGCTTCATCTCCTCCGATTGCGACGAGGTTTCACGAGCGTCTGCAGGTTAGTATATGCCGTGGGAGAGCCCGTAGGGTTTGTTCGTTTCAGAATTTTGATCTGAAGTCATTTCGCCCTCCGTTTTTGCATTCCAAGTACTACGCAGGCAAAATCGTCCTACTGTGCAGATTTTCTGTCAAGATTAAAATCTGCAGGACAAGTGCCCATTCGTCTGTTTTGGGCTGTGCTATATAGCACAGGTCGATTTTATACAGGTTTACCTCTTACAGACAGCATTTACATCTAGTAGTACAGTCATTGGCCATGGCTGACAACAATGATGTATTCCGCATGTTGGCTGCTGAGGATAAGTTGGATGGCACCAACTATCCATTGTGGGCATATATGATGCGACATGTATTGGTAGCAAAGGGGTTATGGAACATTGTGCAGGGTATTGATGCACGTCCTATTGTGGCTGGGAATGCTGCAAACACATCAGAAACAGGTACTGTTGATGATGGTGCAGGCACAAGTGCTGTAGCAGCTGTTCGAGAACCACCACTTTCAGCAGAGCAGATTCGTTGGGATGGTAGAGATGCGCAGGCTCATGCCTTGATTGCGCTGTCTGTCAAACGTACCATTATCCCACATATTCGCTCCTGCGGGACTTCTAAGGATGCTTGGGATGTACTTGCCACATTGTATCAGGCAAGAAATGAGGCTCGTGTTGCTTACCTCCGAAAACAGTTGGAGAGTGAGCATATGAACGAAGGTGATTCTATGGATAGCTTTTTGACAAAGATCAAGGATTTCAAAGAGCAGCTCATTTCTGCAGATGAAATCCTGTCAGACAGTTCACTTGTGCAGACTGTTTTGAATGGTCTACGAGATTCTTATCAGGGTTTTGCTTCCACTCTTCGCTTGATGATGAAAGGCAATCCCAATGCCTTATCATTTGAGGAGTTAGTTTCTGTTTTGCTGCAAGAAGACCAGTCAAGGCAAAACAGGAATATTATGCGTGTCGCAGATCAAGCTTTCGTTGCTAGTCAGAGAAGCGGGAAAGGTAAAGCTGGCTTTTCTTCTAGTAAGCAGAAATCTGCAAATGCTGCGCAACCAAAGAAGGAAGACAAAGATGAGAAGAAGGGTGACAAACAGAAGACATTTTGCAAGTACTGTAAGGGAAATGATCATGTCATCAAAGCGTGTCCTAAGCTGGCTGCGAAAGAGGCTAAGAAGAAAGAGGCTGGTATGGCTGTTGCAGATGCCTCTCCTTCTAACAATGAATCTGCTAATGTTGTTCAAGATACAGAATGGGCATTCAATGCGCAGTGCAGTTATGACCCATCTTTGCATGACACATGTATGTCTGCAGTAGATTCAGATGTATGGTACTTTGACAGTGGTGCCACTAAGCATATCACCTCGCAGCGCAGTTTATTCACTTTCCTTGAGTCTGCTCCCACAGGGAATACTGTCACTTGTGCCAATAACTCCTCTTATCCCGTTAAAGGAGTTGGACAGATTGTGCTGAATGTTGCAAATTGCAACACCTTTACACTTTTTGATGCATTGTATGTGCCAGGGATCAAAAAGAATCTGCTGTCAGTCTCCGCATTTGCCAAAACAGGTTTGGTTGTAAAATTTGTGGATGACAGATGTACTGTTCATGATCTCTCTTGTGGTGACATCATTGTAGCATCTGGTTCACTATGTCGAGGGCTGTATAAGCTCAATATGGATGGCAAATGTGTAGAGGATTCAGCATGTGCTATTATGGATACGCAGGCTATTTCAAATGCAAAACTGTGGCATGCACGTTTTGGTCATCTGAATTTTGCAAGTTTGCTGCGCCTGCAGAAATCTGAAATGGTGTCTTCTTTGCCTAAGCTTGAGGCACCTGTCAAGCATGTTTGTGAGGGCTGCATATTGGGTAAAATGCAGCGTGCTTCCTTTCCCAAAGATGGATCAGTGAGAGCTGAACGCAGATTGCAGCTTGTTCACAGTGATGTTTGTGGTCCCATGCAAACTCCATCATTTGGAAACTACCTTTACTTCGTGACTTTCATTGATGATTTTACCAGGCATGCATGGGTATATCCTTTGAAGGCAAAGTCCGAAGTGTTTTTGTGCTTCAAACAGTTTTTGGTTATGGCTGAAAATGTGTCAGAAAGTAAGATGGGCACCCTCCGTTCAGATCGAGGGGGGGAGTATATGTCTTTAGAATTTAATGCATTTCTGGCTGAGCGTGGGATAAAACACCAATGTACAGTGCCGTATACACCACAGCAAAATGGTGTGGCTGAGAGAAAAAACAGGTCTCTCATGGAAATGGCAAGATGTATGGTTAAGAGTCAAAGTCTACCACATGGTTTTTGGCTTGAGGCTGTCATGTGTGCCACTTATGTACTAAACAGGTGTCCCACCAAAGCATTACAGGTTGTCACTCCATATGAGGCTTGGCATAGCCGCAAGCCATCTGTTGGCCATTTACGTGTTTTTGGTTGCCTGGCATATGCATTAGTGCCTGTGCAACATCGCAGAAAATTGGATGACAAAGCTGTCAAATGTATTTTTGTTGGATATAGTGCTGAGAGCAAAGGCTATCGTTTGTATCATCCACAGACAAAGCGCATTTTGGTTAGCCGTGATGTTGTATTTGTGGAAGATGCAGTTCAGCCCTTGGTTTCATGTACTAAGGAGACAGATATCAGCTCACGTGATGTCTATGATACATTGTTGCCTCTTTTCAGTGGTGCACAGTCAAGTGCAATACCTCATGAGGCAGTTTTTCAGCCTATGCAGGTTTTAAATGATGGCACAGATCAGCCTATATCTGATGCAGATGTGCATGATGCACTTGAGGATGAGAGACAAGAGATTGAGGGCTCTAGGAACATGCCTAGATGGCTGGTGCAGACTTTGCGTGACAGCAAGTTGGATGCCCCTTTGTCTAGTCGCACTCGTTCTGGCTCTCATGGTGCCTCTTATGCGTCAGATTGTTATGCATTGGCTGTTTCTAGTATGTGCGATGAAAGTGAGCCTGTTTCATTTGATGAGGCACAAAGTTCAGAAAATTGGATGGCTGCTGTGCAAGCAGAATACGATGCTATTATGAAGAATAGTACATGGTCTTTATGTGACTTGCCCCCTGGCAAGAAGGCCATTGGCACTAAGTGGGTATACAAATTGAAGCGTAAGCCTGATGGCACAGTGGATCGCCATAAGGCTAGGCTTGTTGCAAAAGGTTATGCTCAAGAGAAGGGCATTGATTTTGATGAGACTTTTGCTCCCACATGTCGTATGACCACTGTTCGTAGCATCTGTGCATTAGCAGCTCATAATGGTTGGAATGTACATCAGCTGGACATAAAGACTGCGTTCTTAAATGGAGATTTGCATGAGGAGGTGTATGTATCGCAGCCTCGTGGTTTTGTTCAAAGAGGGCAGGAAAACAAAGTGTGCAGGTTAAAAAAGGCTTTATATGGTTTAAAGCAAGCTCCACGAGCTTGGTATGAAAAAATACATGCATATTTGACTGCACATGGGTTTCAGAATAGTCCAACAGAAAGCACTTTGTATGTTAAACGTGTGGATGGTGTACATCTAATCATTGCTCTCTATGTCGATGACATGCTGCTCACAGGACCAAATGAGAGTCATATTGCTGATTTTAAGGCTGATTTGAATGCCTCTTTTGAGATGTCAGATTTGGGGCATTTGCATCATTATTTGGGGATACAATTTAAGCAGTGTGATGGAGGTATTGCTTTGTGTCAGACAAAGTATATTGAAACATTGTTGCGGAGATTTGGCCTTGAAGACTGCAAGCCTATTGCTACTCCAATGGAGACAGGTTTGAAGTTGAGTCTTCATGATGCTGGAGATCACTTTGATGTCACACTCTATCAGACAGCTGTTGGTTGCCTCATTTATGTATGCATTACGAGGCCAGACATTCAGTTTGCAGTCTCACAGGTGAGCAGATTTATGCATAGCCCAGGCATTAAGCATTGGCAGGCAGTGAAGCGTATCTTTCGCTATTTGAGTGGTACTCGGCATCTTGGGTTGTTTTATCCCAAGGGGGGATCATTGCCGCCAGATTTACATGTTTTTTCAGATTCTGACTGGGCTGGTTGTTATGACACACGCGTGTCCACGAGTGGTTTTTGCTTCATGCTTGGAAGCTCATGCATATCATGGTTGAGCAAGAAGCAGCCTACTGTGGCCACTTCTAGTTGTGAAGCTGAGTACAGGGCAGCTTTCACAGCTACGGTTGAGTGTGTGTGGCTCAGACGCCTTATGGCTGATTTGGGTGTTGGGCAGCCATCTGCCACCACCATCTTCACTGACAGTCAGAGCGCATTGGCAGTTGCGCGGAACCCAGTGTTCCATGCTCGTACGAAGCACATTGAGGTGCACTACCATTATGTCAGGGAGAGACTCTCTGCAGGAGAGATCAGTTTGGCTTATGTGCCAACACAGGATAACCTTGCAGACCTTTTCACAAAGGCTCTGCCTCGTGAGAAGTTCGAAGCTTTTCGCAAAGCTTTGGGCTTACTCCCTTTTGTGGATTCGTCCACATAGCTAGACACTTCCCTATACATGAGTGCTAGCTCTTGTTCACCGCATCACTCCAGGGGGGATTTGTTACCATATTATAGTAGTGATGTGTGTGAACACACTTAGGACCGCCGGGGCACTTTTTCCCTCACTAGGAGGTTTTTTCCCCCGTGCATTGTATATACGCCCATTATCTTCTAGGGCTTGTTATCTTTCATTTTTTGGCACTCATAATACACTACTGTGTTGTGCTCAAGCTTCCTCATCTTCTTGAAGTTGTGTGTGCATTCCTACAACCCTAATTCCAACAGTTACATTCCATCAAGTATGAGCTTTCTGCAAAACTTCAGTTTCCCAAGAAAAGACAACATCAGTAAGGAACTTCAATTCTCCCAACCTGGAAAGCAGTGTGTGACTAGGAGACACAATCACTTTATGGTCTTCACTCTGTCTATTGAAGAAGCTTACCACCATACATACATATTCTCTCAAGCAAAACCAGAGGGCTGTCTTTCTCATACACATGAACTTTCCACAAAATCAGAGAGCTGGTTATCATATACATGGGTTTTCCAAAGCCACAAATTGGTGATTCCTCATATATATATGAGTTATTTCACAAGAAAGAGAACAAAAAAACTGGCCAGCCGTCACTTACATTGCATGGGCTGTCATCATGACAGAGAGCCGCATTCTTTATGCGTGGCACCTTCTCTTCATTCATACAAGTGGCGTTGCAGCTTCTCCTCCCCTCCCAAACTGGAATGCCGTGGGCTGTTCTGAGGGTACTTCTCTTCAAGGAAAGCGAGCTTATCTCCTTTCTCTCTCAAACTCAAAGAGCAGCTTCTCACACACAAGGAAAAAAAACACACGGGCTCTCACACCTTGAAGACTGCGCCTTCTCACACAAATTGGCTGCGCTTAGAGCATTAGAGATGCGAGCTCTCCCTACCACATGGAAACTACAGCTACGCTTTCTCCTCTCTACACAATGGGCTGCGCACATCTCTGAGCATTAGAATGGCAAGCTCCTCCTATCCCTCATATAACTACAGCTCCCCTTATACACATCAGCTGCGCAGCTCTTTGAGAACATTAAAGCAATGAGCTCATCCTCTCACGCCTTTTGAAAATTACAGCTCCCTTCCTACACCAAAAGAGAGTGCTGCGCACATCTCTGAGAACATTAGAGCTGAGCTCTCCCACACACTCTAACTACAGCTACGCAGCGCTCTCTGCTCTCTGTCACACATTCTGAAAACGTGGGCTGCGCAGGCTTTCTGAGCATTAGAGAAACGAGCTCTCTCACACACTCTAACTACACCTGGCTGCGCTTCTCTCTGAAAGCTACAGAACCACACAGCTCTCCCTATCACATGGGGCACGCTGGGAGCATTAGAGCTGCAAGTTCTCTCTCTCCCCACGTGGCTTTGCTCCCCTCCTCCTCTTATACTCGTATGGCTGCGCTGCCCGTTCAACCCCCAAAAAAAATAAACATTATATTATCCAAGGATGTCAGGTCGCCAGAAGCTCACCCCCACCATCCACGCGGCTCTCCTTTGAAAATTGAGGCAAGTTGAAGAATTTTTTAAAGCAATCCAAGGCCACCTTCTATTTTTAGCAAGCCTTGTATTAAATCCCAAGGTGACTCTTTCATTCAAGGAAGACTTTGCACCACACATACCTTTGTTTCCCATGAAATGCCAAGGACCGGTACTGTAGCTGACCTCCTCTAACGGGTCCCTGTCCATCTTTTAAAAAAATAGTGCTCTGCATGCTCACATTATTTGTCAACAACCTTGTCCACATATGATAGTGCTAAAACCTGCCTTGTGAAACTGATTCTCATCTCACACACCTTCCATTTTCCATTTATCAAGGTAAACCAATAACTGACTGTACACATTGCATATTTTTGTTAGATCCGTTCACATGTGGCCTTATACCTCCTTTAGCCCTTGGAGATGGACACCCTTTATTTGTAAATGCCATGCATGAGTGTGTACATATGCCAAGAAAATATTACCAAAAAAATACCTAACATAGTTTGCCCATCCCCTAGCCTGCTAGATCATTCATGGTCAGCAGAAAACAGTGTCGTGAGACTCAGTGCATCTGATATTACCATGTTCTCAAAGACACTGCTTTTCACTTCTTCAATTCTTTCATCCTTGTCTACCATCATCAGTCGTGCATGATATAACTTGAGACGCAAACCATTCACCCTTGATACATGTGGGGTCCCATCAAGGTCAGCCAATTGATATGTGCCATTAGCAAAGCAATTCATTACTCTGAAGGGCCCCTCCCATTTCACTTGGAACTTCTTTTGAAAGGTTTTATCCAGCTTACTATTATAGCGTAGCACCAAATCACCTTCCTCAATACCCTTCTTCTTAATCTTCTCATTTATCTTTGTCAATGCCCTATTTTGCATCTTCTCATAATGTTCCAAGGCACTCATCTTGTCCAGCTGAACCTCTTGTAACTGTAAGAGTCTCTCTTTAAATGTGTTGCTAGATGGCCCTAGCAGCTTTTCTAACATTTTAACTGCAGGCAATTCAACTTCCACAGGTAACAAAGCTTCTTTGCCATACACTAAGTGAAAAGGTGTAAAACCTGTGCTTGTCTTCACCGATGTACGATAAGCCCATAAAGCACTGAACAGCTCCAGATCCCAATTCTTGCCCTGATGTTCTGTCACCTTTGCAAGAATGTGTACAAGTTCACCATTGAATCTTTCATTCAAACCGTTGCACTGCGGGTAATAAGGAGTAGTAAAATTATGCTTAATCCGCATTTTGGCACACAAGTATTCTAGCAAGTCAGCTCTAAAACCAGGCCCTTGATCAGAAAGAAGCTCCAAGGGCACCCCAAATTTACAGCAGATGTCTTCATAAACAAACTTTGCAACATCTCTTGCAGTAATTTGCTTCACTTCTCTAGCTTCTGCCCACTTGGAAAGATAATCCACAGCTGTCAAAATATAACTCTTCCCCCTGCTGGTAATGGGTAAGGGTCCTACTGCATCAATTCCCCACTTCTCAAAAATGTCAAAGGCCAAGATTGTCTTGCGCAACTCTGGTTTTAAAATTCGTTTCCCAAATGCCTGGCACCTTTTGCATGAGCTACACCAGTGATGCACATCTTTTTGTATACTTGGCCATATGTAACCCTCCTGTAAGATTTTGTGCAATGTGATTTTAAATGCAAAGTGGCCACCGCATGCTCCTTCATGATTCTCCTCAAGCACTCTGTACAGCTCTTCCTTCCATGGTACACGCCTTAACACCAAGTCAGCCCCTTGCATGTATAAGGTGTCACCAATGAGCTTGTATTTGCAAGCTCTGCGTACAAACCCATATTTCTTTGCCTTCTCAATGTCCTTGGGAATGACTCCTGTCAACAAAAACTCTTCTTCCAGTGTCAGACTTTCACGACCCCGATAAAGTGGCAGATCAGTTTTTAACACATATAGCTCACCAATCATTCCCTGTGCTGCTTCATGTGCTTCTGTATTAACAGAACGCTCCACATGCCGAATGCCCCATGCTTCAAACTCCTTCAACAAGCTCTTGATCTTGAAACACTTGTTCCTCAATGCAGGGTTCTTGCTCTTCCATACTCCTAGTATTTGTTTTACCACCAGTAGAGAATCACCTCTTATGCATAGTCTCTTTACACCATGCTTAATGCAAATGTTTAGCCCTGCTTCCAATGTAGAATACTCTGCTTCATTGTTAGTATGAGCATCAACTTTGAATCCCTTTTTACAAATCAGCTTACCTTGCTGGTCATAAAGAGCTATACCACCAGAAGCTGCATCATGGCTCTTCCTGTATGAACCATCAAAGAACAAAACATGAGCATTGCTTACTTCTGCCACATTTTCTACCTTTCTAACACTTTCCTCTTTGACAAGCAGAGGGTTTTCCTTATAAGTTAACAAGTCTGCCAAAGTAGCTCTGTTGCTTTCTTCCACCAAGAAAGAGAACTCAAACTCCTGCAATTCAATCACCCACTTTTTCACTGCCTTAGACATGTTTACACCATTGATGAGCTGAGGCAAGAATGTGTAGCTAGTTAGGAATACAAATGGCTTTGTCAAAAGATATTGGCGAAACCGTCGGCAAGCAAACACCACACTTACCATCACCAACTCTATTTCTGACAGTCCCCTCTCTGCTACTGACTTTACCCTACTAGCACAATAGACGGGGTGCATATATTGGCTCCCCTTCCCTTTTTGCAGCAACATAGCACCAATAGCATCCTCTCCTACTGAAGGATTCACATAAAAAACCTGTTCCCAATTTGGAGCCTGCACCGTTGTCATCTCCCCTAAGACTTCTTTGACTCTCCGAAACTCCTCTTCACACTTGTCATCCCATTGCAAAGGATCGTGCTTTGCCACCTATTGTAATGGATATAAAAGCTGTGAGGACAATGAAATGAATCTTGCCATGTACTTTACCTTCTGAATGAATGTTGCCAACTATTTTGTAGACTCTGGAGAAGGAAGAAGCATGATTGCCTTGACCTTGTCTGGATCAGCCTCAATGCCATTTTCAGACACCATATGACCCAACAATTTTACCCTTGGTTTTGCAAAGAAACACTTCTTGGGATTGAGTTGGCCACCACAATCATTATATCGTTCTAGCACCATTTCCAGCTTTTCACAGTGATCCATTCGTGTGCTATAGACACAAAAATCATCAATGAAATCCTGTACACATTTTCCAATGAATGGCAGAAGCACCCAATTTGCTCTCTTTTGATAGTGAGCTGGGCCATTTGTTAGCCCAAATGGTAGTACTGTATAGCAAAAGCAGCCCCATGGCGTAATGAAAGTAGTTTTCTTCTGATCCTCTGGAGCAATCTTCAACTGGAAATAGCCTGAAAACCCATCACACACACTGTATCTTTCATGACCCGCCACTGAATCCAGGATTTGATCAATGAAAGGTAGTGGGTATGGATCCTTCTTTGTGGCTGCATTCAAAGGTTTGAAATCCACACAAACCCTCCATTTTCCGTCCTTTTTTGGAGTGACCACGACTGGGCTCACCCACTCTGTTGTCTCCACAGGGCATATAAAACCAGCCTTTAGTAATTTGTCCACCTCTTCTCGCAAAGCCTTCATCTGTTCTGGACCCATTCTCCTTAATCTTTGACGTACTGGCTTGGCTCCTTCCTTTAGCTCTATGTGCAAATCTTCCCCTTTGAAGCCCCGAACTTCTTCATAAGATGTGATGAATAAGTCTGGATATGTTGACAACATCTTTAAATACTTCTCCTTCTCCACGACTGAGAGATCTGTGCTAATCATCCTGGCCATCAATTCGTGTTTCTCGTGCGGCTTCACCTGGGGTTGCATTAGCTCTTCAATCACCTCATATGGGCCTTTAGACTCATCTTCAATCCTCTTCATGGATGCGACTATGCTGGTCTGTTCAAAGATCCTGTCCACCATCAGAAATGCCACATTTACCTCTCCCTCACTACTAGTGGTGGTGCCACTGTCTTCATCTGACACAGTGGAAGACTCCTCACTACTTGAACTTTCCCCTTCTTCATAATCTTCATCTAGTGGCTTCCTGCTACTCATGTCAAATAATCTTTTGCCCCCTGTCTCCCCATATAAGCTGATTGTACCGTGTCTCCAATCTTGAACGGCCCGCACTGCGCGTAGCCATGGTCTTGCAAGGATGATGGGATAAGCCCCTAATCCTGCTGGCATTACATGAAAATCTACTACCGTTTTGACTGCATAAGCTTCGATTTCCAAGCTCTTCACTACCCCTAGACACTTTATCTTTTGATGGTTTGCCAGTCGTATGAGGAATCCTGAGACTCCTTCTACTGTCAGGCCCATCTTTTCTACACATGTTTGAGTGATTACATAAATTTGTGCACCACCATCCACGTATCCCTGCCCAAGATTCTTCCTCTTGTGCCAAACATCCACTATGGGACAAATGTCTGAAGACTCATCAATGGCCAACACTCTTACTGACCCTCTGTTGGGTTCCTTCCCCAGCGGGCTGACTAGTTTCTTCCATTGGCGCTTCAGCTTCGGTATCATTTCCACTAGTTGTCCAAAGGTCACGTCTGCCTTCCTACTGCTCAGGTCCTGTTTCAAGTCATAGCTATCCTGCCCTTCCCCTAGTGGAAAATCTGAGACGTGAAATTTTCAGCGAGCTCTCCTTTTCCTTTTAGCTTTCACATCTTCACCCTCATGACTCTTCCCTTTCTTCCTACTGGGACCTGCTTCATTTCTTCCTTCTTTGTCCTCTGTGGTTCTCTTCCCAATAGGCATTACTAATGTATCTTCCAACATTGCTGCCTTCTCCAAGGTGACCACACTTAACACTTTTGTCTTTCCCTTGTCCTCCTTGGTCAGTCCACTAGGTCCTGCCTCACCCTTAATCTCAATGCCATAATCATTTGACCGGTTCGGCAACTGTGCAGGCAATGGATACATATCTCCACCCATTCTTGGTGGTTTATCACATTGTGGGCTGATGTGACCAAGCTCTCCACAGTTATAGCATGTGGGCAACTGCCTCCAACCCCTGCCGTTATTCTGTCCACCAAAACCATTCTTTGGGTTGTCCTTCACCTCCTGGCTGATTTGCAAGTCTCACATGACCTTGATTATTTCCCACATTGCTTAACATATTTAGGCTAAGATTCTTCATCAAATCAACCACTTGCCTCAAGTCCTGCCTCAGTTCATCATCTTGTGCTGCAGTAGTGACCATTGCTGGCACAACTTGAGTAGCTACTGAAACCGCATCTGCCGGATGAACCTCCTCTGGAACCCGACTTTGCATGGAATCCATTTGCTTCATCTCTGACACCATAGGTAGTGAGCTCACTCCCAATTGAGTTAGTCTATTCAACTTCCACTCTTTGTTCCTTGCCACCTCCAATGCATCCTCGTATGTTCTTGGCTTCTTCAATTCTACCCTCCAACGCAGGTTTTCCTTGAGGCCAACCAAGAACCGATCCTTCTTTATCATATCTGGTGGGGGCACTTGTGGCTGCAAGGCTTGACACAAGCTCTCCCATAATATGGAAAACTTCTTGATGTAATCATCAATGGGCTCCGCTTTTCTTTGTCTCAATTCCTGTATTTCATGCCAAACTTTGTCTGGATCTTTCACCTTCACAAACTGTGCTGTTAAAGCTTGTCGGACATTATCCCATGTCAATGGCATAGGTGGATCAGCCCTCTGCAATTCTTCCTCATAACCCTTACACCAACTCCGTGCATCACCCTTCAAACAGATTTGCAAAAGGCGTAACATTTGAGCGGGTATCTGGATATGGTTGCTTATGCACGCAACTTCCATGTTTTCTAAGAACTCTTCCACACTCTCATCACTTTTTCCATGAAACTCTGGATAAGGGAAAGCCATTGCTACCCAATAAAAAACCCTTTTGACACAGATGCAAAAACAAAACCCTCTACTAAATCAATTCTCAGGAAAAACTTCAAAACACTTCCGGTTTAGAAGAGGATGAACACATGCACATCAAACGAATTTGCATAGTTAATCATTGGAATTACCACCGGCAAAGGAGACTCCAATATTTCCCTCAGTCTTTCTGGCCCAAACATATATGCCATACGCTGTTGAAAGTAAATTTTTCTGTCCACATGAACATTTATCTGAATTCTTTGGGTAAAATGGAAAGGAGTAAATTGAGGTCCATTGTGATTATCCATTGAGAGTGGCCATCCAACTCCCAAGAGGCACGACTGGCTAATTTCCCAATTCTACCAGAATTTTTAGGCAACACATCAACTGTGAAACGACACCAATCCCAAGAATTTCAGCATGCAAACCATACTTCAGCTGGCTGTCAAATCAAGCTAATATAGCACAATTTTAGAAGGCATCTGTCACACAACTGTCCTGGCATAGCAGTCATTCACTGAGATTAATCACATGCACATGTTTTCAGTCTTGTAAACTAAAGGTTCTTGGAATGCTCCTCAGTGGGGGCACCAAAAACTGTGAAGGGAGGCGGAGAAACACGGAACACCTCTATAGCAATGCTTTTCCACAGTTCGGAGTACACACCAACATCAAGAAAGAGGGGCACCAGTCAGCTACTCAGTGAGCTGACACAACATTTAACATCTTAAGCATGGAACCTTGTCTCTACCCTCATTCAATTTTCTAAGTAACTGGAGGGAGCCTACATACATTTGATCAAGACATGCAAGGGGAGATGGGCACATCAACATCTGCCACCCTTACTCAATTGATACATATGCATATAGGGGTGCACCCTTATTATGAAATAGGCTCACAGCCATAAGCAAAAATGATCACCACAGAGAAATGGTGAGAGAACCACTTGACATAAACAAGGTTACATTCCATCAAGTATGAGCTTTCTGCAAAACTTCAGTTTCCCAAGAAAAGACAACATCAGTAAGGAACTTCAATTCTCCCAACCTGGAAAGCAGTGTGTGACTAGGAGACACAATCACTTTATGGTCTTCACTCTGTCTGTTGAGGAAGCTTACCACCATACATACATATTCTCTCAAGCAAAACCAGAGGGCTGTCTTTCTCATACACATGAACTTTCCACAAAATCAGAGAGCTGGTTATCATATACATGGGTTTTCCAAAGCCACAAATTGGTGATTCCTCATATATATATGAGTTATTTCACAAGAAAGAGAACAAAAAAACTGGCCAGCCATCACTTACATTGCATGGGCTGTCATCATGACAGAGAGCCGCATTCTTTATGCGTGGCACCTTCTCTTCATTCATACAAGTGGCGTTGCAGCTTCTCCTCCCCTCCCAAACTGGAATGCCGTGGGCTGTTCTGAGGGTACTTCTCTTCAAGGAAAGCGAGCTTATCTCCTTTCTCTCTCAAACTCAGAGAGCAGCTTCTCACACACAAGGAAAAAAAACACACGGGCTCTCACACCTTGAAGACTACGCCTTCTCAGCATTAGAGATGCGAGCTCTCCCTACCACATGGAAACTACAGCTACGCTTTCTCCTCTCTACACAATGGGCTGCGCACATCTCTGAGCATTAGAATGGCAAGCTCCTCCTATCCCTCATATAACTACAGCTCCCCTTATACACATCAGCTGTGCAGCTCTTTGAGAACATTAAAGCAATGAGCTCATCCTCTCACGCCTTTTGAAAATTACAGCTCCCTTCCTACACCAAAAGAGAGTGCTGCGCACATCTCTGAGAACATTAGAGCTGAGCTCTCCCACACACTCTAACTACAGCTACGCAGCGCTCTCTGCTCTCTGTCACACATTCTGAAAACGTGGGCTGCGCAGGCTCTCTGAGCATTAGAGAAACGAGCTCTCTCACACACTCTAACTACACCTGGCTGCGCTTCTCTCTGAAAGCTACAGAACCACACAGCTCTACCTATCACATGGGGCACGCTGGGAGCATTAGAGCTGCAAGTTCTCTCTCTCCCCACTTGGCTTCGCTCCCCTCCTCCTCTTATACTCGTATGGCTGCGCTGCCCGTTCAACCCCCAAAAAAAATAAACATTATATTATCCAAGGATGTCAGGTCGCCAGAAGCTCACCCCCACCATCCACGCGGCTCTCCTTTGAAAATTGAGGCAAGTTGAAGAATTTTTTAAAGCAATCCAAGGCCACCTTCTATTTTTAGCAAGCCTTGTATTAAATCCCAAGGTGACTCTTTCATTCAAGGAAGACTTTGCACCACACATACCTTCGTTTCCCATGAAATGCCAAGGACCGGTACTGTAGCTGACCTCCTCTAACGGGTCCCTGTCCATCTTTTAAAAAAATAGTGCTCTGCATGCTCACATTATTTGTCAACAACCTTGTCCACATATGATAGTGCTAAAACCTGCCTTGTGAAACTGATTCTCATCTCACACACCTTCCATTTTCCATTTGTCAAGGTAAACCAATAATTGACTGTACACATTGCATATTTTTGTTAGATCCGTTCACATGTGGCCTTATACCTCCTTTAGCCCTTGGAGATGGACACCCTTTATTTGTAAATGCCATGCATGAGTGTGTACATATGCCAAGAAAATATTACCAAAAAAATACCTAACAGCGCTTTAAAAAATTCACATCAAGAGTCACTGCCTTCACATTTTCATTAAGTTGGTTCATGTAATTTGTCATCATGTTTTTCAAATCTCCAATACTAGATGCGGTGCTTTCATACCCATCCCCTCCCTTGTGATTTGCTGGAGTTGGAGTGGTAGAAGTAGAATCAGGGTAAGTCACATACGGTGATGGAGCATGAGGAGCAGGAACATAATTTTGTGAAGAGGTTAGGGGAGCCACTACGCTAGAAGAAGGTGGGGGTGCTAAAGGCAAAAGAGGTGGTGAGGTCACTTGAAGGTGAGGTGGTACAGTAGGTGGGAATTGAAATGGTTGAGTTGGTTGAAGTTGAGGCACATACGATGAGGTTGGCCAAGGTTGTTGTGGGGAGGGCAAAACTGGAGTATGTGGTGCTAGCCATGGATAATAGAGGGAGATGGAGTCGTGGCCTGTTGTGGCTCATAAACACATCG
Organism: Cibotium barometz; assembly: GCF_041138505.1. NCBI lineage: Eukaryota > Viridiplantae > Streptophyta > Polypodiopsida > Cyatheales > Cibotiaceae > Cibotium > Cibotium barometz. Next base: position 12,453,648 of record NC_141086.1, on the reverse strand, counting down.
ATAAGAACTCTCCACATTAATAGCAAAAGTGATGGCCGTATTCAAGTCATTTGGAGCTTGAGCTCTAACCAAAATTTGGATGCTAGGGTGTATGCCTCGTAGAAATGAGTCCATGATGGTGAGTGGGTCAATGTTAAAAACAGGAGTGTAATGATCAATAAAGTTTCTGAACCTCGTGGCCGCTTGTTCCACGGTCTCATGCGGGTGATTTTGCTTGAATGAGTGTAATTGCTCAAAAAATGCGAAGAAGTTTGGAGGTTTGCGAAATTCAGCCAAGAATGTTTGCTCAAAATTGGCAAAGTTTGGGATGGAGTTTGGTTGTTGTTTGGCAAACCAATTTGAGGCTTCTCCCTTGAGTGTAGTGCTAAAGTAATCATCACATGCCCTTCCTCGACAATGTGTGAGGTCAAACAAGCAATTTTAAAATTGTTTAAATGAGCGGTGGGATCCTCCAACGGCGTCCCATAGAATGTGGGGAATGGGATGAGGGGTGCATCAGGACGGGCCAAATTTGGTGGTAAAACCAAAGGTGATTGAATGGAGGAAGTGGTGGTTGAGCCATAATTGGAATTGGTATAGAAATTACTATTCTAGGTGAACTCCCCCCCGATAATGGTGAAGGAGGTGAACTGTGTTGCTTGGCTTTCTCCCTTTTATGGTATCTCTTAGCTCAGTCACTCTCCCTCAAGCTTTCTTGCCAATCTTTGGCACTTTGCATAAGTCCCCTTTCTAAGTAGGTTCGTGTCGCGGAACCAAGACTAAGTCAAGGTCCCACCGGGCGTGCCACTGTTTGGGAAATATCTGGGTGAACGAAGCAAAGGGGACAAAACTGACAACCCCTCCAGATATCCAACAAGGAATAATGCTACCCTCTCCCAACACCTCAATGGAGAAGACACTAGTAAATACGAACGTGTGCTATGAACTTTTCTGACAAATGACAAAATATCAAGAGAATACTACGATAACAATGGAAGCAAAATGTAGTGTGAAATACGCTTTGTTTATTGAATTTGGTGTGCAAGTGTTTGATTTACAAGACAAATTTATGAAGCTCTTTATGATGAGGAGAAAGAAAGAGTGAGGAAAATCTTATCTGGCTACTTCTTCTTGGTGTTGATCTTGATGAAACCTTTGTGTGCTTTCCGATGATGTATCCATGATGAACAATTCCCTCACGACCCTCAAGGGGTTGAATTTTACAATGCTTTGAAATTTTAAAATACAAACAATTACGAGGGTTTTCTAATATGTGGCTATATGAATGTGTGAATGTGAAATTAGGATTTTGCTTTCCACCGAAAATTGCTTTTGATTCTTTGTTGCCAATGTCTTCTCTTTCTTTTCCGTTCTTCTCTTCTTCTCTTCACATGAAAAGAAATGAATGAATTATGCTTTTATTATTTTCTTCTTTTAACTCTTTTCTTTTTAACTCCTTTTTTCCCTGATCAAATGAGAATGGGAAACATTCCTTTTAATGATACTTTCTTTACTTTTAATTAAAAAAAAACGAATGATATGGGGATTTTTTTTTTCTTCCTGCAATGAAGCTGTTTTGGATTGGTGCGATCCAAAATTTTCTTGCGATCCAGCGATCTAGGCGAAACGCTTCGTTTCTTTCTTTTCTTCGGTTTCGATTCTGGTCGCTAGAACAGAGCGTACACCATCTTCTCTTTAAGTGTGTGTGAAGAAGTACGCGATTTGGACTCCTTCTCCTTCACAGCCTCCGCGATAGGCTGGCAACAACAACTCAGAAAGCTCACAGCACAGAGGCCGGCAACCGCAACAGTCAGCAAGGGTTGGCTTTGTTTTATTTCTTAAGCTCACAGCACTAAGGGCCGGCAAAGGTAATGATGGTGTCTCCTCTCCTTTCAACAGACGCACGCGGGTGGTGGCTGGGAACAACGTTTCGAATCGATGCGCTGCACAGCGTTTCGTATCATGCTGCATTAAGGTTTAAAGCTTTAGAGATTAAAGCCTCCAATGGGAGTGGATAAGTGGATAGGAGTGTATAACCCAGGAGTAGAACCACCATCGGAGTACCCCCCGGAGTACCCCCCATAGGTGTAGGGTTAACTGTGGAAGGAAGGGTGGAGAAAAATGTTCCACATTGTCTCTCCCATACCGATGCGACAGACTTGTTGCGCCCACTATGAAAGTCACTCCATATCCAAATCATCAACGATGACACTAAATAACAGGCCATTGGGCTTCTCGAGTCTAGATCGTCCCCCCACATGTCTACATTATAAAAATGACTATCATGTTTATAAAATAAGGAGGATATAAAAAGAAAATCTATTATGTGTATATATCTTATGCATGCATATAGCTTTAGGCACGCATAGAGCTCTATGCATAAGCCATAATCTTGATCTATGCATAAGCCTTATACATAGGGCTTATGGCTTATGTCTTATGCATAGAGCTTATGAGGCTTATGCCATAATGTCTATGCAAAGGCTCTATGCATAAGCCTTATGAATAGAGCTTATGACATCCATAAGGCTTATGCCTAAAGCTCTATGTGTAAGGCTCTATGCATAAGCCTTCTGCATAGATCTTATGGCTTATGGCTTATGAATAGAGCTTATGACATATGCATAAGGATTATGCCTAAAGCTGTATGTAAAGTTCTCTATGCATAAGCCTTATTCATAGAGCGTATGGTTTATGGATTATGCATAGAGCTTATGACATGCATAAGGCTTATTCCTAAAGCTCTACGCATAAGGCCTATGCATAAGGCTCTGTACATAAGGCTTATGCATAAGCCATAAGATTGCAATCCAAATAAAGCATAAGAGAATATAAAAATTGAAACCCCAAACCCAAGGGTGCAAACCAAATAAATGAAAAGAATGTTATGGATCATCCTAACCCCCCTTGAAACACATCGAACAAGAGATTACCTGGTGAACCACAACTGTCATGTGAAAGATCTTTCTAATGGTCAAGCTCATAACCCGTGAGGTCTCCAAGCTCTACAAACTCCTTGAGAAGCAATTCCACTGTGCCTCTTGTGAGCGTTGTCACACCGCCGCATTGCACTACAGGTACTCATCCCTCCTCTCACCTCACTTAACTCACACACACACTACTAGCATGCATTAGGGAGAGAGATTCGCAAGAGGATTAGAAAGAGCAAGACTCAATTGCACAATGGGAGAGTATGTTGTATTATGAGAGATATTCAATTATATATATGGCCATAAGTGTTCACACTTACTTAAACTGTGGCTGGCCGGGTACTTTAGGCTCATAAGATGCCTAATGCTATTCAAATGACTACTCTCATAATATATCCATGAAGTACATCACTTATGACTTCATCCTAACTTGCTACCACATGCTCTTGAAGAGGGAATCGCCATAAATACTTCATCACACCATTACGGGCACCCGTCCAAGTTATAGCTTTGGACATTATTGCTTCATATCTTGAATGTATGATCCTTTGGTGTATCTATCATGACTACTTGATGTAAGATAATGGTGGTAGATATTGTTAACCCTAGAATTGGCATAACATCCCCCCCTTCCTGACGGCAATTGCCTCCTTGTGATCTCGTTGAAGACCTTTGTGTGGGGAGAATGGACAAGCTTTGTCGATGGCTTTGATGTTGATTGGTGCTCAATGGTCTTTGTCCCTCCGGACAGAATAAGAAAATCTAGTTAGTGAATGAAAAGGTTAGTGGTGTATTGGGAATTCCTAACGAGGTGAGGGGTGGGATTTTTTACGAATGATTGCATTTTTCTATTTGCGTGAGCATGCTTTTTTTTTGGGGCTTTTTGCTCACTTTGTTTTTGGCAATCACAAGCAATGTTACATGTGATTTGTGTTAGAGGAGATGCTAAGAGATATTAATAATGGGAGAGAAGAGAGGGAAGGATCCGGAGGAACATAGACTTAATCATTAGAATGAGATGGTGATTCTAAGTTCCTCATTTGATTCATTGGAGAGACATTCATCATTTGAAGAAATTGGCCTTCGATGATGTCTCTTTATGTGGTAGGATTCTTGTCAAATGTTGTTGAGTAGGACCTATTCCTGTTTTCTTCTGCCCATGTTCTTTTTATGTTTTTATGTATATTTAAGTGTGCTTTTTCATTAAAAAAAATTGTACTATAAAGTCAAATAATCTTTTGTAGAAACCACTTTCACCTGTCTTTGAAAATCGTATTTAATAACCACCATGACTTGGGAACAATATCTAGTCTAGATTTATCTAATTTCTCATTTATTCCTATCCAAAAATATCATGGCTTCTAGTTGCTTCTCAAGGTCCTCTCCTCTTGCGGTCTCCCTGAGGAAAAAAATCCTAAGGTATCACTTAAGGTCCTTGGGCTCTCAGTCCCCCATCCCCTGTACTAGGTAATTCCCTTTATAGGACTACTAAGGGCATTATGAACTTAGTAGATGATCCCATGAGCCCACCACGAGGGGTTGCAACTCATTGGCAATGACTACTCAAGGTGTCCCAAACTGAGGTAGACGGCCACTCAAGGTGCACATGTCAACAAAACCCTTACAACATACCAAGATAAGGCTTGGCCTTAAATATATGTGTGTGTATGTTTATGTGTATGTGTGCGTGTGCGTGTGCGTCTTTGCGCACGCGCGCGCATGCGTGTGTGTATATATATATATATATGTATGTATGTATGTATGTATGTATGAACCACAAATATATACATGTATTTAAAAATATAAATACAAACATCGACATAATTTAATTAATTTTGATTAAAATTTAATGTGCGGAGATGGGTGATAAGTTGTGGTCACTTTTAAATATATAGATAGATATATCATACACACATCTAAACACACACACACACACACACAAACATATATATATATATATATATATATATATATATATATATATATGTATGTATATATTAATGTAAATAAAAATACACACACACACAAGCAGCAGAAAAGTCCAGGTTCCTCTTGAAAGGAGGGGCCTGAGAATCAACTGTTCCAAAGCAAAAACTTTTCTCATCATCAAGGAAGAAATCCCTAGGGCCATAGAAAGCAAAACAATGAGGAAGAAGTGAAAACCAAAAGGGACACAAGAATTTGCAAGCAGATATACATGAAGTACAAGAATTGAGTCATATAGACTCTTATTGAATTTCTTTGTGTTGAAGTAGCCATTTGTTGTTGGTAAGGATTGAAAGAATTACATCGACTTGTGAGGCTAATATAGATATCTCCACTAAGGATTGAAGATCATTGATTTGTGAACATGGTTTTGTCGTTTGTAGAGGTTTGGAACTTGAAGGAAAATTCAAGGTGATGGGTTCTACCATTGACCAGCTTTCGCCCACCATGGCCACCCCATCTAGAGATGTACCTGGAAGTTGTCAATGAGATGAGGCTTTGGTGCAAATGTTCTCTAGTGCATGAGTATGGATATGTACTCATGGAGTAGCTGCTACATTAATTTAGCCAGAATAATAGTAAGATATAAGCTTAACAAATATATAATGGCTTAATCATGAAAGTGCAGGCTCTTAAACCGTGAAACTATTAATTCGTGAGAGACATGAACTCGCGAGATTGTAGGTTTTTTGGCTGTGAAGGGATATTCCATGAAATGGCCTAGTCCCATCAAAGTGCAGGCCGTGAAATGGTAATTCCATGAAGGATAATTCTGTTAAATGGAATTCTGTGAAGGGTAATTCTGTGAAATGGAATTTCGTGAGATGGAATTCCGTGAAAGTGCAAGTTTTGACCCTGTGAAGTTACAGGTTTTGATTATGTGAAGTTGTAGGTTTTTTAGGCCGTGAAAGGTTATTCCATGAAATGGCCTAAACCCGTGAAATGTCCTAAACCCGCGAAATGTCCTAAACCCGTGAATATGAAGGTTTTGACCCTCATGATTTTTTATTCAAATGATTCTATGGGTCAGCTAGGGCATGACATGCGAGCAATAGGTTCTTGTGCACTTATGCTTCACATCCAAAGGGGTGACAAGAGCATTATGAGTTTGTCTTTGATGCGCTCACAAGTCTCTATTGTAGATGTGGGAATTTCTTCTTGAATTTTTGGCTCACATGTTGTTAAGGCAATAGATAAGACTGCTCGTTGGTTACCATTGGGGTTGCTTGAACACATAAGCTCTTGTGTAGGTGCTGAACGCACGAGAGTGGTCGAGTGACTTACTTGGTGTTTCGTGGGCCTCCATTCTTATTGAACTCTAGGTGAAGTTATTGGGGTTGAAGTCGGTGGTGAGGCTCTCTTCACGTTGTTTCATTTTGGCTACCATATGATGGGATTACCATCATAATTTCGTTGTTGTTTTAGCACATGCACAGGCACCCATCTTTGATGAACATTATAAGTTGGTGGGCTGATGCTTTTAGTGCTGAGACTTTCTTCTTTGTGCAAGCTTAGGGGACTTTGTGATGCGCTTGGAAATCCAAGTGGTGGTATGTCCTTGGTAGTAGTACCCTTGTGCTTGCACTAAAGATTTGGGTACCCACACTTATTGACTTGGTGGAGTTCTTTGAGGAGCTTGCATACGCTTTTGTGGACGGTGTTGTGGGAGTATTGTTATTTTTCCTTGGCTTCTAAGTGCTGTGTTGAGGGAAGAGGCTTTGATTGTCGAGGCACCCAGATTTGATTGGCACCTTCATAGTAGCCTTGAGCTACAAGTAGCTGCTTCTCCACCCACATCTTGATACTATTAAGATATCTTGATTTTTGTTGTCTTCGTGGAGTTTTCTTTTGGGTTGATGTTATGTGCACATTATATGTGCATATACTACTAGGAGGCTAACTCACATTAGGCTTGTGAGGATTGGAGCATGGGAACAAGCTCTAGTGGAGCATGGGTTAGGGATAACTGTAAGGCTTGAGGTTAGGGTAAGGCATCCAAGGGTTACACATGGGAATTGGAGAGTCAAGAGTCACTTGAGGGCCCTCCTATATAATAGGGGCATGGGGCACAGTCAAGGGATGTTCTCTTGGGTAGAGGATTATATCTACTCTCATGCCATTTCACACTAGAGCTATGTATTACTAGAATGATGTCATATCTCTTGGTGGTATGGGACACCAAGGTAAGGTATATGGTACTTTATTGTAATTCATGTGTGCATCCCTTGGGCTTGGGGGTGGTTGGGTGGATACGTTTATGCATGGTTTATGCATGATGATTATCTAGAGAGATCTTAGGATTTAATAGTGGTATCAGAGAAATCTCTAGTTAATTGTTGTTGTTTTTTCTTTCTTATTCCAATTTTTAGCATTTCTTAAAGTAAATTTTAATATTTACTAAATAAAAATGTTATTTTGTTAGTTTGTTTTGGTGATTACGCACGTGGATCATCGATATGGCGGTTGAAACATGTGTTTCTTTTATTCAATGGATGAATCGACGTTGCGGGGAAATTCTGTGAGTTCAATGCTATTTTTTCTAAATTGTTTTTGTTTACCGTGGAGATGCTATCAATTTTTTGCCAAATTTCTGCTGAAATACGGTATAGGGCAGCCAATTGATGCATTGGGTTCTCTCATGCGCGTAAAATTCTTATCTCCCCTCAAAATCTGGAATTTTCTTCTATTTCTCTCTCCCGCGTGTGTGAATGCCACTTTGAAGGCACAGTTTGATTAAATATTAATCATAATTAAGTTATAATTATGATTAAGATTGTTTAATTAAAATCTTAATCAACCTCCTCTCTTTTATCAGAGAAGGAGGGGGTGGAGAGAGAGAGAAAGTGGAATGGAGAAGAAGGGGAGGAGAGAGGAGAGAGAGGCTTTTCCTCCTCCCTCTCTCTCACAATTGGCAACACATGCCCGGGGGGGGGGTGCGCTACAGCCGCTGGGTGAAAAAAAGCCCCCCCATAAATTTTTTTTCATAAGCTTTATAATTAAAGCTTTTAATTATTAGGAAAAACTTTTTTAAAAGCTTTTCAATACTTTTCAAAAAAAAAGCTTGGAAAAAAAAGAAAATAAGAGATTTGGAAAAAAAAATATTCTCTAAAATTTTCTTAAAACTTTTCTTTTGGAACCTTTTGGCTTTCCAATTTTCGAGAAACCTATTGACCTTCCGACTTCTAGGAATCTTTTGACCTTTCGGATTCCGGAAACTTTTGACCTTTCAGATTCCGGAAACTTTTGACCTATCACATTCCGATTTTTTTTTTGGTCTTCATTTTCCTGAAGTTGTTGGCTTTCCGTATTCCGGGAAGACCATTGGGATTCTAAAATTTTTGGACCGTTCGTATTCTAATGTGTTCAGGGTAAATTAAAATTTTTAAAAAATTTCTAGAAATTAGTGAAAAATTAGGCAAAGGTTATTTTAAATTTTTGGAAAATGTGGGGTTGGTGATTGGCATGTGGTGTGTCCATTTGGATGCCCGTGACCATTCAAATTCCTTTAAAAATCTTTTTTTACCCAAAAAATTAGAAAATCCATTAAAATTATAAATTTTTATTGGATTTGAGAATTGTCGGGCAGAATTGAAAATTTCATGGAACGATGGGATTCTCAGGAGAATTTTGAAATATTCTAGAAATTATTTTTAAAAATTCTAGAAATTGGTATTTTTAAAATATCAACGGCATTTTGGCAAATCTAATTATTAAAAATTTTCTGGAAAAATATAGGTTGGAATACCATAAGATAGTTTTGGTGGAATTCAAAATTAGCATATTTTGAGGCCCTAGAAAATTAGGGAAAAAGCACGGTAATTCCTTTTCTTGAGAATTCTTATTTTCGAGGGTTATTTGGAGTTCATGGGTTAGTTGATCTAGTTGTTTTGGTAGATTTTATTAGATGGTTTCCAAGTTTTTATTCCTTTTATGCAAGATTTTATTCATATTTTCTAGACGGCATACTAGGGAGTTCCAATTTGGTAAGGTATGTATGGGTGGTATCACGGTGGTATGGGACGCGTCCCATTTCTATTTCATATTCCCATTCACTTTCATCCTCTTTTTGGCTCTCAACGTTTTCAAGAGTACCCAATGTATACACTGCCACACTTGGTTTTGCTTTTTCTTTTGGGTTCTGCTTTAAAGCATGTTCTTCTACCCATGTTGAGGTATTGTCTTTTGTGTTCTTTGTGGCTGTCTCTCGTGCCTTGGCTTGTAATCATGTAAGCACATTCAAGGGTACCATGGACAATTGCCCGTTTTGTACACTTAAGATGTTAAGAGTTGTATTTTGTGAGACAAGTTGCATTGAAGCAAATCGTCTTGGGAAATCTTGGAACATGTGATCAATGTGAGATCATTCACACATGGGTCGTCAGTGACTATGGACATGGAAGTATTCCAAACTGTGTAGTCTGCCACATTGTGAGGTCCACGATAATAGAAATACTAAAGTGTTCGATTAACTGATTTCTGATTAGTTTCCACCCTTTGGACTATTTCTGTTTGCTGCACGGGAGATGGAGGTTTTGAGTCAATTCTGGATGAAGTGGGACACTTTTTAGTATCATGGTCAAAGGTTTTACAATATATGCAGTACAAAAAAATAGGTGCCTTGTATGCACAATGGGGATTTGGATGGTCATAGTGATTACATTCAACACAAGGCATTTCGTTCCTCACTTGTAGATTACAATATATGCTGTACAAAAAAATAGGTGCCTTGTATGCACAATGGGGATTTGGATGGTCATAGTGATTACATTCAACATAAGGAATTTGGATGGTCATAGTGATTACATTCAACACAAGGCATTTCGTTCCTTACTTGTAGAGGCATTCACAGGATGTTTGGTTTTGAAGGATCTCATCTTCTCTTAGAGATGTCGTTTGAAAGCTTTTTAAGTAAAGCTGTATAAAATTCGGGGAATGACAATTTCAAGATCAATCTTTCTTTTGCCATTGCTTCACTTGGTTTAGATGAGGAACACCTCGTAGCATGATCATCTTCCAGCATGTTGTCATCTAAATGTACTACTTCTTTACAACATTCATCGAATGTTTTTGGGTTGGATACAATGATCAAGTTGTGTCATTTGTTTTTCATTAAGCCCATCATGAAACATCTCTTCAATTGAGAATCGTTTAATTTCTCCCATGACTCACATCATGAGTCCAAGAGTCTTATCCGAAGAATAAAGTCTCTAATGGATTCATTCGGTTTATGCTCAATTGAATAGTGTTCTTTTTCTGCACTCCACCGATCACCTTGTGTTGAAAAACCATGGATAAAGGCTGTTTTCAAGGTTCTGAAGTTGGTCTTGGGTCGCCGGCATCTATGTGATGAACCATCACACTAGCATTTCCCTCTAGCCATAGGTTCAACACATGTACCTTGGTGGGGCAGTTTGGGTTTCCAAAGGCCTCGCATTAAAGTCAAACATTTCTATATGGATCAGTTGTGTCATCATATTTTCTCATTAAAGTCAATATTAGATAATTTGGGAAAAATCTCATATTTTGGGAATGAATGACTCCATATAATTTTGTATATATCTTAAACATGGAAACTCTAAATTTGTCGGAGATTGAAGATCTAGATTCTACTCTTCAAGATCTTTCCAATGATATGTTACATGAGGGGGTTTGGACAAAATTTTGGACAAGTTCACCATGATCCCATTTTTCAAATGGGAATGGGATTTTTCCCAAATTATCTAATATTGTGTTATTATAAGATTCCTCCCTCCAGCTTTTGAGGTGTAAAGGTGTAAAAACCTCCCCTTCTATTCTTGTAATTATTTCCCTCTCTCAAATAGAAGAAAGATCTTGTTTTACCCTGTTTTGGTCTAGAGAGAGAAAAAGTCTAGAGAGAGATAATCCTAAATTAAGATATCTTTGGATATAAAAATCCTCCTATTGTCTAAAATAGATTCCCCTAAAATAGAAATTCAAAAAGATCTTTCCAATGTACATTGGAATTAATTGAAAATGTGTGTAAAGGACCTTAACCTAAGGGTCTACATTTTCAGAAATTTTTGGATTATGGTCCAATTAAGGTTCCAATGGACCAATTGCATTAATCCAAGGGTTGGGATGAGATAAATCGAAAGAATAAAATAAAATACCCAAAAATGAGTAAATGCTCACATAAGATGAAGAGTTGACTGAAAGGTTTATTAGTTAAAAACTATGAGATATTACTAAAAAAATGAGATATTTTAGAATAATGATACATTTTTGACACCTTAGTAAGGAGAGGGACACTCTTGAGGTAGGCGCCTAATTCACACATGTGGATGAGTTTTTAATTCAAAAAAATTGTGATATTTTTATCTCTCCTCTCTCCTGGATCAAACCAAATAAAAAAGAGAGCCAAACTGGTCCAAATCTTGTCCAAATTGAGTCAAACTGAACCTAGAAAATTCTAGACCCGAGTTGGACTTGGTTAGTGGCCTCCCTCACCTATAAATAGATCCTTAGTCTTTTGTAAAAAAATCTATGAACTATACCATGCCAGTATTACATTAAAATAATGATATTTTATTTTATTCATTAAAAATCCTCTATTTTTGGAGAGATTGGAGCTCGCGTAGCAAGGTCGACCGAGTCTTGACCAGCCTCGGTTCGATTTAAATGGTAAGCTTGCGGTACGGTGGATGAGGGACCAAGGAAGAAGTTTATGAGTGAAGTGCTAGGTACCTTGTGAAGGAACCTAGAGGGTGCTCACCATACGGTGCTTGGGCTCTGGGTCACCGAGGATACCCACACGTGCATCGAGGAAGAAAATGGAACAAGGAGTTAGAGTTGTTTTATGAACTCGGGCATGGATCTGGTTGATTGTCCTTGCTGGTCCTCAACGGATGAGTCCATGGCTCTTTTATATGGATCTGTTGGTTGATCTTGCTGATCTTCAACAGGGAGTCCATCTGGATTTTTATAAGTGAATATAATTCCGAGTACTATGAGCTAGGAACTATTGAAAAGATTCGTGAGTGAACAGGTGGTGAGCGTTCTGGTTGCCAATGATGCCATAGGTACACCAATGAAAGAATGATTGGAAATTAGAATTCAACCTAGATATTTTGGAGGATTATGATCAATGATACTATGGTTTCATTAAAAGATTGTTTTAAAGACAGCTGAATCTGTGATATTTTAGAGGATTATGATCAATGATACTATGGTTTCGTTAAAAGATTGTTTCATAGTTGAATCTGTGAAACAGGCAATTTTTGGGTGTGTAAGTGGTGTGACTATCTTGAAGTTTGCTTGATACCCTAGTAACCCGGGGCAAAACATAACCAAATTCCTAAATGGATCCTATCACTACAGTGTTTGGGCGGTTGGCTAACCCATGGGACTGGATAGGGTTAGGCTGGACTGATGGATCCCTAAAATGAGACTCAATTTTGTTATAGTACGATAGATGAAGTAAATCCAAGATAGTCCTTGTTCTATGGAAAAGAATGCCTCTTGATGAGGAAAAAAGCGTTGGTCTCTATGATCTAAGTGTAAGTCTCTTCCTTGATTTGATCATGTGACTTATAGGTTTAGTCGGATCAGTTTGGTTAGTTAAGGCTCTTGACCACATTAGAATAAAAATATCCTGGAGGAATCACCCCTGCTTTCTGGGCGAGGAAAGTTTTTTCGGGTTCGGTTTTGGAAGAACCGAGGGATTAGTCGCTTGTCCGGATATCCGTGGGAGCGAGATGTGAATGTGATGTAAATGGATGTGGATGTGAAGAGATGTGGATGGGATGTGATGTGATATAAATGGATGTGGATGTGAAGAGATGTGGATCGGATGTGATGTGATGTAAATAGATGTGGATGTGATGAGATGTGGATGGGATGTGATGTGATGTAAATGGATGTGGATGTGGATGTGAAGAGATGTGGATGGGATGTGACGTGATGTAAATGGATGTGGATGCGAATGTGATGAGATGAGATTGAGATGTGAAAGGATGTGATGTGATGTAAATGGATGAGAATGAGACGTGGACAAGATGTGATGTAACTGAATGAGAATGAGACGAGGACATGATGTGATGTAAATGGATGAGAATGAGACGTGGACATGATGTAATGTGGATGGGATGTAATGAATGAGATGGATGTAATGTGATGTGGATGTAATGAATGAGATGGATGAAATGTGAATTGATGACATGTGATGTGATGTGAATCGGGATAGATATGAATAAATGAGATGTGATGTGATGTGAATCAGGATAGATGTGAATGGATGAGATGTGATGTGAATCAGGATAGATGTGAATGGATGTGATGTAAATAGATGTGATGTGAATGGGCATAGATGTGAATGGATGATGAGATGTGATGTCATGCGATATGGACATAGGTAGATGTGAATGGATGAGAAGTAATGAGGATAGATGTGATGAGATGTAATATAATGTGATTGGATAAGAATGGATGATGGACAATGGGAATACATATGATTGGATAGATGTGATGAGGATAGATGTGATGAGATGTAATATGATGTGATTGGATAAGAATGGATGATGGACAATGGGAATACATATGATTGGATGTGGATTAAGTAATGTGAATTGATGTAAAAGAATGTGAAATAATGAGAAATGATGTGGAACAATGTGGAAAGATGAGAGTTCATTAGAAACTGTATTTATGACCTATTTTTAAATGACTGTTTTATGTCAAGAATGCTAGGGATGCATTTTGACCATCTTGTGAATGAGGTCATGGAGACCTAATTGATAAAGTTGCAATAGCTGACAGAGAGTCAACGGAGGACGTCTTGACTAGCCTCGGTTCGATTTGAATGGTGAGCTTCTGATATGATGGATGAGGGACCAAGGAAGCGGCCTATGAGTGAAGCGCTAGGTAACCTGCAAAGGAACCTAAAGGGTGCTGATGACCATACGGTGCTCGGGCTCTGGGTCGTCGAAGATACCCACATGTGCGTCGAGGAAGAAAATGGAACAAGGAGTTAGAGTGGTTTTATGAACTCAGGCATGGATTTGGTTGATTGTCCTTGCTGGTCCTCAACGGATGAGTCCATGGCTCTTTTATATGGATCTGTTGGTTGATCTTGCTGATCTTCAATGGGGAGTCCATCTAGATTTTAATAAGTTAATATATTTCCGGGTACTATGAGCTAGAAACTATTGAAAAGGCCCCTGAGTGAACAGTGGTGAGCATTTTGGTTGTTGCCAATGATGCCATAGGTACACCGATGAAAGAATGATTGGAAATTAGAATTCAACCTGGATATTTTGGAGGATTATGATCAATGATACTATGGTTTCATTAAAAGATTGTTTTAATATATTTCCGGATACTATGAGCTAGAAACTATTGAAAAGGCCCCTGAGTGAACAGTGGTGAGCATTCTGGTTGTTGCTAATGATGCCATAGGTTCACCGATGAAAGAATGATTGGAAATTAGAATTCAACCTGGATATTTTGGAGGATTATAATCAATGATACTATGGTTTCATTAAAAGATTGTTTTAAAGAGAGCTGAATCTGTGAAATATGCAATTTCATATTGGGTGTGTAAGTGGTGTGACTATCTTGAAGTTTGCTTGAAGTGCCGGCTATGGAGCTTGGGAACTCTTTTCCCTGGTACCCGGGGCAAAACATAACCAAATTCCTAAATGGATCCTATCACTACAATGGTTGGGTGGTTGGCTAACCCATGGAACTCAATGGGGTTAGGCTGGACTGATGGATCCCTAAAATGAGACTCAATTTTGTTATGGTACGATAGATGAAGTGAATCCCAGATAGTCCTTATTCTATGGAAAAGAATGCCTCTTGAATGATGAGGAAAAAAGCATTGGTCTCTATGACCTAAGTGCAAGACTCTTCCTTGATGTGATCATGTGACTTACAGGTTCGGTTGGATCAGTTTGGTTAGTTAAGGCTCTTGACTACATTAGAATAAAAATATCATGGAGGAATCTCCTGTGCTTTCTTGGGACGAGGGAAGTTTTTTCGGGTTCGGTTTTGGAAGAACCGAGGGATTAGTCTCTTATCCGGATATCCGTGGCCAATAGATTGGTTGGGGCTTGCTTCTAAGATAAAGAAGCAAGCCAAACCTAAAGGTAAGAAGAATTTATGGTTTCTGATTATATTCTCAATGATTTCACTTCTCAACACCTCTCAAGCTTGAGAAGTTTCAAATTAATTGTTTTCAATACAAATCAAGCTTTCTATAAGAATTCTAATGATTGATCACAGAAAAGTTAATCTTTATGCTAGGATGCTTTTTATGTATATCTCTCTCTCTCCCAAAAGAATAGTCATTTCTATGACTAATTCTTTAGCAAATGAATGCTTCTCATTGATAAATTCTTAATTCAAAGTCAATCTCTAAGCTTGTTAAGCTAGAGGTTAAGAAAATGGCTTTTTATGCTTTTATGTTAATAAAATTATGGTAAATTTATGATTTAATTCCATAATTTAGATTTAAGATTAAGGATAGTTATTCTATCATAATTGTATTACAAAGTCTTATTCTTTCTAGAAATATTAAAAATTATCAGTAATAGCAGAGTGAAGCTATGGAATTTTTTTAAGAAATTAATACATAGCTCATTTTTATGCATAATGTGAAAAGAGGATTTCCTACCATATTCTAGGATTGAATATCCTATGCTAAAAGAATAATTTTCATCATATTCATGGGAAACTAATTTTTAGTGTTTATGCATAAATAAGTAATTAAGAAAAGAGTAATTTTAGATAAATTTCTTTTATGATAAAAGAGGAATTTAATCATTTAAATGGTAAAAGTGGATCTATTAGCATATTTGAAATAACGGATATTTTTATTAAAGAAAAGAGGAATTTTAGATAAATTTATTTTATGATAAAAGAGGATTAATTCCCATGATATTTGAGATCCAAGAAATTAAATGGGGGTGTCCATGTGCATTTCCACCTATGCACGACTGTCAATGTACTAGCTTTTTATTGTCGGCATATGTTCTCTGGCCAGTTCCTCAGGTTCCACTAGTCTACAACTTCTGTTGGACGTTCAACACCTGGCACACACTAGGTGGCTCTATGCCTCAGAGGTTCCACTAGTCTACAACTTCTGTTGGACGTTCAACACCTGGCACACACTAGGTGGCTCTATGCCTCAGAGGTTGATCGGAAGGTTTGGTGGATGGGTGGGGGTGGTTAATGGTGGCTTGATTGGGATGAACCTTTATTTTTATGCCAATGTTTGTCTGCTTCTTGTGAATCACATCCTAAGCCTCCCCTATTAACATGGGTTTGAATCATATCAAAAACTCTATCTACATCAACATGCACTACTTGGTAGATTAAAGAATGAAATAATAGCTTAACAGATATGTGTATCTACGGGTTGGATTCCAATTGCTGTAGGGCTTCTTTGTCTTCATCATAAATATCTCATTTTGTTTCATTTTTCTCTCTAGGCAGTTATGCACCATCATTTGGGATCTTCTCTAATAAAGATCCTAGAGTCTGGGATATGGAACTTTCCTCTGGTTTATGTTTTCTGCTGAGAAATTCATCGATCTTATATGGGTTTATAGGCAGGTCCCATTCTTCTTCATCATACTGCTATTTGAACTTAGAGAGCAAGTAGGCAACATACTCTAGATTTTATGCTATAGCCTTTAGTTGCTTTGTTGCGTTTGCCTACTATCAACGCAACGATGTGTCTCCTGAAGATTCACTAGTGTAAAAACCCTAAGATCTCTCTAGATAATTGTTATGCATAAACATGCATCAATTAGACATAAACTCATCCACCCGACTACCCCCGAGCCCAAGGGATGCACACATGAATTATAAATGAAATACATCATACCTCTACCTTGATGTCCCATACCATCAAGAGGTATAACTTCAATCCGTAGCTATAGTGGGAAATGATAAGTGAGTAGATATGATCCTCTACACAAGAGAGCATAACATAGCCTTGGCCTCACAAGCCCAAGCCTCCAACCTCCCTTGAGTGTGCCCCATGCCCCTATTATATAGGAGGTCCCTCAAGTGACTCTTGACTCTCCATTTCCCATGTGTGACACTTGGATGCCTGACCCTAACCTTAACCCTTAAGGTTAGTCCTAACCCATGCTCCACTAGAGCTTGTTCCCATGCTCCCATGCTCACAAGCCTAATGTGGGTTAGCCTCCTAGTATATACACACATCATATGTGCATATAACAACTAGGCTAATGATGGATAATGTTTACTTGATTGGTTGTGACAACTGGCGGAGTTGATGATCTCAACTGCAACTTGACTAAAAAAATAGCTCTTTGTGCAACTTCCGTTGTTTTCTTTGCTCTTGCATGAGTTACATTTAGACTCGACATCTCCAGTTCCACTTGATTTTAATTGGCTAGCCTTGTGTTCCTTATCTGAATTTCTTTATATAGGTCTATCTATTTTTTCTTGACTACCTTTGTCTGTTGCTCTAATTTTTCTTGTTGCTTTGCTGGCTTCTTCCTTAATAGCTTTCAACTCTTGTTGATTTTTTTTTGCAAGTGGGAGGTCAGCTTGGAGTTTCCTTCTTTATAACTTTTGGTTCTGATGGTTTCCTATTGGTTTGTGCTGCATCTGTGTTCCGTCAGGACCTTATTTTTGGGGAGGTTTTCTTCTCTGCGGCTTGCTCTTCTAGTTGAATTAGCTTTGACTTTTTCTAATCAAGCTTTGTATACACCTGCGTGAGTGCTTTTTCTATTTTCTTAAACTCTTCTTCTAGATCTAGCAGGGCAGTTTGTGTGGCTGAGTTCTCATCTTATTGCACCTACATTTGTTTCTCTAAGATGATGATTTGTTCTTTCAACTAAGCTAGTGTCATTTGATTCAATGGCATGCGTTAGTTTCCTTATGGGCTCCACCTACTCTATTGGTTCTTTCGCCTTGGCCAACCTAGCGTTGTTTTTTGTTGTTCATTCTTGAGATGCATTTTGAGTGTTTCTATCTACTTTTGTTGGTACAACAGCAGCTGGTTGATCCGTTGAGTGTTCTCCTATGGTGCCTTTGGGGATGATATTTGTTTTTGTAGTGCTAGCCTGTTCTCTAGTTCCTTTTTTCCCTCTAGCTTCTTTGTCAGCCTATGTATTTTATTATGTAGCTCCTTCACTTGCTGATCTGATTGTGTACTTCCTCTAGAGGTGGTGACCCTAGAGGTGGTGGTTGTTACTACAAGCTGAGCTTCCTCATGGTTGTGTGGAAGGTAACCCTCCAATTCCACCTCTAGCTCCATCTTTTTCTTGAGGCGCAATTGGTGGTAGCAGCAGGTGGCATGTGGGATTGGCAATATCATGTATTCTTTTTGTAGTAGCTATAAATTGTCCTCCCAACATGCTTTCTCAGAGGCTATCAGCTTCTCTTCCCACTGATCCATCAGTTCCAATGGTATTTGGACTATGGAGATTTCTTCCTAAGCCTCCATGGCCTCCTGTATCCGCATCTTCCCTTTTGAATTATGTTATGAGACTAACACGTAACACTAAAATGTAAGACTAGGAAATATTATTTATATGCAAAAGGTTGCGTATAAATAAGGTTCAGGGGATTTCAAATATGAAATACCTAAGCAATGGTTAATAGGCATTAAATTTAAGGTAAAAAGGGAAGTAGTTGGTGCACAATGGAAGCCCAAGGGATAGATGGGTAGTTGAAGAGGCATTGGACAAGGAAAAGGCAATGTCTAGCCAATGAAAGGTCAAGGGGATGAAGTTGGAATGTCATGCACCATATAGGCCTATATAACCATGCACCATATAGGCCTATATAACCATGCACCATATATAACCATGCGCTATTTGGGATATGGTTGCATGGAGAATCAAGGTTCTAGTCTTACAAGTCCTCAAGCTTATGAAGTAAGGAGCATTATATTGGTATCAAAGCTAGTGTCCAATCTTGAGAGACTCTTCATGCTTCTCATGATGAGCACAACAAATGCATAAGTTATCTTTTGCTCTTTTTAGTAAGAGGATAAGGTGCTCTTCTTCATCTTTTTGCTATATTATTTTTATTGAAAGCTTGAATAGTTATAGCCATAATTTGAAAAATTATGGTATGGTTTCTCTTTGGAAAAATAAAGGAAAGTTTGAAGTTTTCATTATCAAACTTTGTAGTGGATTTATTGAGGACTGCAACGTTTACAACCATATATCCCAAATAGTCCCTTACCTCATGGTTATACAGGCCTAGATGGTGCATGACCTTCCAACTTTAGCCCCTTGATCTTTTATTGGCTAGACATTGCCTTTTCCTTGTCCAGTGCCTCTTTAACTACCCCTATGTTCCTTGGGCTTCCATTGCACACCATCGACTTTCCCTTTTACTTTAACTTTAATGCCTATTAACCATTTCTTAGGTACTTCCTATTTGAAATTCCTTGAACCTTATTTATATGCAACCTTTTACATATAAATAATCTTTTCTAGTCATACCTTTTAGTGTTACCTGTCAGTCTCATAACATTTCCTCCTCCTTGAAATAAAAGTTTTCATCCTCAAAAACAAAATTGGGTAACTTCTTTTTGAGTATGTGAACCTTCTCTTAAAGTTTGATCACACTCAATATTTTAAGTATCGTCAAATATCTCAAAACCTTTAAGCATAATACTTTATAGAAAGATTAGAGCCTTTCCCCCCTTTTAAAAGAAACAGAGTTCTCCTAAACTCTTTGGTTCACCTTATTGTTATCTCATAAGGTAACCTTCTCTTTTTTAAGGTCTCATGCTTCAGTTCTTTTGAAGAGAGTACTTTTACTCTCTTATACTAGAGCATGCCTATAGTCATAATAGAAATCTTGTTTAAAGATTTTCAACTGTTTCTTTAAAATCTAGCTTAAACAAGTCTTTAACTTGGAATAAGTTCTCTTTTATAAGTATTTCAGTTAGAGAAACACTTCCTTCCTTGTTCATGTTCCCTTAAACTCCCTTTGTAGAGAGAGTACCTATTTCTTTTAAGAAATAGATACTCCCTTTCTAGAGAGAGTATCTGTTTCTTTTAAGAACACCTATTCTCCATGTAAGTGTCATCACACCATACAGATGTGACATGGTGTTGCACTTTATGTTACCCTTAGAAAAATGAAGTTGGCTTAAACACCTTCTTCTAAGATGAATACTTTATTCTAGTTGATGCTAAACATGAGGACAAACCAATATGATTATATCCCCCAACTTTGCATATGTCCTAGATCAGAGGCTTGCATGTAGTTAATAGCTTTTCATTTCTCTTTTTTCCTTCTTCTGAGGAGAATTGGAGATATTGTCTACACCAGATGGAATGGCTCTAATTCCTCTTGGCCCTGGAGGTTTTCAAGGGTTCTCTACAAGTTAGTGAAGACACTTTTTGATTTGATCAAGGCTACAGTTAGATCCAAGCTCTTCATCAAATCTGTAGGTGACTTTGGTAAAACAGAGATTAAGCATTCAATATTTGATCAAATCTTATGTTTCTTGGCTTAATCCTCTACTAGACTAATTGCTATTGATGGCCTTGAAAGGATTTGAACTCATTTGAACTCTAAGGCCCGAGATCTGGGGACTCATTGCATACTCTGTTTTCTGCACACAAGACAGTATTAATTTGCTAATCAGTGATTAATCAAAACTAATCACTATTTTTTGGTGCAAAAATCAATAATAATGAAAGTAATACTTTTATAAAACTAAATTTCTTTTATACAAATAATTAAAATGCATCTTCTATGCATGAAATTGATACTTTAGAATATAGAAACCATAAGGATTACTCTTTTAGAATAATAAAAGATAATACTTATTTCTAAATTTTTTAAAAAATTCACCATAACCTCCTTTGTATGGCTGACCATTTTTCAATTTTTAAGCCTCTAAATTAATTAGAAATGCACCAAGAGTATTTCAATCATTCTAAAGTAACATTTTTCTACTTATTTAAGAGAAACATTATGAAAAACTTGATTTTATTCATTAATCATTCATCTAGGATAAAGAATGGTTGGATTTACTAGAGAAGAGAGGGGAATGCCTTTTGCAATGAGGCATAACATCATTTGCAATGTAGAGAAGACAAAAATCATTAAAAAAAATCATAAAATGAATGGAAAAGAGAAGAATCTCCAACTTACATAGATAATTTGAGAGCTTTCCTTTGGCTTGATGGTTTGAGGGTTCAACTCTTGTTTGAGATAAGAGTGGCCACCAATCTTTTGGAAGAGGGAAGGTCAAAAACTAATGAATTATGAGTAAAATTCACTGTTTTTGGCACTTAAGAGAGACAGGGTAACAGTGCAAAACACTATTAAGTTTCAACAAAGAGGGAGGCTTCTATTTATAGGAAAAAGTGTGCCTCTAACCAAGCAAACCGATTCTAGAATTTTCTGGATCAGTTTGGTCAAATTTTGACCATTTTTAGGTTAGTTTTGCTCACTTTTTGGATCTAGTTGAAACAGGAGAGAGGAGAGATAAAAATATCTCATTATTTGGGAGTTTAAAACTCATTCAAGCATGTGAAATAGGCACCTCCTTCATGAGGGAAATTCCTCCATACTCAGGTGTCAAAAATGCATCATTTCACCTAAATATCTTTCTTTTTTAACTATTAACCTTGTCCTTAGTCAACTCTTCATATTACGTGAGTATTTACTCATTTTTGGGGGATTTTCCTTTTATTTCTTCATTTATCTTCTCCCTACATTTGGATGAATCTTATTGGTCCATAGGAACCTTAATTTAAAATTTCGAAAAAATCTTCACCCCCAGGATAATGCCTCTTGAATAGATTATACTTAATTTCTAATGCACCTTCTGAAATTCTTTTTGAACTTCTATTTCAAGGGAACTTATTTTAATAAGATGAGATATTTTTCTATCCAAAAATATTTAAAAACTGAACTACCACTCTCTAGAAGATTTTCTCTCTCTAGGCTAAAACTGGTAGAAACAAGATCTTTTATATTTCTGAAGAGGGATTTGACTACAGGGGAAGATACTGGACATCCTGAGAGGTTAGGGAGGAATCTTACAGTGGGCAAGAGTATTTCTCCAATGATTTTAGTGATTTATTGAGAAAGCAGGGAATCAAGAGACAGTTTACATGCAGGTACACTCCGCAAAATAAAATGGTGTCACAGAAACAAAAAATAGGTACATTGCAAAAGTGAAATGTGCCTTGATGGTTGAAAAGAATATAGTTTTGGACAAAACTACTATGTACATTGTGAACAGGACCCCCACTGTTGTTTATGGTATGACTCCTGAACAAAAGTTTAAAAGCATAAAACTAGATGTGTCTCACTTGAAAGTGTTTCGGTGTATTACATATGTGCATGTTCTCAATGAAATGAGGAAAAAGTTGGATCCAAAGGCAAAGAAATGCATCTTCATTGGTTAAGATTTGGAGCAAAAAAGTTATATAGATATTATAACCCTACCACTCATGAGATGCGAGTAAGCAAAGATGTTGTCTTTGATGAGATGAGTAGTTGGTATACACCAAAAATAGTGAAGGCAACAAAAGACGTAGATGTAAAAAGTGATGATGTGCTGCACCACAATCACATGTGCTTAGTGTACCTGGAGAGTCCTCTAGCAGTGGATCCAGTGTTAGACCATGGTCAGGAAGGTTGAGGATAGATATAGGTACACATGTATTCACAAAGGGAAGGAAAAGATAGATCAATCTTTTGTGTCCTGATCTGTCAGAGCAGGTCTATTTACCCTCATTGGACATCTCTTAAGCATTCATACTATCCATTGGTAACCGTCACTTCATTTGGTTGTTGGTATTAGAAGTGCTAATATTATATGTTTTACATGTGTGATTACCGCTTATCTATGAAAGGTGTGCCATGGGATTAGTTATGGAGATTTCATGCCTAGACTAAGTGTTTGCACAAGCCTAGGTGGCCTTGGATAGCCATGGACCTATATTTTTAGTATGGCCGACCGAGGTGTGATTCATGCTTGGGGCCAAGATAAGATTTAATTTGTATTCTCACCATTCATTCTCTTATGAATAGTGAATAGAGTGATCTTCTTCTCTACTCTCTTGCACTCTATTCACTATTCATTCTCTTATGAATAATAGTGAATAGAGTGAATAGAGTGATCTTCTTCTCTACTCTCTTGCACTCTTAATTTGTATTCTCACCATTCATTCTCTTATGAATAGTGAATAGAGTGATCTTCTTCTCTACTCTCTTGCACTCTTGTGTCTCATCTACTAGCTATTACACTGCCTCATCTAGTGGCTAGTAAGCACCACACCACTAACTATGGCACCTACGACTAATGAATTATTACCTTTGAGACACATGCCCATGGTAGTTACGACGGTAGCCACCAACACCACTTCACATATGGACCCCCTTGTGTGCCTGACATATCTAGTATTGTCATTCCTAGAGGGGTCAAATCTCATTAGAGTGCACCCATAAAACATCCCTTCCCTAGAGTGAGTGTTCTACCAACTCTTGATGTGAGACCAACTACATGCAATGCCCACATGACTATTGGGTCTCCATTAGGTTACATACCTTCAATAGCACATCTACTGAAGGTTACATACTTTCAGTAGCATCTATCCCCACTAGAGCTTAGACCAATACATCCTCATGTAGTGCCACATGTTGCACCTCCACATGCTCCTAACATTGCTCCTATTATGCCATCACTAGCTCTATCCACCACAAACCTTTTTTTTTTTGCATAGGTCTTGGGAAGAGCGGTAGCAAAGAGCATAGTGCCTGTTGTGAGAGATGGTGGTTTCACATGATGCTTGCAGACAGACTGTGTGGGCCCATGTACAGAGGAGAGTCATAGATCGTATGCGCACGGTTTTGGGTGAGCCTCTTTCAGAGGATGAGCTTGTTAAGGCTTTGAGGGTCCTTCCGTGCCATAGCTGCCCTGGGGTGGATGGATTGACGCCTACCTTTTTTATGCGCTATTGGGACATTTTGGGACCAGGCCTCCGTAGGGGATTTCAGTATGTTTTGGACACTGGGGTGATGCCACAGAGCTTTTCAGAGGGCTTGATCTTTCTTATCCCTAAGGGGGAGGGAGTGTTGTGGGGGCTGGTTGCCCACAGGGGCTCTGCAGTTGGCACCTGGCTTGTCTACAGTAGTTTTTCGGTGGCCTGTGTGTCCGATGCGGCCACCCATTGGAGACACAGAGACACTGCCTATGGGACTGTCCACAGGTGCAGCAGATTTGACTGAGGATGCTGCGCATTTTGGCCCTCCTCTCTCCAGAGGGCATGTATACGTGGGGTGCCGCTGCTTGGTCGACATCGTCAGGGCATGCTCTAGGATACGAGATGGAGCAGGACAGCCAGGCCATTAGATTCATTAGGGGCCAGCCTCACCTTGTTCCTTCACCGGATTTCTCGTCCGTCGTCTGGACACAAGAGAGGGATTTACGATGGGAGCTCCTCAGCAGCCTCACCATCTGGTTCACCTGGAGAGCCCAATGTTTCAGAGCCTTTGAGAGGGGGAGACTGGAGCCACCAGCACAGGGACTGTTCGGGGGATTTGGCAGGAGCTGATCCACACCTTGCGCGGATAGTATGACCGCATCCGGGGTGACTCGGATGCGGCGATCTTGCGGCACCAGGCCTTCCACACCACTTGCGGCACGAGGCCTTCCACACCACTTGGCGCAGTGGCCCCTTCTATACACTTCACGCGCGGGTATCCCCTGCTGGCATTACAGGCCACCTGTTTGGATTTTCCCCCCTCCTATTGTATGATATAGCTCTCAGTCATTTGTACGGATCTTTGTACCTTTTGCACCTAGGGAGAGTTGCCCTAGCTGCCTTGATTGGATCTCTGATCTGCCTTCTTGAGCAGGAGAGTTTTTTGAAGCCTAGTGGGAGTTTTTTTAAACTAATGAAAGGATCTTTTCTCAGAAAAAAAAAGGGGAAAGAAAGTTCCATCTTATTATAGTGCAGCTAGGTCTCTTAGGGATTCAAAGGTTTTTAAGTAAAAATTTAGGTCTGTTTGGTGAGGGAGACTTCTTTGTGAAGCAATGTAAGATTCCTCCCCCAACCCCTTTTTGATGTCTAGTATCTTCCCCTGTAATCAACCCTCTTCAGAAATATAAAAGACCCTGTTGCTAACTATTTTAGCCTAGAGAGAGGAAAATTATTCTAGAGAGAGAATATTCAGATTTTTAATATTTTTGGATAGAAAAATATCTCTTATAATTCAGATGAGTTCCCCTGAAACAGAAATTCAAAAAGAATTTTCTAATGTGCAATTGGAATTAATTGGAAATAGGTATAAAGAACCTTAGTCTAAGGGTCTAGATTTTCAGAAATCTTTAGACTATGGTCCAATTAAGGTTCCTATGGGCCAATAGCATCAATCCATGTGTAGGGAAGAGATAAATCCAAATTTGTAAAAAGAAGATACCCAAAAATGAGTAAATGCTCACATAAGGTGAAGAGTTGAAAATGTACAAGGTTTATTAGTAAAAAACTATGAGCAATATTAAAATGATTCCATTATGACACATATGTAAGGAAGGGGAATTCTTTAAAGGAGGTGCATATTTCACATAAGATGAAGAGTTGAAAATGTACAAGGTTTATTAGTAAAAAACTATGAGCAATATTAAAATGATTCCATTATGACACATATGTAAGGAAGGGAAATTCTTTAAAGGAGGTGCATATTTCACATAAGATGAAGAGTTGAAAATGTACAAGGTTTATTAGTAAAAAAAACTATGAGCAATATTAAAATGATTCCATTATGACACATATGTAAGGAAGGGGAGTTCTTTAAAGGAGGTGCATATTTCACATGCTTGAATGAGTTTTAAACTCATAAAAATTGAGATATTTCATCTCTCCTCTCTCCTCATTCAAGTCTAGTTCCAAAAAGTTAGCTTAACTGACCTAAAAATGGTCAAATATTGACCAAACTGATTTAGAAAATTCTAGAATCAGTTTGTTTGGTTAGGAGCTCAATTTTTCTTATAAATAGAAGCCTCCCCCTTGTTGAAAAATAGATAGTGTTTATGCATCGTTACTCTACTCCACCTAAGCCAAGAACTGTGAATTCATTTAATAATTCACTAGTTTTTGGAGCTTCCCTCTTTCTTCAATTCCCATTAGTGGCTCCATCAACATACTTAACCAATTGATTGGTTGGGGGCCTCTACCGTGAACAAAGAATCAAGCAAGTTGTAAGGTAATTAGTGAATATTGATCTTTCTATAATTTCTCAATGTTTCTCTCTTCTCAACCCCTCTCAAGCTTGAGAAGTTTAATTGGTATGGTTTTTTAAATGCTATTGAAGTTTGAATAGTAGTGAAGAGTTACATAATTTAATAAATGCTATTGAAGTTAATTTTCATTTATGTTTAAATTCTAATGATTTTTATGTAAATTCTCTCTCTCACTCAAGAAATGGTCATACTCATGACCCGTTCTCAATCCAAATCAAGCTTTTCATAAAGCTTTTTCTTAACCCAAGATTAAGCTATGCTTGAGGTCAAATTAATGGCTTTTTTCTATGCTTTTAGTTTATGTATATTGATGATTCAATCCATTATGGATTAGTAATCCAATTAGAGATCATTTTAATTATTTCCTTAATGATAAGCATTATCCCTTAGAAAAATTGAGATTTATCAGTCATAGCAGCGGAGCTATGGCAAAATTTTTATAAAAATTATGCATAAAATAATTTCTTTCAAAGCATAAAATGAGGAATTCCTACCATATTCTAGGAATTATCATCCTAGATTAATTGAAAGAATTTCATTACAATCATGGAGAAATTGAATTTTAATATCATGCATAAAGGATAAGTTTTTATATCAAAAGTGTTATTTTTACCGCTTTTATTTCATGCATAGAAGTATGCATAATGGATAAATTTTTATATCAAAAGTGTTATTTTTACCATTTTTATTTCATGCATAGAAGTATGCATAATGGATAAATTTTTATATCGAAAGTGTTATTTTTACCATTTTTATTTCATGCATAGAAGTATGCATAATGGATAAATTTTTATATCAAAAGTGTTATTTTTACCATTTTTATTTCATGCATAGAAGTATGCATAGTGGATAAATTTTTATATCAAAAGTGTTATTTTTATCATTTTTAATTTTCATGCATAGAAGTATGCATAAAGGAAAATTTTTTATATCAAAAGTGTTATTTTTATCATTTTTAATTTTCATGCATAGAAGTATGCATAAAAGAAAATTTTTTATATCAAAAGTGTTACTTTTATCATTTTTAATTTTCATGCATAAAAGTATGCATAAAAGAAAATTTTTATATCAAAAGTGTTACTTTTAACATTTTTAATTTTCATGCATAGAAGTATGCATAAAGGAAAATTTTTTATATCAAAAGTGTTACTTTTATCATTTTTAATTTTCATGCATAGAAGTATGCATAAAGGAAAAAATTTTATATCCAAAGTGTTACTTTTATCATATTGGATTTCATGCATATAGGTATGCATAAAAGATATTCTTTTTATGCTAAAAGTGTGATTTTCCTCATAAATGGATTTTATGCTTAACTTAGATGCATAAGAGAAATTCTTTTATTCTAAAAGTATAATTCCCTACCAAATTGAAATTATGCATAAGAAGATGCATAAAAGATTGATTTTAATTTTGAAAGTGTTAGTCTCCTTAAATGAAATTTATGTATAAATAAATGTGTAGAGAAATCTTATATCAAATATAAGAATTCTCTTTTAAAAAAAAGATATGAAATGTGATAAGATGTGATAAGAGGTGTATGAGATGTGATAAGAATTGATAAGATGCGTATGGAAAGTGATAGGATGTGATAAGAGGTGTATGAGATGTGATAAGAATTGATAAGATGCGTATGGAAAGTGATAGGATGTGATAAGAGGTGTATGAGATGTAAAAAGATGTGATAAGATGTGTATGAGATGTGATAAGATTTGATAAGATGCGTATGGATAGTGATAGGATGTGATAAGAGGTGTATGAGATGTAAAAAGATGTGATAAGATGTGTATGAGATGTGATAGAATGTGTTAAGATGAGTTAGGATGTGTTAAGATGTATATGGGATGTGTTAGGACGAGAATGGATGTAATATGGTTGTATGAATGTGATGTGGATGTATACATGTAGATGTATATGTATGAATGTGAATGTTGATGTGGATGTGGATGTATGGATGTAGATACGGATGTGTATGTATGTATGTGGATGTGTATGTATGAATGAGGATGTAAAAATGGACGTATGTATATAGATGTGGATGTATGGATGTATGTATGTAGATGTGGATGTATGGATGTGATTGTGAATGAAGAGGTGGATGTGAATGTATGGATGTAGATACAAATGTGGATGTATGTATGTAGATGTGGATGTATGGATGTGATTGTGAATGAAGAGGTGGATGTGAATGTATGGATGTAGATACGGATGTGGATGTATGTATGTGAATGTGGATGTATGAATGAGGATGTGAAAATGGATGTATGCATGTGAATGTGGATGTATGAATATGAATGTGGATGTGTGGATGTGGAAATGGAGGTATGGATGTATGAATGTAGATGTGGATGTATGCATGTAGATGCGTATGTATGAATGTGAAATTGGATGTATGATGTGGACGTACGAACATGGATATGTATGTAGAATAATGAATATGAAGATGTATGTGAGATAAGTAGTCTATATGAGTGAATGGATGAGAACGAGTACACACTGAATGGAATGTGGAATAAGTAATGTGGTCCGAGAGTGGATAATATGGAAAGACAAGAGTTCGTTATAGAAACTGTATTTGTGACTGTTTGTAAATGACTGTTTTATGTCAAGAATGCTGGAGAAGCATTTTGACCGTCTTGAGGATTAAGGTCATGAAGACTGAACTGATAAAGTTGCAACTGCTGACGGAGAGTCAATGGAGGACGTCTCGCGTAGCAAGGTCGATCGAGGTCTTGACCAGCCTCGGCTCGATTTAAATGGTGAGCTTCCGGTACGGTGGATGAGGGACCAAGGAAGCGGCCTATGAGTGAAGCGCTAGGTCACCTGCGAAGGATCCTAGAGGGTGCTGACCATACGGTGCTCGGGCTCTGGGTCGCCGAAGATACCCACACGTGCGTCGTGGAAGATATTGGAATAAGGAGTAAGAGTTGTTTTCTGAAACCGGGCATGGATCTGGTTGATTGACCTTGCTGGTCCTCAACAGATGAGTCCATGGCTCTTTTATATGGATCTGTGGGTTGATCTTGCTGATCTTCCACGGAGACTCCATTCTATTATATGAATATATTGCCGGTTACTATGAGCTAGGAACCATGGAAAAGGCCCCTGAGAGAACAGGTGGTGAGCGTTTTGGTTGCCAATGATGCCATAAGTATACCGATGAAAGAATGACTGGAAATAAGGATTCAACCAGAGACTTTGAGGATTGTTATCAGTGACATAATGGTTTTATTAAAGGATTGTTTTAAAGCTAGTTGATGCTAAGAAAAAGGCAATTTCATATTGGGTGTGTAAGTGGTATGACTAGTTTTATGTTTGCATGAACTTCCGGCTAGGGGCCTTGGAACTCTTTTCCTTGGTACCCGGGACAAAACCTATCCAAATTCCAATTGGATCCCATCACTACAGTGGTTGGGCGGTTGGCTAACCCATGGGATCGGATGGGGTTAGGCTGGACTGATGGATCCGTAAATCGAGATTTAATTTCTATTATTACGATAGATGAAGTAAATCCCGGATAGAAATTGTTCTATGGATAGAAATCAACGGCTGTGCCTCTTAATGGGGAAAAAAGCGTTGATCCCAATGATCCAAGTGCAAGTTTCTTCCTTGATTTGACCAAGTACCGTTAAAGGTGCAGTCAGATCAGTTGATCCGTAATGATCTTGACTACGTTAGAGTAAAGAGTTATCCTGGTGGAATCGCCCATGCTTTCCGGGTAAAGGAAGTTTTTCCGGTTTCGGTTTTGGACAAACCGACGGATTAGTCTCTTGTCCGGATATCCGTGGGCGAGGCCCCGAGTGTGAGACCCCTACCCACGCATGATGTGCTACTTCCGCTGCTAATACCCCGAATCTGTTGCGCGGTGGAGACCGGGATCTTACAGTTGGTATCAGAGCGAATAAAGATAATTAAATTCTTATCTGAAATTGAAAGCTAATAAAGATAATTAAATTCTTATCTAAAATTAGTAATAAGAATTCAGAAACAGCATTTTCATAATGTATTTTCATTCCGTAAGCTTCTTTAATGAAGAAATTTTAATCAAAGAAATTGTTTTTATAGATGGAAGTTCCACATTTATCTGGTATTCCCGACCTCACCCAGTCTCAAGATATGATTGCATTTGCCTTTGAGCATCTCATCTCTTCCGCTTCAACTCAAACAAGCCGAGCAAGACTCGCACGCCATTTCGTGGATTTATATTTTCCTACCCCAGTGGAGAGAATACAACATAAGTGGTTTGCAGGGCAATATGTCCACGCCCATTGCAACCGCCGTACAATGCTATGGCAGAATCTCTCATTGACTATGATCCTGTTAAAGCTGAAAATGGTGCGTGGTGTCATTCTATATCATTCGACACCTCGAAATTTCAGACTTTCATGTCGAATTTATAGACTCCTTAGTCGATTTATCCCTAAGGAGAAAATAATAACTTCCTTCGCAGTTAGAGAACTTATGTAACAGGGCATGACTATGGCCCAGTACCGTCGTCTTATGCATCTCTCGAGGAGATTTTGAATTTTGGAGCCGAGCCACTCTATGTACTTATTGCAACTTGTATATAAATATACAAATGTTTTTTTTACGGACGATCGGATAAAGAAGAATCTATTTATCAGACTTAAGTCATAGATCTCCAATAAGATCAACTGAGGAGCCAATTATGTCAAAAGTTTATCAAGACGCACAAAAAGGTTGTAATTGTTTGATATAATTCATACAAATTGTTAATTCAAATTGAAATTAGTAAATTAGTAATTGGGTCTTCAATTGGAAGTACCGCAATTGTATGGAACCCTGACTTGCTTGAGACCTAGACATGATGGTATTTACCTTATAGTTTCGAGTATCATGACTATCCGTATATACCGAGGGTATAACTGCAGCTCTTTACCGACAGTATATACGAGTAAATCTAAGACTTGAAATTATAAGCGTTAATGCTATCCAGATGATGATTTTGAATGTGGTTGATATGATTTTTAATTCTGTTTGGGAACTGATGAATTGATTTGGATTCTGATTGAAAAATGATGATCCTTGAAAATGGGTTGAAATGTAATAAGCTGAGCGAGACCACAATGTGGATGAATGGGACGAGTCCCTGTAATGATAAATGATGAAAATGATTCAGCAAATCACTATGAGATTAGTGGATTGTGCTGTCAAATTGCTACTGTTAATACTTGAGACGGTAGATCAAGTTAAGGAATGACAAATTGAGAACTTGCTTAACTTAAATTCCGTAGAGGAATGTTCAGAAGGAAATTTTCGGTCTAATGGACCATTATCGTGTTAAAGATATGAATGATATGATTTGAATGTATTGTTATTTAATGATGAATTCTATATAAGGGATATTTATCCCCATATTCTGTTGGGTTGACCGGAATATAAGGAACCCCAGAATAAATTGGATCTTAAGCAAAAAAGTTGTCCTCTACTTGCGAGATGAGGACATCTTGCACCTTTTAAGTGGGGTAGAATGTAAGATTCCTCCCCCAGCCTTAGAGGTATACAGGAGTAAGAATCTCCCTTTCTGATCTTATAATTATTCTCTCTCTAAAATAAAAGAAAGATTCTGTTTAAAAAAGGAAGAACCTTTTTCCTGAATACTTCTCAAGAGTCCCACCTGTTTTAAGGATTCAGAACAACGAGTTCAGAAGTGAGAATCGATGTTTTGGATATCAAGGTTTTGGTCTCGAGTACGGCCCAAAAGAAGTTCTTTATCTCTTGGGAAGTATAAGAAGTTATCTCCCAGATATTGTGGACCAAAGAAAGTAGGTGATTTAGCTTACGAACTTCTTTTATCTCCTCATCTCAAAGTTCTGAATGCCTTCTATAGAAAAATGTGCCAAACCCAAATCATGGAAAGACGGTAAAACTTCAGTGGCAAGTTACCGTTGGCTTCTAAGTTACGCTAGCTCCTTCCTTTATATAAGTCGTAACTTTTACTTGTCGTTCACAGTAATCTTACTTCCATCGATCTTCTTTCTTTCTTAATCTCCTTCATGGCTTGGCAACAAGAATTAGTTTTATCCATGATGATTTCTCACCTTCAAGACGCAAGGGAGTCTGTGAAGAAAGATTTTATAGAGCAGTATGAGCGCTCACTTTTCCCTCACTTGGGAACTTCTGTAGCGCAGACAAAATGGCGGACCTATCAAGACATAACTAGGGTAACACCCTGGGGTCAGCAGCACTTTCGTAACAATGTCCGTTTGGCCATGGTTATTGAAGCTTTGGGTTTGGGTCCCCGATACTACTACGTCATGAGATCAAGGCATCCTGGGTTTTCTGAGCGGGTCTTCTTACTGGCGTGTTTTCTTCCTCATGAGAAGATATGCCTTTACCCCGTTTTTGGCTTGCCTCTCAGAGGTCCTTTTGTTAGAATACCTCATACCACTGAGATAGGCGCAGCAATAACCCACAGAATCATTCCCATAGATGAGTTACCTTATACTTGTGCAGCTTGTGAGGACTGCTTTTGTGACCATATGATGGACGGGCTTATGGAAGTGTAAAGAGTTCCTCTATCTTTACTGTATAAGTTCCGAGAATGAATAAAGTTTAAATCTTGTTCGTATTTTGAATCTTGCTCTCTTTAAGACTTATCTTGGTGGTTAATCTTGATTAAAATTTTTCTCTAAGTCTCATATTCGTGAATCTTGCGAAATTATCACAAGTTGCGAGATGAGGACATCTCGCGTTTTTTAAGTGGGGTAGAATGTAAGATTCCTCCCCCAACCCCTTTTTGATGTCTAGTATCTTCCCCTGTAATCAACCCTCTTCAGAAATATAAAAGACCCTGTTGCTAACTATTTTAGCCTAGAGAGAGAAAAATTATTCTAGAGAGAGAATATTCAGATTTTTAATATTTTTGGATAGAAAAATATCTCTTATAATTTAGATGAGTTCCCCTGAAACAGAAATTCAAAAAGAATTTTCTAATGTGCAATTGGAATTAATTGGAAATAGGTATAAAGAACCTTAGTCTAAGGGTCTAGATTTTCAGAAATCTTTAGACTATGGTCCAATTAAGGTTCCTATGGGCCAATAGCATCAATCCATGTGTAGGGAAGAGATAAATCCAAATTTGTAAAAAGAAGATACCCAAAAATGAGTAAATGCTCACATAAGGTGAAGAGTTGAAAATGTACAAGGTCTATTAGTCAAAAACTATGAGCAATATTAAAATGATTCCATTATGACACATATGTAAGGAAGGGGAATTCTTTAAAGGAGGTGCATATTTCACATAAGATGAAGAGTTGAAAATGTACAAGGTTTATTAGTAAAAAACTATGAGCAATATTAAAATGATTCCATTATGACACATATGTAAGGAAGGGGAATTCTTTAAAGGAGGTGCATATTTCACATAAGATGAAGAGTTGAAAATGTACAAGGTTTATTAGTAAAAAAAACTATGAGCAATATTAAAAATATGAGATATTTTGGGTATCCAAAAATGAGTAAATGCTCACATAAGATGAAGAGTTGAAAATGTACAAGGTTTATTAGTAAAAAACTATGAGCAATATTAAAATGATGCCATTATGACACATATGTAAGGAAGGGGAATTCTTTAAAGGAGGTGCATATTTCACATAAGATGAAGAGTTGAAAATGTACAAGGTTTATTAGTAAAAAACTATGAGCAATATTAAAATGATTCCATTATGACACATATGTAAGGAAGGGGAATTCTTTAAAGGAGGTGCATATTTCACATAAGATGAAGAGTTGAAAATGTACAAGGTTTATTAGTAAAAAACTATGAGCAATATTAAAATGATTCCATTATGACACATATGTAAGGAAGGGGAATTCTTTAAAGGAGGTGCATATTTCACATAAGATGAAGAGTTGAAAATGTACAAGGTTTATTAGTAAAAAAAACTATGAGCAATATTAAAATGATTCCATTATGACACATATGTAAGGAAGGGGAGTTCTTTAAAGGAGGTGCATATTTCACATGCTTGAATGAGTTTTAAACTCATAAAAATTGAGATATTTCATCTCTCCTCTCTCCTCATTCAAGTCTAGTTCCAAAAAGTTAGCTTAACTGACCTAAAAATGGTCAAATATTGACCAAACTGATTTAGAAAATTCTAGAATCAGTTTGTTTGGTTAGGAGCTCAATTTTTCTTATAAATAGAAGCCTCCCCCTTGTTGACAAATAGATAGTGTTTATGCATCGTTACTCTACTCCACCTAAGCCAAGAACTGTGAATTCATTTAATAATTCACTAGTTTTTGGAGCTTCCCTCTTTCTTCAATCCCCATTAGTGGCTCCATCAACATACTTAACCAATTGATTGGTTGGGGGCCTCTACCGTGAACAAAGAATCAAGCAAGTTGTAAGGTAATTAGTGAATATTGATCTTTCTATAATTTCTCAATGTTTCTCTCTTCTCAACCCCTCTCAAGCTTGAGAAGTTTAATTGGTATGGTTTTTTAAATGCTATCGAAGTTTGAATAGTAGTGAAGAGTTACATAATTTAATAAATGCTATTGAAGTTAATTTTCATTTATGTTTAAATTCTAATGATTTTTATGTAAATTCTCTCTCTCACTCAAGAAATGGTCATACTCATGACCCGTTCTCAATCCAAATCAAGCTTTTCATAAAGCTTTTCCTTAACCCAAGATTAAGCTATGTTTCAGGTCAAATTAATGGCTTTTTTCTATGCTTTTAGTTTATGTATATTGATGATTCAATCCATTATGGATTAGTAATCCAATTAGAGATCATTTTAATTATTTCCTTAATGATAAGCATTATCCCTTAGAAAAATTGAGATTTATCAGTCATAGCAGCGGAGCTATGGTAAAATTTTTATAAAAATTATGCATAAAATAATTTCTTTCAAAGCATAAAATGAGGAATTCCTACCATATTCTAGGAATTATCATCCTAGATTAATTGAAAGAATTTCATTACAATCATGGAGAAATTGAATTTTAATATCATGCATAAAGGATAAGTTTTTATATCAAAAGTGTTATTTTTACCGCTTTTATTTCATGCATAGAAGTATGCATAATGGATAAATTTTTATATCAAAAGTGTTATTTTTACCATTTTTATTTCATGCATAGAAGTATGCATAATGGATAAATTTTTATATCAAAAGTGTTATTTTTACCATTTTTATTTCATGCATAGAAGTATGCATAATGGATAAATTTTTATATCAAAAGTGTTATTTTTACCATTTTTATTTCATGCATAGAAGTATGCATAGTGGATAAATTTTTATATCAAAAGTGTTATTTTTATCATTTTTAATTTTCATGCATAGAAGTATGCATAAAGGAAAATTTTTTATATCAAAAGTGTTATTTTTATCATTTTTAATTTTCATGCATAGAAGTATGCATAAAAGAAAATTTTTTATATCAAAAGTGTTACTTTTATCATTTTTAATTTTCATGCATAAAAGAAAATTTTTATATCAAAAGTGTTACTTTTAACATTTTTAATTTTCATGCATAGAAGTATGCATAAAGGAAAATTTTTTATATCAAAAGTGTTACTTTTAACATTTTTAATTTTCATGCATAGAAGTATGCATAAAGGAAAATTTTTTATATCAAAAGTGTTACTTTTATCATTTTTAATTTTCATGCATAGAAGTATGCATAAAGGAAAAAATTTTATATCAAAAGTGTTACTTTTATCATATTGGATTTCATGCATATAGGTATGCATAAAAGATATTCTTTTTATGCTAAAAGTGTGATTTTCCTCATAAATGGATTTTATGCTTAACTTAGATGCATAAGAGAAATTCTTTTATTCTAAAAGTATAATTCCCTACCAAATTGAAATTATGCATAAGAAGATGCATAAAAGATTGATTTTAATTTCGAAAGTGTTAGTCTCCTTAAATGGAATTTATGTATAAATAAATGTGTAGAGAAATCTTATATCAAATATAAGAATTCTCTTTTAAAAAAAGAATATGAAATGTGATAAGATGTGATAAGAGGTGTATGAGATGTGATAAGAATTGATAAGATGCGTATGAAAAGTGATAGGATGTGATAAGAGGTGTATGAGATGTGATAAGAATTGATAAGATGCGTATGGAAAGTGATAGGATGTGATAAGAGGTGTATGAGATGTAAAAAGATATGATAAGATGTGTATGAGATGTGATAAGATTTGATAAGATGCGTATGGATAGTGATAGGATGTGATAAGAGGTGTATGAGATGTAAAAAGATGTGATAAGATGTGTATGAGATGTGATAGAATGTGTTAAGATGAGTTAGGATGTGTTAAGATGTATATGGGATGTGTTAGGACGAGAATGGATGTAATATGGTTGTATGAATGTGATGTGGATGTATACATGTAGATGTATATGTATGAATGTGAATGTTGATGTGGATGTGGATGTATGGATGTAGATACGGATGTGTATGTATGTATGTGGATGTGTATGTATGAATGAGGATGTAAAAATGGACGTATGTATATAGATGTGGATGTATGGATGTATGTATGTAGATGTGGATGTATGGATGTGATTGTGAATGAAGAGGTGGATGTGAATGTATGGATGTAGATACAAATGTGGATGTATGTATGTAGATGTGGATGTATGGATGTGATTGTGAATGAAGAGGTGGATGTGAATGTATGGATGTAGATACGGATGTGGATGTATGTATGTGAATGTGGATGTATGAATGAGGATGTGAAAATGGATGTATGCATGTGAATGTGGATGTATGAATATGAATGTGGATGTGTGGATGTGGAAATGGAGGTATGGATGTATGAATGTAGATGTGGATGTATGCATGTAGATGCGTATGTATGAATGTGAAATTGGATGTATGATGTGGACGTACGAACATGGATATGTATGTAGAATAATGAATATGAAGATGTATGTGAGATAAGTAGTCTATATGAGTGAATGGATGAGAACGAGTACACACTGAATGGAATGTGGAATAAGTAATGTGGTCCGAGAGTGGATAATATGGAAAGACAAGAGTTCGTTATAGAAACTGTATTTGTGACTGTTTGTAAATGACTGTTTTATGTCAAGAATGCTGGAGAAGCATTTTGACCGTCTTGAGGATTAAGGTCATGAAGACTGAACTGATAAAGTTGCAACTGCTGATGGAGAGTCAATGGAGGACGTCTCGCGTAGCAAGGTCGATCGAGGTCTTGACCAGCCTCGGCTCGATTTAAATGGTGAGCTTCCGGTACGGTGGATGAGGGACCAAGGAAGCGGCCTATGAGTGAAGCGCTAGGTCACCTGCGAAGGATCCTAGAGGGTGCTGACCATACGGTGCTCGGGCTCTGGGTCGCCGAAGATACCCACACGTGCGTCGTGGAAGATATTGGAATAAGGAGTAAGAGTTGTTTTCTGAAACCGGGCATGGATCTGGTTGATTGACCTTGCTGGTCCTCAACAGATGAGTCCATGGCTCTTTTATATGGATCTGTGGGTTGATCTTGCTGATCTTCCACGGAGACTCCATTCTATTATATGAATATATTGCCGGTTACTATGAGCTAGGAACCATGGAAAAGGCCCCTGAGAGAACAGGTGGTGAGCGTTTTGGTTGCCAATGATGCCATAAGTATACCGATGAAAGAATGACTGGAAATAAGGATTCAACCAAAGACTTTGAGGATTGTCATCAGTGACATAATGGTTTTATTAAAGGATTATTTTAAAGCTAGTTGATGCTAAGAAAAAGGCAATTTCATATTGGGTGTGTAAGTGGTATGACTAGTTTTATGTTTGCATGAACTTCCGGCTAGGGGGCCTTGGAACTCTTTTCCTTGGTACCCGGGACAAAACCTATCCAAATTCCAATTGGATCCCATCACTACAGTGGTTGGGCGGTTGGCTAACCCATGGGATTGGATGGGGTTAGGCTGGACTGATGGATCCGTAAATCGAGATTTAATTTCTATTATTACGATAGATGAAGTAAATCCCGGATAGAAATTGTTCTATGGATAGGAATCAACGGCTGTGCCTCTTAATGGGGAAAAAAGCGTTGATCCCAATGATCCAAGTGCAAGTTTCTTCCTTGATTTGACCAAGTACCGTTAAAGGTGCAGTCAGATCAGTTGATTCGTAATGATCTTGACTACGTTAGAGTAAAGAGTTATCCTGGTGGAATCGCCCATGCTTTCCGGGTAAAGGAAGTTTTTCCGGTTTCGGTTTTGGACAAACCGACGGATTAGTCTCTTGTCCGGATATCCGTGGGCGAGGCCCCGAGTGTGAGACCCCTACCCACGCATGATGTGCTACTTCCGCTGCTAATACCCCGAATCTGTTGCACGGTGGAGACCGGGATCTTACAGTTGGTATCAGAGCGAAATTGAAAGCTAATAAAGATAATTAAATTCTTATCTGAAATTAGTAATAAGAATTCAGAAACAGCATTTTCATAATGTATTTTCATTCCGTAAGCTTCTTTAATGAAGAAATTTTAATCAAAGAAATTGTTTTTATAGATGGAAGTTCCACATTTATCTGGTATTCCCGACCTCACCCAGTCTCAAGATATGATTGCATTTGCCTTTGAGCATCTCATCTCTTCCGCTTCAACTCAAACAAGCCGAGCAAGACTCGCACGCCATTTCGTGGATTTATATTTTCCTACCCCAGTGGAGAGAATACAACATAAGTGGTTTGCAGGGCAATATGTCCACGCCCATTGCAACCGCCGTACAATGCTATGGCAGAATCTCTCATTGACTATGATCCTGTTAAAGCTGAAAATGGTGCGTGGTGTCATTCTATATCATTCGACACCTCGAAATTTCAGACTTTCATGTCGAATTTATAGACTCCTTAGTCAATTTATCCCTAAGGAGAAAATAATAACTTCCTTCGCAGTTAGAGAACTTATGTAACAGGGCATGACTATGGCCCAGTACCGTCGTCTTATGCATCTCTCGAGGAGATTTTGAATTTTGGAGCCGAGCCACTCTATGTACTTATTGCAACTTGTATATAAATATACAAATGTTTTTTTTACGGACGATCGGATAAAGAAGAATCTATTTATCAGACTTAAGTCATAGATCTCCAATAAGATCAACTGAGGAGCCAATTATGTCAAAAGTTTATCAAGACGCACAAAAAGGTTGTAATTGTTTGATATAATTCATACAAATTGTTAATTCAAATTGAAATTAGTAAATTAGTAATTGGGTCTTCAATTGGAAGTACCGCAATTGTATGGAACCCTGACTTGCTTGAGACCTAGACATGATGGTATTTACCTTATAGTTTCGAGTATCATGACTATCCGTATATACCGAGGGTATAACTGCAGCTCTTTACCGACAGTATATACGAGTAAATCTAAGACTTGAAATTATAAGCGTTAATGCTATCCAGATGATGATTTTGAATGTGGTTGATATGATTTTTAATTCTGTTTGGGAACTGATGAATTGATTTGGATTCTGATTGAAAAATGATGATCCTTGAAAATGGGTTGAAATGTAATAAGCTGAGCGAGACCACAATGTGGATGAATGGGACGAGTCCCTGTAATGATAAATGATGAAAATGATTCAGCAAATCACTATGAGATTAGTGGATTGTGCTGTCAAATTGCTACTGTTAATACTTGAGACGGTAGATCAAGTTAAGGAATGACAAATTGAGAACTTGTTTAACTTAAATTCCGTAGAGGAATGTTCAGAAGGAAATTTTCGGTCTAATGGACCATTATCGTGTTAAAGATATGAATGATATGATTTGAATGTATTGTTATTTAATGATGAATTCTATATAAGGGATATTTATCCCCATATTCTGTTGGGTTGACCGGAATATAAGGAACCCCAGAATAAATTGGATCTTAAGCAAAAAAGTTGTCCTCTACTTGCGAGATGAGGACATCTTGCACCTTTTAAGTGGGGTAGAATGTAAGATTCCTCCCCCAGCCTTAGAGGTATACAGGAGTAAGAATCTCCCTTTCTGATCTTATAATTATTCTCTCTCTAAAATAAAAGAAAGATTCTGTTTAAAAAAGGAAGAACCTTTTTCCTGAATACTTCTCAAGAGTCCCACCTGTTTTAAGGATTCAGAACAACGAGTTCAGAAGTGAGAATCGATGTTTTGGATATCAAGGTTTTGGTCTCGAGTACGGCCCAAAAGAAGTTCTTTATCTCTTGGGAAGTATAAGAAGTTATCTCCCAGATATTGTGGACCAAAGAAAGTAGGTGATTTAGCTTACGAACTTCTTTTATCTCCTCATCTCAAAGTTCTGAATGCCTTCTATAGAAAAATGTGCCAAACCCAAATCATGGAAAGACGGTAAAACTTCAGTGGCAAGTTACCGTTGGCTTCTAAGTTACGCTAGCTCCTTCCTTTATATAAGTCGTAACTTTTACTTGTCGTTCACAGTAATCTTACTTCCATCGATCTTCTTTCTTTCTTAATCTCCTTCATGGCTTGGCAACAAGAATTAGTTTTATCCATGATGATTTCTCACCTTCAAGACGCAAGGGAGTCAATGAAGAAAGATTTTATAGAGCAGTATGAGCGCTCACTTTTCCCTCACTTGGGAACTTCTGTAGCGCAGACAAAATGGCGGACCTATCAAGACATAACTAGGGTAACACCCTGGGGTCAGCAGCACTTTCGTAACAATGTCCGTTTGGCCATGGTTATTGAAGCTTTGGGTTTGGGTCCCCGATACTACTGCGTCATGAGATCAAGGCATCCTGGGTTTTCTGAGCGGGTCTTCTTACTGGCGTGTTTTCTTCCTCATGAGAAGATATGCCTTTACCCCGTTTTTGGCTTGCCTCTCAGAGGTCCTTTTGTTAGAACACCTCATACCACTGAGATAGGCGCAGCAATAACCCACAGAATCATTCCCATAGATGAGTTACCTT
This sequence comes from Cibotium barometz, assembly GCF_041138505.1. NCBI lineage: Eukaryota > Viridiplantae > Streptophyta > Polypodiopsida > Cyatheales > Cibotiaceae > Cibotium > Cibotium barometz. The sequence goes on along the minus strand of NC_141086.1, from coordinate 12,412,616 downwards.
ATACTTGTGCAGCTTGTGAGGACTGCTTTTGTGACCATATGATGGACGGGCTTATGGAAGTGTAAAGAGTTCCTCTATCTTTACTGTATAAGTTCCGAGAATGAATAAAGTTTAAATCTTGTTCGTATTTTGAATCTTGCTCTCTTTAAGACTTATCTTGGTGGTTAATCTTGATTAAAATTTTTCTCTAAGTCTCATATTCGTGAATCTTGCGAAATTATCACAAGTTGCGAGATGAGGACATCTCGCGTTTTTTAAGTGGGGTAGAATGTAAGATTCCTCCCCCAACCCCTTTTTGATGTCTAGTATCTTCCCCTGTAATCAACCCTCTTCAGAAATATAAAAGACCCTGTTGCTAACTATTTTAGCCTAGAGAGAGGAAAATTATTCTAGAGAGAGAATATTCAGATTTTTAATATTTTTGGATAGAAAAATATCTCTTATAATTCAGATGAGTTCCCCTGAAACAGAAATTCAAACAGAATTTTCTAATGTGCAATTGGAATTAATTGGAAATAGGTATAAAGAACCTTAGTCTAAGGGTCTAGATTTTCAGAAATCTTTAGACTATGGTCCAATTAAGGTTCCTATGGGCCAATAGCATCAATCCATGTGTAGGGAAGAGATAAATCCAAATTTGTAAAAAGAAGATACCCAAAAATGAGTAAATGCTCACATAAGGTGAAGAGTTGAAAATGTACAAGGTTTATTAGTAAAAAACTATGAGCAATATTAAAAATATGAGATATTTTGGGTATCCAAAAATGAGTAAATGCTCACATAAGATGAAGAGTTGAAAATGTACAAGGTTTATTAGTAAAAAACTATGAGCAATATTAAAATGATGCCATTATGACACATATGTAAGGAAGGGGAATTCTTTAAAGGAGGTGCATATTTCACATAAGATGAAGAGTTGAAAATGTACAAGGTTTATTAGTAAAAAACTATGAGCAATATTAAAATGATTCCATTATGACACATATGTAAGGAAGGGGAATTCTTTAAAGGAGGTGCATATTTCACATAAGATGAAGAGTTGAAAATGTACAAGGTTTATTAGTAAAAAACTATGAGCAATATTAAAATGATTCCATTATGACACATATGTAAGGAAGGGGAATTCTTTAAAGGAGGTGCATATTTCACATAAGATGAAGAGTTGAAAATGTACAAGGTTTATTAGTAAAAAAAACTATGAGCAATATTAAAATGATTCCATTATGACACATATGTAAGGAAGGGGAGTTCTTTAAAGGAGGTGCATATTTCACATGCTTGAATGAGTTTTAAACTCATAAAAATTGAGATATTTCATCTCTCCTCTCTCCTCATTCAAGTCTAGTTCCAAAAAGTTAGCTTAACTGACCTAAAAATGGTCAAATATTGACCAAACTGATTTAGAAAATTCTAGAATCAGTTTGTTTGGTTAGGAGCTCAATTTTTCTTATAAATAGAAGCCTCCCCCTTGTTGAAAAATAGATAGTGTTTATGCATCGTTACTCTACTCCACCTAAGCCAAGAACTGTGAATTCATTTAATAATTCACTAGTTTTTGGAGCTTCCCTCTTTCTTCAATCCCCATTAGTGGCTCCATCAACATACTTAACCAATTGATTGGTTGGGGGCCTCTACCGTGAACAAAGAATCAAGCAAGTTGTAAGGTAATTAGTGAATATTGATCTTTCTATAATTTCTCAATGTTTCTCTCTTCTCAACCCCTCTCAAGCTTGAGAAGTTTAATTGGTATGGTTTTTTAAATGCTATTGAAGTTTGAATAGTAGTGAAGAGTTACATAATTTAATAAATGCTATTGAAGTTAATTTTCATTTATGTTTAAATTCTAATGATTTTTATGTAAATTCTCTCTCTCACTCAAGAAATGGTCATACTCATGACCCGTTCTCAATCCAAATCAAGCTTTTCATAAAGCTTTTCCTTAACCCAAGATTAAGCTATGCTTGAGGTCAAATTAATGGCTTTTTTCTATGCTTTTAGTTTATGTATATTGATGATTCAATCCATTATGGATTAGTAATCCAATTAGAGATCATTTTAATTATTTCCTTAATGATAAGCATTATCCCTTAGAAAAATTGAGATTTATCAGTCATAGCAGCGGAGCTATGGCAAAATTTTTATAAAAATTATGCATAAAATAATTTCTTTCAAAGCATAAAATGACGAATTCCTACCATATTCTAGGAATTATCATCCTAGATTAATTGAAAGAATTTCATTACAATCATGGAGAAATTGAATTTTAATATCATGCATAAAGGATAAGTTTTTATATCAAAAGTGTTATTTTTATCGCTTTTATTTCATGCATAGAAGTATGCATAATGGATAAATTTTTATATCAAAAGTGTTATTTTTACCATTTTTATTTCATGCATAGAAGTATGCATAATGGATAAATTTTTATATCAAAAGTGTTATTTTTACCATTTTTATTTCATGCATAGAAGTAGGCATAATGGATAAATTTTTATATCAAAAGTGTTATTTTTACCATTTTTATTTCATGCATAGAAGTATGCATAGTGGATAAATTTTTATATCAAAAGTGTTATTTTTATCATTTTTAATTTTCATGCATAGAAGTATGCATAAAGGAAAATTTTTTATATCAAAAGTGTTATTTTTATCATTTTTAATTTTCATGCATAGAAGTATGCATAAAAGAAAATTTTTTATATCAAAAGTGTTACTTTTATCATTTTTAATTTTCATGCATAAAAGTATGCATAAAAGAAAATTTTTATATCAAAAGTGTTACTTTTAACATTTTTAATTTTCATGCATAGAAGTATGCATAAAGGAAAATTTTTTATATCAAAAGTGTTACTTTTATCATTTTTAATTTTCATGCATAGAAGTATGCATAAAGGAAAAAATTTTATATCAAAAGTGTTACTTTTATCATATTGGATTTCATGCATATAGGTATGCATAAAAGATATTCTTTTTATGCTAAAAGTGTGATTTTCCTCATAAATGGATTTTATGCTTAACTTAGATGCATAAGAGAAATTCTTTTATTCTAAAAGTATAATTCCCTACCAAATTGAAATTATGCATAAGAAGATGCATAAAAGATTGATTTTAATTTCGAAAGTGTTAGTCTCCTTAAATGGAATTTATGTATAAATAAATGTGTAGAGAAATCTTATATCAAATATAAGAATTCTCTTTTAAAAAAAAGATATGAAATGTGATAAGATGTGATAAGAGGTGTATGAGATGTGATAAGAATTGATAAGATGCGTATGGAAAGTGATAGGATGTGATAAGAGGTGTATGAGATGTGATAAGAATTGATAAGATGCGTATGGAAAGTGATAGGATGTGATAAGAGGTGTATGAGATGTAAAAAGATGTGAAAAGATGTGTATGAGATGTGATAAGATTTGATAAGATGCGTATGGATAGTGATAGGATGTGATAAGAGGTGTATGAGATGTAAAAAGATGTGATAAGATGTGTATGAGATGTGATAGAATGTGTTAAGATGAGTTAGGATGTGTTAAGATGTATATGGGATGTGTTAGGACGAGAATGGATGTAATATGGTTGTATGAATGTGATGTGGATGTATACATGTAGATGTATATGTATGAATGTGAATGTTGATGTGGATGTGGATGTATGGATGTAGATACGGATGTGTATGTATGTATGTGGATGTGTATGTATGAATGAGGATGTAAAAATGGACGTATGTATATAGATGTGGATGTATGGATGTATGTATGTAGATGTGGATGTATGGATGTGATTGTGAATGAAGAGGTGGATGTGAATGTATGGATGTAGATACAAATGTGGATGTATGTATGTAGATGTGGATGTATGGATGTGATTGTGAATGAAGAGGTGGATGTGAATGTATGGATGTAGATACGGATGTGGATGTATGTATATGAATGTGGATGTATGAATGAGGATGTGAAAATGGATGTATGCATGTGAATGTGGATGTATGAATATGAATGTGGATGTGTGGATGTGGAAATGGAGGTATGGATGTATGAATGTAGATGTGGATGTATGCATGTAGATGCGTATGTATGAATGTGAAATTGGATGTATGATGTGGACGTACGAACATGGATATGTATGTAGAATAATGAATATGAAGATGTATGTGAGATAAGTAGTCTATATGAGTGAATGGATGAGAACGAGTACACACTGAATGGAATGTGGAATAAGTAATGTGGTCCGAGAGTGGATAATATGGAAAGACAAGAGTTCGTTATAGAAACTGTATTTGTGACTGTTTGTAAATGACTGTTTTATGTCAAGAATGCTGGAGAAGCATTTTGACCGTCTTGAGGATTAAGGTCATGAAGACTGAACTGATAAAGTTGCAACTGCTGACGGAGAGTCAATGGAGGACGTCTCGCGTAGCAAGGTCGATCGAGGTCTTGACCAGCCTCGGCTCGATTTAAATGGTGAGCTTCCGGTACGGTGGATGAGGGACCAAGGAAGCGGCCTATGAGTGAAGCGCTAGGTCACCTGCGAAGGATCCTAGAGGGTGCTGACCATACGGTGCTCGGGCTCTGGGTCGCCGAAGATACCCACACGTGCGTCGTGGAAGATATTGGAATAAGGAGTAAGAGTTGTTTTCTGAAACCGGGCATGGATCTGGTTGATTGACCTTGCTGGTCCTCAACAGATGAGTCCATGGCTCTTTTATATGGATCTGTGGGTTGATCTTGCTGATCTTCCACGGAGACTCCATTCTATTATATGAATATATTGCCGGTTACTATGAGCTAGGAACCATGGAAAAGGCCCCTGAGAGAACAGGTGGTGAGCGTTTTGGTTGCCAATGATGCCATAAGTATACCGATGAAAGAATGACTGGAAATAAGGATTCAACCAGAGACTTTGAGGATTGTCATCAGTGACATAATGGTTTTATTAAAGGATTATTTTAAAGCTAGTTGATGCTAAGAAAAAGGCAATTTCATATTGGGTGTGTAAGTGGTATGACTAGTTTTATGTTTGCATGAACTTCCGGCTAGGGGGCCTTGGAACTCTTTTCCTTGGTACCCGGGACAAAACCTATCCAAATTCCAATTGGATCCCATCACTACAGTGGTTGGGCGGTTGGCTAACCCATGGGATCGGATGGGGTTAGGCTGGACTGATGGATCCGTAAATCGAGATTTAATTTCTATTATTACGATAGATGAAGTAAATCCCGGATAGAAATTGTTCTATGGATAGGAATCAACGGCTGTGCCTCTTAATGGGGAAAAAAGTGTTGATCCCAATGATCCAAGTGCAAGTTTCTTCCTTGATTTGACCAAGTACCGTTAAAGGTGCAGTCAGATCAGTTGATCCGTAATGATCTTGACTACGTTAGAGTAAAGAGTTATCCTGGTGGAATCGCCCATGCTTTCCGGGTAAAGGAAGTTTTTCCGGTTTCGGTTTTGGACAAACCGACGGATTAGTCTCTTGTCCGGATATCCGTGGGCGAGGCCCCGAGTGTGAGACCCCTACCCACGCATGATGTGCTACTTCCGCTGCTAATACCCCGAATCTGTTGCGCGGTGGAGACCGGGATCTTACAAGCAAGAAGTGTAGTAGTACTCTTATCTTGTTTTGTTGTACAAACCCTCATCTATAAAGGGTTTAGAGAGGGTAGTCTTCTCATGTTATAACAATGTGGAGCAATAGAAATGGGTTTTTCAAAAAGGGAGATAGGTTTGATGGTCTAAGTATCACACTTGGGCCATCAAGATGAAAATGGCTTTGATAGATAGAGAACTTTGGGGAATTGTGAATGGGATTGAAAGAAAACCAAATGCAAGGAATCCTAATATGGTTACAAAATGGGAGGGAAATGATGCAAAAGCCCTCTTATACATTATTAATGCCTTGATGAGTGTTAACCAAATACATCAGGTAAGTTCCTCCCCTAATTTTGGGGAATTGTGAATGGGACTGAAAGGAAACCAAATTCAAGGAATCCTAATATGGTTACAAAAGGGGAGGGCAATGATGCAAAAGCCCTCTCATACATTATTAATGCCTTGATGAGTGATAGCCAAATACATCAGGTAAGTTCCTCCCCCACCTCTAATGATGCTTGGCTAAGGTAAAGAACATTTTTTGGTCAAGTAAATGCTTCATCTTGTCTTTTCTTAAGGGAAACATCATACATGTTGGAGAAAGAGAAGACCACAATGGCTTCTAACATTAATGACATAAGGTGTCCGATAGACCAGCTTACTAGAGATTATGTGGTAGTTCAAGTAGAAGAGGCTGTTTTCATTTTGCTTGTAAGTATGCCTATAGCATATGAGCAATGTGTTAGTGTCATTGAAAATCAACCAAACCTAACCCTTGTCATTGTATCATCTTAGCTCTTTCTTGAGGAGACAAGATTGGAAGGAAGGAAAGCCTCTACTTTAATTATTTCTCCTACTAGCAATATAACAAACCCTCAGCACCCAAGCGAGATAACGTTGTTGATGGATGGTCAAAAGAAAAAGTTCAAGGCTACAAGGTCTTCTTTCTAGCAAAAAGAAGGGCTATGTCATCAAGGATTGCTACAAGAAGAAGAGATATGAGGTGAATGAACCTCAAGGCAAGAAGGAAGAACCTACAAAGCATGAAGCAAACTATGCAGACACCTTGCTCTACAGGTGTAACTTTGACCTTCATTATTGTCATTGGACAATTATATCTATGTGATAGCCAGTGGGCAAACATCTTTGTGTTTTTTTCACTTTATATGAGTCTTGGTCTACACACCAAGTGAGGAAAGTATAAGAGAGGATGTTGAAAGATGTGTTTTTTTCACTTTATATGAGTCTTGGTCTACACACCAAGTGAGGAAAGTATAAGAGAGGGTGTTGAAAGATGTGATCTATATTAATTGTAGGCACACTACCTTAGGTTGGTGGTTTTAATACTTGTAAGCCATTAGACTATGATGTTATTAATCATAGTGGTTCAAGGTGACTCTAAGTATCTTAGGCACCTTTTGGATATGTGGTGGTGGATGATCTCGTGGAGACAAGTGGCAAGCCCAATCTAGGCACCATTGAGAAAATACATCTTGAACGAGAAACAGGCACTAGAGATAATCCAGAAGAAGAAGAGATTCAAGCTGAGTATGATCATGATGCATCGACAGCTCTCATGCTAGAGCTAGAAGAGGATGACAACATGGATGAATTACCTTCTACTACTACAAGACAACTGGTTCCACTAATTGACAACAATGATGGAGTATTTCTAGAAATAGATTTATTTGGAGCCATGGATATCGCTGAGGATGAGCAATAGAAATAGATTTATTTGGAGCCATGGATCTTGCTGAGGACGAGCAAGTTGATGATGAACTTTAATTTTATTGTAAAATAGAGCAGTTTCTTAATTGCACCTTAGTGATGAGGAGGAGGAGCTAGCATTTTTTCTCCTTCAAAGAGCGTGATGGAAGTCATACCCTCCTCTCTCCCTGGCCTGCTCCCCCTCTCTCTCTCTCTCTCTCTCTCTCTCTCTCTCTCTTTATCTATCTCGTTCCCTCTGATCATCTCTCTCTCTAGAGCTCTCTCTCTCTCTCTCTCTCTCTCTCTCTCATAGACAATATGCTTGCAAAGAGGTAGAAAGAGAAGTCTAAAACACACCCCAAGATGGGAACTAGCAAGATGGGAATATTATATATAAACTCAATTTCTTTTAAAAAGAAAAATTTTGAGTGTTATTTTGATGCTTATTTCGAGCGACGACTTTTTCCACGCATATTTCCATTGTTGTTTCGATGCATTTTTCCATGCATATTTCGACGCCTATTTCGATGCACATATCGATGATGCAACCAGGCATGGAAACTAAGCGTCAAAAAATAATGATTCTCTTGTAGGGCATGATCCCTAAGCTGAAGGGTAGCTGTGAATGAAAATCTTGATTGTAATGAATTAGCTGACCGGTTGTTTGCTTTAGAACAACTTACAGAGGAAAGACAAATTACACTGCAAAACATGCTAACAAAAAAGGATCGAAGAAAGAAGTGGTTTGACCATAATCTCAAGGACAAGTATATCAAGGTAGGAGATCTTGTACTTATGTATGGGGTCCATAGTGAAAATAAAAATATCAAATATACAAGAAAGGGACCATTTAGGATTTGTGAAGTTCCTCCACAAGGTTTTATACATGTTGAGACTCTTGATGGAGTTGAAACTCTCAATTTCCTTAATGGTAGTAAGTTTAAAAAATACTATGGACCCCTTACTGAAGAATACTTATGTGCTTCTCATGACAAGAAATCCACTATGGAAAGGGCCACTCAAAAGAAGATCCAAGCCCCAACAAGAGGCAAGGGAAGGACGAGAAAAACTTCAACAATGTCGAGAAGCAAACCTTGGAAGCTTTAGAGGTTTTGAAACATTGAGCTTGACAGCTCCATGAATCTATCCCCTAGACCTCTACAAGGCTAAGGAACATTCAATAAGAAAAAGTTCGTATGTTGTTGGGTGGTAGATAAGCAAGTAGCAAGTGCAGTCCCATAGGGTACTCCGCATTTGGAACTTCGAATGGAGCTCAAGATGGACTTAGATCCAGAAGATCAAAATATAAAGGTTATGTAAAAAATTTCAAGGATCACACGTTTCATAATAAGTTTTTTCTAATTCATCACCAAATCAAAGCAGTTTTGGAGTTTTCTGTCGGTTTTCTGCACAATGTTAAATAGCTGGATGGCTTCTTTTATGCATGATACATACCAATTTGATTTAATGTTATTGGATATGGATCATACTCATTGCTGGAACTATAAATTCACTTTTTAAAATTGTAAATGTCTATTTGGTAAGCTCATATTTTTCTTCACAAATATCCAAAAATTAGGGTTGAGAATTGGACACATACACCTACTAGTGAAATTCTACTCTTAACTCATGAATCACACTAATATTGGACCTCTCATATATCATTCAAAATTCATCATAATATATATATAAATAAATTAAAAGAAATTTATTGTTGCTTTACCTTGAATTATTGTGCATGTGCTGAATTAACTCCCTCATGTCTCTCAAGACGAGAGCATGACTCCATCCGCTACCAAACTATGCCTCTAACTGGTTTAATAGCATTTTCTCCCTTTGCTCTAGTTGGTCCCTATATTTGAAAATATTTTATAAAAGTAAAAAAATTATAGCTATTTTTTAATGTACTTAAAGGTATCTTACTAAACCAAGTGAACTTCCTCGAGGTAGATGTGAGTTGCTTCACATGTCTATGAAAGGCTCTACCTACATCATTGTTTTCAATTTCACCTCCCAAGAAGGTGGTAGCATGGATGACATAGTGGATAGTGTAGCCTTAGCCTCCTCCTATATGTATTTGCTACTTGTGAAGAAGATGAAACATGTACATATGTAGAGGATGGTGTAGGCATAAATGTGTGTGAAGAATTGGGTATAGGTGTAGAAAAGGATGTGGGTGTAGTTGTGCCGGATGCCCTAGGTCTAGATGAGTCATGATTGGGATGTAAGATGGGTGTGATAGGTAGTGGAGTGACTATAGGATCTGTAGATGGGCCACCAATGGAAGAGTGCTTGAGATGATATCAAGACATTAATGAATTGATTAAGACTATAAATTCAAGGAATGAAATACATATACATATGATGAAGGCAATGCAAGTAAAAACACATCAATACAAGAGCACACAAAACAAGAACCTAGTACATCCCTTGATCTATATCCACTCCCATATCCATGCCCATGTGCACACCCATGTCCATGTCCATGCCCATGCCTATGCTCATACCCCCACACTCAAGACAACAAAGACA